>NC_092372.1:17228783-17531908 GCF_030028105.1 Mobula birostris | reverse complement strand
CAGCAGGCTCTCCCTCTCCATGCAGCTGATAAAGCCAAATGAAGAGCAGAGACCAATACAGTTTCACACCAATGGTATCACAGTACTCTGTGAGGCCACACCAGTTCTTTATCAAGTCTCAACATTACATCTTTGCTTCTATAATCTAATCCTCTTGAAATGAATACTGACATCACATTTGCTTTCCTCACCATAGACTCAACCTGCAAATTAACATGAAGGGAATCCTGCACAAGGACTCCCAAGTCCCTTTGTGTCTCAGTTTTTTTTTATATTTCCTCTCCATTTAGAAAATAGTCAACCATTTCATTTCTTTTACCAAAGTGCATAACTGTGGTGAGTCTGTGGTAGCCAGTGCTATCATGTTTGCTGTTGTGTGCTGGAGCAGCAGGCTGAGGGTAGCAGACACCAACAGAATCAACAAACTCATTCGCAAGGCCAGTGATGTTGTAGGGATGGAACTGGACTCTCTCACGGTGGTGTCTGAAAAGAGGATGCTGTCCAAGTTGCATGCCATCTTGGGCAATGTCTCCCATCCACTACATAATGAACCGGTTGGGCACAGGAGTACATTCAGCCAGAGACTCATTCCACCGAGATGCAACACTGAGCGTCATAGGAAGTCATTCCTGCCTGTGGCCATCAAACTTTACAACTCCTCCCTTGGAGGGTCAGACACCCTGAGCCAATAGGCTAGTCCTGGACTTATTTCCTGGCATAATTTACATATTAGTATTTAATTATTTATGGTTTTATATTGCTATATTTATACTCTATTCTTGGTTGGGCAACTGTAATGAAAACCAGTTTCTCTCGGGATCAATAAAGTATGACTATGACTATGACTATAACCATATAATTCCCGACACTGTATTCCATCTATTACTTCTTTGCCCATTCTCCTAATCTGTCTAAGTCTTTTTGTAGCTTCTTGACTTCTTCAAAACTACCTGCTCCTCCACCTATCTTTGTATAATTTCCAAATTTGGCAACAAAAACATCAATTCCATCATCCGAATCATTAATATATAACATAAAAAGAATCAGTTCCAACACAGACCCCTGTGGAACACCACTAGTCACTGGCAGCCAACAATCATTGGCTCCTTTGATTCCCACTATTTGCTTCCTGCCAGCCAGCCACTGCTTTATCTATGCTAGAATCTTCCCTGTCGTACCGTGAGCTCGTAACTTGTTAACCAACCTCATGTGTAGCACCTTGTAAAAGGCTTCTGAAAATCTAAATAACAGCATCAACTGATTCTCCTTTGTCTATCCTGCTTGTTGTTTTCTTCAAAGAATTACAACAGATTTTACCTTGGGGAAACCATGGTGACTACTGCATAGTTTATCAAGTGCCTCCAAGTACCCCGAAACCACATCCTCAACAATCGAGCCCAACATCTTCACAACCACTGAAGTCAGACTAACTGGCCTATAATTTCCTTGCTTCTGCCTCTTTTCCGTCATGGAGTAGATGATATTTGCAATTTTCCAGTCTTCTGGAACCATTCCAGAATCTAGTGATTCTTCAACATTAAGCTCCGCACTATAATTTTATTTCATCCTTAGTTCACTGGTGCCTACAACGTCATACATGCCAATCTGCAAATGTGCTACAAGTTCATCTATCTTATTCCATAGGCTATGCACATTCAAATATGAACAGAGTATTTGTTGTTTGGTATGGCATGATAACGTCGGGGCCGGGAGGGGCAGACACGAGTTTGTCCATTTGGGAGCCAGGGTTGGATCAGTCTTTGTCTGGCCTCTTGTCCACAGCCACAACCTGGATTGCCCTGAGCTGACATTGCTTGATTGTGTCCTTGAAGCATGCAAGCCTGTAGCCGATGTCAAAATGTTGATCCAGGTCCTGGAGGATCAAAATATTGAAAGGGCTGGATAAAGTGGACATGAAGAAGATGTTTCCAATCATGGAGGAGTCTCAGAAAGGAAGGGCATCCCTTTAAAACAGAGATGAAGAGGAATTTCTTCAGCTAGAGGGTGATGATTCTATGGAATTCATTGCCACAGACAGCTGTGGAGGTCAAATCATTGGGTACGTTTAAAGCAGAAGTTGATGAGATCTTGATTAGTCAGGTCAAGATTAGATAGAGAGAGAGATAGATCCCAAAGGAAATTACAGTGTCACAGTAGCATTACTGGTGCACAGGTATACAAATATGCAAATATTAGAAAAGGAGCAAGAAAGAATAAAAGAAAAGTTACTTCAAATAGTCTATCAGAAGGGGGTCATCTCTTCCCTGGCTATAGGTTGACTCATTATAGAGTCTAATGGCCGAGGGTAAGAACGACCTCGTAGAGCAATCCTAGAAGAAGCGCAGTTGTCTTAGTCTATTATTAAAAGTGCGCCTTTGTACAGCTACGCAGAGGGTGAGAAACATTGTCCAGAATTGCCAAGACTTTCCATAGGGTCTTTTGCTCTACCCCAGCCTCCGGTGTGTCCTGTTTGACTCCTATACAGAGCTAGCCTTTCTAACCAGTTTATTGAGCCTGTTGGCATCATCCGCGTTGATGCCATTGCTCCAGCACACCACCACGTAGAAGGTTCTACTGGTGAAAACAGACTGGTGGAACATGTGAAGGAGAGGCCTGCATACTTCCAAGGACCTCAGTCTCCTCAGGAAGTAGAGACAACTCTGGCCCTTCTTGTACACAGCCTCTGTGTTTGTGCTCCACTCAAGTCTGTTGTCCAGGTGCACCCCCAGGTACTTATGGGTCCTCACCACATCCACGTCCTCAGCATCAATAGTAACAGGGAGTAGTGCAATGGCAGGAGAAAGGGCCAGAGAGAGCAAGTAAAGTCAGCCACGGTTGAAAGAAGGAGCAGAACAGCCTAATTCTCCTCCTATGTCATATGGGCTTATGGTTTCGTTTCAGAAAGAATCTTATGACTGACAGGCCAGTAGGGTGTCACAGCAGATCCCTGGACCATTTAGGTTCAAGATCACTGTCATTTCTCATGTAACAGGTAAAGGAGATTTAGTTTAATTTGGCATTGTATTTGGCGCAGACATTGTGGGCTGAATGGCTTGTTCTTGTGCTGTTCTATGTTTTTCTTCTCCTATCTGCATTGTTCCCTCTCTGACAAGCCCGAGTGCTGCTTCCAGCAACACAGGGAACTGCAGATGAAATATTCCATGGCTGTCTGTTGCCTCAGGGCCCTGACATGATGTCCTAAACCTTGATTTGTTTTTAATGCTCATTTCCAGGAACGTTGCCATTACTGACAAGGAGGGCAGTTATTATGCATTCATAATCTCCCCCCCCACCACCAAAATGAAATGTTTGTTGGGTTATTTTAAGTTAATCACATCAGCGGGTGTGGAGACATTGATAGGCCTGACCATACAAGGGTGGCAGATTTACTTCCCTGAAGGTCATTAACTTAGTGGATGGAATTTCATAACAATCATGATCGAAGTTCAAAGTAAAGTTTATTATCAAAGTATTTACATGTCATCATATACAACCATTTCATTTTCTGCGAGCATATTTAATAAAACTACAGAAAAATAACCAGTCGAAGCAAGCAGCTGAGAGGAAGGGTGTGAAGAAATCAGGTAGAAAAAGTTTTTTTTAAACTCTGCTCAGGGAGAAGGGTCTGCACTGCGCAGGCGCGTGACGTAGCACGCCAAGGTGTAAAAACAAACCACCATATACAGCGGCCATCGTTGTAGCAGCCATCCTCAGAGTGGACTGAGTCAGAGCGGGACAGCTTTGGCTCAACAGGCTTCGGCGAGAACGGGAAGAGGCCAGGGTAGGTTCCGCTAAGTTTTTTGTCCCGATTGTATAGAGTAGAGAGAATGCCAGGCAGGATGTTGGAATGCTTCTCTTGCAGGATGTGGGAAGTCAGGGAGCCCTCCGGTGTCCCTGACAATGACACCTGCAAGAAGTGAATCCAGCTGCAGCTCCTAACAAACTGCGTTAGGGAACTGGAACAGGAGCAGGATGACCTCTGGATCATTTGGGAGAATGAGGAGATTATAGATCGTAGCTACAGGGAAGTAGTTACGCCAAAGGAGCAGAGCACAGGAAATTGGGTCACTCTCAGGCGAGAGAAGAGGAAAGGGCAGGCAGAGCAGGGTTCCCCTGTGGCAATTCCCCTCAACAACGAGTATACCGCATTGGAAACTGTTGCGGGGGATGACTTACCTGGGACAAGCTGCAGCAGCCAGATCTCTGGCACTGAGTCTGGCTCTGCAGTGCAGAAGGGAGGGTGGAAAAAGAGGAGAGCGGTAGTGATAGGGGACTCGATAGTTAGAGGTGCAGATAGGAGGTTCTGTGGTTGTGACAGAGAATCCAGGATGGTTTGTTGCCTCCCGGGTGCCAGGGTCAAGGATGTCTCTGATCACTTGCATGACATTCTGAAGTGGGAGGGTGATCAGCCAGATGTCGGTACCAATGACATAGCAAGGAAGAGTGAGGAGGTCCTGGAGAGTGAGTATAGAGAGCTTGGTAGGAAGTTGAAAAGCAGGACTTTGAGGGTGGTAATCTCAGGATTGCTACCTGTGCTACGTGCCAGTGAGGGTAAGAATAGGATGCTCTGGAGGATGAACAAGTGGCTGAGGAGCTGGTGTAGGGGGCAGGGTTTCAGATTTCAGGATCATTGGGACCTCTTCTGGGGCAGGTGGGACCTGTACAAGAGAGACGGGTTACACTAGAACTACATACAGGGGGACCAATATCCTTTCAGGGAGGTTTGTTAGTGCTGTTGGGGAGGCTTTAAACTAGATTTTCAGGGGGATGGGAACCAGACTGCCAGAGCTGACAGTGTGGCTGGGGTGAAAATAAATGATGTTAAAAGTTCAAGCAAAGCCACAAATAGAAAGGTTGTGAGTGGTGGTAAAAATCTTCTGAGGTGTATACATTTCAATGCTAGGAGTATTGCGGGGAAGGCGGACGAGTTGAGGGCGTGATTGACACGTGGAATTATGACATTATAGCAATTAGTGAAACTTGGTTACAGGATGGGCAGGACTGGCAGCTTAATATTCCAGGGTTCCGATGTTTCAGATGTGATAGAGGCAGAGGAATGAAAGGTGGGGGGGGCGGGGGTGGTAGCATTGCTTGTCAGGGAAAATGTTACAGCAGTGCTCAGGCAGGACAGATTAGAGGGCTTGTCTACTGAGTCCTTATGGGTGGAGCTGAGAAATAGGAAAGGTATGGCCACATTAGTAGGTTTGTATTATAGACCACCCAATAGTCAGCGAGAATTGGAGGAGCAAATCTGCAGAGAGATAGCAGGCAACTGCAGGAAACATAAAGTTGTGGTGGTAGGGGATTTTAATTTTCCATATATTGATTGGGACTCCCATACTGTTAGGGGTCTAAGACCATAAAACAAAGGAGCAGAAGTCGGCCATTCGGCCCATCGAGTCTTATCCATTCTCCCATTTAGTCCCACTCCCCCACCTTTTCACCATAACCTTTGATGCCCTGGCTACTCAGATACCTATCAATCTCTGCCTTAAATACACCCAATGACTTGGCCTCTACTGCTGCCCATGGCAACAAATTCCATAGATTCACCACCCTCTGACTAAAAAAATTCCTTCACATTTCTGTTCTGAATGGGCGCCCTTCAATCCTTAAGTCATGCCCTCTTGTACTAGACTCCCCCATCATGGGAAACAAGTTTGCCACATCCACTCGGTTCATGCCTTTCAACATTCGAAATGTTTCTATAAAGTCTCCCCTCATTCTTTGAAACTCTAAGGAATACAGTCCAAGAGCGGACAAACGTTCCTCATGTTAACCCTCTCATTCTAGTGAATCTTCTCTGTACCCTCTCCAACATCAGCACATCCTTTCTTAAATAAGGAGACCAAAACTGCCCACAGTACTCCAAGTGAGGTCTCACCAGCGCCTTATAGAGCCTCAACATCACATCCCTGCTCCTATACTCTATTCGCTTTCTTCACTACCAACTCAACCTGGAGGTTAATCTTAAGGGTATCCTGTACAAGGACTCCCAAGTCCCGTTGCATCTCAGAACTTTGAATTCTTTCCCCATTTAAAATAATAGTCTGCCCGTTTATTACTTCTGCCAAAGTGCATAACCATACACTTTCCAACATTGTACTTCATTTGCCACTTCTTTGCCCATTCTTCCAATCTATCCAAGTCTCTCTGCAGACTCTCCATTTCCTCAGCACTACCGGCCCCTCCACCTATCTTCGTATCATCAGCAAACTTGGCCACAAAGCCATCTATTCCATAATCCAAATCGTTGATGTACAATGTAAAAAGAAGCGGCCCCAACACGGACCTCTGCGGAACACCACTGGTAACCGGCAGCCAACCAGAATAGGATCCCTTTATTCCCACTCTCTGTTTCCTGCCAATCAGCCAATGCTCTATCCACGTATGTAACTTCTCCATAATTCCATGGGCTCTTATCTTGTTAAGTAGCCTCATGTGTGGCACCTTGTCAAAGGCCTTCTGAAAATCCAAATTTACAACATCCACTGCATCTCCCTTGTCTAGCCTACTGGTAATTTCCTCAAAAAATTGTAATAGGTTTGTCAGGCAGGATTTTCCTTTAAGGAATCCATGCTGAGTTCTGCCTATCTTGTCATATGCCTCCAGGTACTCTGGAACCTCATCCTTGACAATCGACTCCAACAACTTCCCAACCTCCGATGTCAAGCTAACAGGTCTATAATTTCCTTTTTGCTTCCTTGCCCCCTTCTTAAATAGCGGAGTGACATTTGCAATCTTCCAGTCCTCCGGAACCATGCCAGAATCTATCGACTTTTGAAAGATCACCGCTAATGCCTCCGCAATCTCCACTTCCTTCAGAACACGCGGGTGCTTTCCATCTGGTCTGGGTGATTTATCTACCTTTAGACTATTCAGTTTCCTGAGTACATCCTCTGTCGTAATTGTGACTGCGCACACTTCTCTTCCCCGCCACCCTTGAGTGTCCGGTATACTGCTGATGTCTTCCTCAGTGAAGACTGATGCAAAATACTCGTTCAGTTCCTCTGCCATCTCCTTATCTCCCATTACAATTTCTCCAGCATCATTTTCTATTGGTCGTATATCTACTCTCACCTGTCTTTTACTCTTTATATACTTGAAAGAGCTTTTAGTATCCTCTTTGATATTATTTTCTAACTTCCTTTCATAGTCTAGATGGTTTAGAGTTTGTAAAATGTATTCAGAAAAGTTTTCTAAATCAATATATAAAGGTACCAACTAGAGGGGATGTAATATTGGATCTCCTGTTAGAAAACGAGTTAGGACAAGTGAAGGAAATGTGTGTAGGGGAGCACTTTGGTTCCAGTGATCTAAACACCATTAGTTTCAACTTGATCATGGAGAAGGATAGATCTGGTCCTAGGGTTGAGGTTCTGAACTGGAAGAAGGCCAAATTTGAAGAAATGAGAAAGGATCTAAAAAGCGTGGATTGGGACAGGTTGTTCTCTGGCAAGGATGTGATCGGTAAGTGGGAAGCCTTCAAAGGAGAAATTTTGAGAGTGCAGAACTTGTATGTTCCTGTCAGGATTAAAGGCAAAGTGAATAAGAATAAGGAACCTTGGTTCTCAAGGGATATTGCAACTCTGATAAAGAAGAAGAGAGAGTTGTATGACATGTATAGGAAACGGGGTGCTTGAGGAGTATAAGAAGTGCAAGAAAATACTTAAGAAAGAAATCAGGAAGGCTAAAAGAAGATGTGAGGTTGCCTTGGCAGTCAAAGTGAAGGATAATCTAAAGAGCTTTTACAGGTATATTAGGAGTAAAAGGATTGTAAGGGATAAAATTGGTCCTCTTGAAGATCAGAGTGGTCGGCTATGTGCGGAACCAAAAGAAATGGGGGAGATCTTAAATGGGCTTTTTGCTTCTATATTTACTAAGGAAACTGGCATGAAGTCTATGGAATTAAAGGAAACAAGTAGTGAGATCATGGAAACTGTACAGATTGAAAAGGAGGAGGTGCTTGCTATCTTGAGGCAAATTAAAGTAGATAAATCCCCAGGACCTGACAGGGTATTCCCTCAGACCTTGAAGGAGACTAGTGTTGAAATTGCAAGGGCCCTGGCAGATACATTTAAAATGTCAGTGTCTACCCTTGAGGTGCCGGAGGATTGGAGAGTGACTCATGTTGTTCCGTTGTTTAAAAAAGGATCGAAAAGTAATCTGGGAAATTATAGGCCGGTAAGTTTGAGGTCGGTAGTGGGTAAGTTATTGGAGGGTGTACTAAGAGACAGAATCTACAACTATTTGGATAGACAGGGACTTATTAGGGAGAGTCAACATGGCTTTGTGCGTGGTAGGTCATGTTTGACCAATCTATTGGAGTTTTTCAAGGAAGTTACCAGGAAAGTGGATGAAGGGAAGGCAGTGGATGTTGTCTACATGGACTTAAGTAAGGCCTTTGACAAGGTCCCGCATGGGAGGTTAGTTAGGAAAATTCAGCCGCTAGTGTTACGTACCCCGTAACTGGGTTGCCAAACCAGCAGAAATGGAACACTCGTTGGAGTCTGGATTACTAGGAACTAATAAAGTTTTATTAAAGAAACAAATAATACGGTACTCTAATCGTAAGGATATAAATGTAACAGGTTAGCAATGATAATACACACTTATACCCAGAACTAGGGTAATAGGAATCAACCAAGCTCTATCGCAGTCTAGGGGTAAAATGATCAGTCTTACAGTGACACAGAGTTCATTTCAGCTTAGTGCAGTTCATAGTTATCGCTGTTGTACTGTTGGCGGGGGGATGCAATTTGGTTCAGGCAGACCTTTGATGTCTTCTATCCCGCTGTGGTCACCGACTGTGAACCCTCCGTTCCGGATACGATCGTTCTTCCGCGGTGAACCCGGCGCCCAGGCAAGGGCGGACACACACACCAGGTTCCCACCGATCATACCTTTACGCCCTGTGAGCCTATGGTCGGTTCCCGCGAACCAGACCTCCAAATTCCCACCACTTGTGGGGGCACACCGCTCTTTCCAGGGTCTCATTGTCTTGTGGTCTCGTGGTGTCCCGTGCCTTAGAGAACCTGCTCTTTTTATCCCCCTGCTGGGGTATCACCTGTCCATCAAACTTCAAACAGTTCAGGTTCAAAGCAACCGATCTGTCAATATTCTGAATTGTGTTTCTTTTCCGTTAATCCCTCTCTCCTCTCTTATTAGCATTTTGAATGTTTCTCCAGTGTCTCTTATCTCTCTCATTAGCATCAATCGTCCGGTAGCTTTGTTTGGCATCACACTAGGTATACATGGAGAGGTGGTAAATTGGATTAGGCACTGGCTCAATGGAAGAAGCCGAAGAGTGCTAGTAGAGGACTGCTTCTCAGAGTGGAGCCCTGTGACTAGTGGTCTGCCACAGGGATCAGTGCTGGGTCCATTGTTATTTGTCATCTATATCAATGATCTGGATGATAATGTGGTAAATTGGATCAGCAAATTTGCTGATGATACAAAGATTGGAAGTGTAGTGGACAGTGAGGAAGGTTTTCAGAGCCTGCAGAGGGACTTGGACCAGCTGGAAAAATGGGCTGAAAATTGGCACATGGAGTTTAATACAGACAAGTGTGAGGTATTGCACTTTGGAAGGACAAACTAAATTAGAACATACAGGGTAAATGGTAAGGCACTGAGGAGTGCAGTAGAACAGAGGGATCTGGGAATACAGATACAGAATTCCCTAAAAGTAGCATCACAGGTAGATAGGGTCGTGAAGAGAGCTTTTGGTACATTGGCCTTTATTAATCAAAGTACTGAGTATAAGAGCTGGAATGTTATGATGAGGTTGTATAAGGCATTGGTGAGGCCAAATCTGGAATATTGTGTTCAGTTTTGGTCACCAAATTACAGGAAGGATATTAATAAGGTTGAAAGAGTGCAGAGAAGGTTTACAAGGATGTTGCCGGGACTTGAGAAACTCAGTTACAGAGAAAGGTTGAATAGGTTAGGACTTTATTCCCTGGAGCGTAGAAGAATGAGGGGAGATTTGATAGAGGTATATAAAATTATGATGGGTATAGATAGAGTGAATGCAAGCAGGCTTTTTCCACTGAGGCAAGGGGAGAAAAAAACCAGAGGATGTGGGTTAAGGGTGAAGGGGGAAAAGTTTAAAGGGAACATTAAGGGGGGCTTCTTCACACAGAGAGTGGTGGGAGTATGGAATGAGTTGCCAGACAAGGTGGTAAATGCGGGTTCTTTTTTAACATTAAAGAATAAATTGGACAGATACATGGATGGGAGGTGTAAGGATGGATATGGTCCGTGTGCAGGTCAGTGGGACTAGGCAGAAAATAGTTCGGCACAGCCAAGAAGGGCCAAAAGGCCTGTTTCTGTGCTGTAGTTTTTCTATGGTTTCATAACAGAATCAATGAAAGACTGCCCAACTGGGGTATTCAACCAGAGTGGAGAAATATGCAAGTGCAAAAAGAAAGAAATAATAATCATTGATGTGAGAGTTTTATTCCAGATGTGTTGATTGCATATATTTTAATTTCACAGCTGGCTTGATGAGATTATTTTTCTGGTGCCCCTGGTCAAGCTATAGCTGTGATAGATTCTGATTTGCCAGGCACATACACAGGCATTTCAGCCCAGTGACTGGCTGATCATCAAACACTCATCATACAGTAATCCTGTCTGATTTTCCCCTCATGCCCGTCAACTCCCCCAGATTCTGCTACTCACTTACACAAAGGGGCATGTTACAATGGCCAATTATCCTCTCAACCCACACTTCTTTGCGATGTGGATCGAAACCTATTGCAGGGGCCTTAGCAGAGATGTTTAAAACATCCTTAGCCTTGTGTGAGCTGCCAGAGGATTGAAGAATAGCTCTATTGCTTAAGAAAGGCTCTAAGAATAAGCCAGGAAATGATAGGCCGGTGAGCCTGACACTAGTAGTGGGTAAATTATTGGAAATTATTGTTAGAGACCATTTATGTAAGTATTTGGATAGACAGGGACTGATTAGGGATACTCAACTTCTTAGTAGGTCATGTCTAACCAATCTTTTGGAGTTTTTCAAGGAAGCTACCAAGAAGGTTGATGAATGCAAGCCAGTGAATGTTGTTTATCTGGATTTTAGCAAGACCTTTGACAAGGTCCTGCATGGGAGGTTGATCATGAATGTTCGGTTGCCCCCAGTATTCAGGATGACACCAGGCACTAGAATACTACAGCACAGTACAGGCCCTTCGGCCCTCGATGCTGTGCCGACCCATATATTCCTTAAAAAAAACGTACTAAACCTACACTACCCTGTAACCCTTTATTTTTCTTTCATCCATGTGCCTGTCCAAGAGGCTCTTAAATACCCCTCATGTTTTAGCCTCCACCACCATCCCTGGCAAGTCATTCCAGGCACCCACAACCCTCTATGTAAAAAACTTACCCCTGATGTCTCCCCTATAAACTTTCCTCCCTTAACTTTGTACATATGCCCTCTGGTGTTTGCTATTCGTGCCCTGGGAAACAGGTACTGGCTATCCACCCTATCTATGCCTCTCATAATCTTGTAGATCTCTATCAAGTCCCCTCTCATCCTTCTATGCTTCAAAGAGAAAAGTCCCAGCTCTGCTAATCTTGCCTCATAAGACTTGTTTTCCAATCCAGGCAACATCCTGGTAAATCTCCTCTGCACCCTCTCCATAGCTTCCACATCCATCCTATAGTGAGGTGACCAGAACTGAAGACAATACTCTAAGTGTGGTCTCACTAGAGATTTGTAGAGTTGCAACATGACCTCTCGACTCTTGAACTCAGTCCCCCTATTAATGAAGCCTAGCATCCCATAGGCCTTCTCAACTATCCTATCAACCTGTGCAGCGACCTTGAGGGATGTATGGATTTGAAACCCAAGGGCCCTCTGTTCATCCACACTCTTAAGTAACTGACCATTAACCTTGTACTCAGCCTTCTGGTTTGTCCTTCCAAAATGCATCACCTCACACTTATCCTGATTGAACGCCATCTGCCATCTGATGAGATAGTGAATTAGATTATACGTACTGTAGGCTTCGAGGGAGAAGCCAGAGAGTGTTAGTTGATTGTTGCCTCTTTCACTGGAGGCTTATGACTGGTGGTGTGCTGCAGCGATTGGTACTGGGTTCATCGTTGTTTGTCATTTATATCAATGATCTGGATGATACTGTGGTTAACTGGATCAGCAAATTTGCGGATGACACCAAGATTGGGAGAAGTGGACAGTGAGGAAAGCTATCGAAGCTTGCAGCAGGATCTGGACCAGATGGAAAAATGGTCTGAAAATAGCAGACGAAGTTTAATGCAGACAAGTGTGAAGTGTTGCACTTTGGAAAGGCAAACTAGTGTAGGTGTTATATGGTGAGTTTAGGGCACTAAGGAATGTGGCAGAACCAAAGGATCTGGGGTACAGGTGTATAATTCCTTGAAATTCACATCACAGATCAATAGGGTCATAAAGAGAGCTGTTGGCATATTGGCCTTCATAAATCAAAGTACTCAGTACAGGAATTGGAATGTTATGCTAAAGCTGTATAAGATGTTGGTCAGGCCAAATTTAGACAATTGTGTGCAGTTCAGTCACCTACCTGCAGAAAGATGTAAATAAGATTGAAAGAGTATAGAGAAAATTTACAGGGATGTTTCCAGGATTGGAGAACTTTATTCCCTAGAACAATGAGAGGAGATTTGACAGAGATATACAACCTCAGGACAGGTATACAAGGATAAATAGAAGTGGGCTTTTTCCACTGAGGTTGGGTGAGACTAGAATTCAAGGTCATAGATTAAGGATGAAAGGTGAAATCTTTAAGGGGAACATGAAGGGGAAACATCTTCACTCAGAGAGTGGTAAGAGTGTGGAGTGAAGTGTCAGTGCAAGTGGCGGATGTGGGTTCAATTTCAACATTTAAGAGCATTTGGGTAAGTGTGTGGATGGGAGGGGAATGGCGGGCTATATTCCAGGTGCAAGTCGATGGAACGAGACAGATTAATAGTTTGTCTTGGACCAAATGAGGTGAAGGCCTGTTTCAGTGATGTAGTGCTCTATGACTCTATAACTGCGGCACCTGGAGGAAATTGATACCACCTCAGGGCAAACTTCACTGAACCATAGTTGTAAATTGTAAAATGGTTTATTATAGCAAGTTGCAGTGATGAACTTTATGTTGCATGCCATCCATATGGATGGTTTTAGCACATTGAATTGAGTTGATTTTATTTCTTACATCCTTCACATACATGAGGGGTAAAAATGTGCAATCTATAGTCATTTGTAATAAATAGTATGTAAAACAGGACAGTCAATATGGCATTGAAATACAATTGTATCACCATGAATTAATCAGTCTGATGGCCTTCCCTGGTCCTGGCTTTTGTGCTGAGGTACCGTTTCCCGGATGGTAGCAGCTGGAAGAGTGTATGTTTGGAGTGACTCAGGTCCCCAATGATCCTTTGGGCCCATTTTACACACCTGTCTCTGTAAGTGTCCTGAATCATGGGAAATTTCTTAACTACAGGTACGCTGGGCTGTCCGCACCACTCTCTGCAGAGTCCTGCGGCTGAGGGAAGTACAATTCCCATATCAGCCAGTCAGGATGCTCTCAAGTGTGCCCCTGTAGAAAGCTGTTTGGATTTGGGGGCCCATACCAAACTTCCTCAACCATCTGAGGTGAATGAGGCACTGTTATGATTTTTTTCACCACACAGCTGGTATGTACAGACCGCGTGAGATCCTTGGTGATGTGTATGGCGAGGAACTTAAAGCTGTTCACCCTCTCAACCCCAGATCCATTGATGTCAATAGGGGTGAGCCTGTCTCCATTCCTCCTATAATCAACAACGAGCTCCTTTGTTTTTTGCAACATTCATGTATGGAGGAAGTACAAAGGAAAACCAGTGGCAGAATGTAGAATGAACTGTTTGAGTTACATAAAAAGTGCAGTTCAGAATCAGGTTTACTACCACCGACGTACAGTATGTCATGTAATTTGTTATCTTTGCAGCAACAATGCAATTCAATATGGGATAATAGAGAAAAAACTGTGAACTACAGTAAATATACATATATAGCTAAACTAACTAACTAAATAAGTAAATACATCAAATAGTTAAGATTAAGTAAGCAGTGCCAAAAATAGAAAACTAAAAAAAGAAGTGAGGTAGTGTCCATGAGTTCAATGTCTATTCAGAAATCAGATGGCAGAGGGGAAGAAGCTGTCCCTGAGTCACTGAGTGTGTACCTTCAGGCCTCTGTACCTCCTCCCTGATGGTAACAATGAGAAGAGGGCATGTCCTGGGTGATGGGGGTCCTTAACGATGGATGCCAACTTTTTGAGGCACCACTTCTCTAAGATGTCTTGGACACTATGGAGGCTAGTGCCCAGGATGGAGCTGACTAATTTTACAACTAACTGCAGTTTATTTCAATCCTGCACAGTAGCAACCACACCCCCCCCCCGCCCCCGAAGCCGGTTTGAAAGCTCTCCACGGTACATCTGTAGAAATTTGCGAATGTTTGGTGACATAACAAATCTCATACTCCACTGGCGTCTAGGAAAATAATAAGCTGCATGGTCATGATGAAAGAGGTAGTAAGGTCACCAGTCCATTAAAGTCCATCAAAGGGTTAGTTCAATAGTTTTATAACAACATGAAAGGTGCTGTCCTTAAGGCTGGGTTATCTGTACTTTAGGGTTTTGTACCTCTTGTCGATGGGGGGAGGAAGTGAGAATACACACAAAAGATTCTGCAGTTGCTGGAAGTCCAGATCAATACACACAAGATGCTGGAGGAATTCAGCAGGTCGGGCAGCATCTATGGAGAGGAAAGAACACTCCACGTTCAGGCCAAGACCCTTCATTAGAATGCCCGTCACAGGTGTAATCTTTTTCATGCATGCCCATCATTACTGTTTTGATCCATTAACTGACGGAAATAGGTCTTATATAGCCTCCAGATAAGCTACCAGTACGCCTGTGAGACGTGGGAAAGAAACAGGAGTATTCGGATCATGGAGAGATCATACAAATTTCACCCTGATAGAACCCAAGGTCAAAATCAACTTTGGATCCCTGAAACTTTGAGGCAGTAGCACTACAGAGTCACATTCTGAAAAGAATATTAAAATCTAACCAGGCACATGACTGTGTAACTTCAAATGCTCTACAGGGAAGTAGTGCCTTGAAAATAGATGTCTCGAAAGGTGACAAGATTTTTAATGTCTACAAGATCAGCAATCATTTGAATGTTTTTCACATTGGTCCCAGTTCATGGCTAGTGGCGAAGGAACTGTCCACAGAGATTATGTGGGTTTTTAAATGAGACTACCTGTCTAATCCAGTACAGATAACAGTGAAGCTCTTCAACTCGTCAGATTAGAGAATCCTTACTGAGGCATACATCAGAATTTATTAGATTTAAGTCATATGGACGTAGTAGCAGTATGATCACTCGAGCTGTGTAAGTTGTTTTCCTAAGGGGTTGTCTGTTGGTGGGTCCTCGGGTGGCTGTAAAGGTTGATCCAGGATCCACATATTCTTGGTGAGGCCAAGAGCAAGTGGTGGCTCTGGTTGCTGGGTCTTTTGGATGCTCATTCTCTTCTTTCACAGCTGCCGTTTGTTATCGGCAGCGCAGCGCAGGTCACTGTCATGTAGCGCAGTTCTCTCTTGAACAGATTTCCTCCATTGAGTGCAACGTCTTCCCAGTTTTTAGACGCAGTGTTGATTTTCTTCAGACTGATTTTGATGATACGTTTGAAGTGTTACCTTAGCCCACCAGGGGTTTGCTAATCTTCCTTCAGCTGGGAGTAAAGGATCTGTTTGGGGAGATGCAAGATAGGCATTTTGATGGCATGACCTATCCATTGGAGATGGTGTTGCTTTATTGTGGTGGGAAGCTGTTCATGTTGGCCTCCTGCAGATCAATGTTCAAAGTCCATTTACTACCAAAGTTCATATACAGTGCTGATACAATGTATTCACACCTCCTTGGAAATTTTCATGTTTTATTGATTTAATTTGACTATTTTTGACACCGATCAACGGAAAAAGACTCTTCCGTGTCAACGTGAAAACAGATCTCTACATAGTGATCTAAATTAATTACAAATATAAAACACAAAATAATTGATTACATAATTTTTCACTCCCTCAAGTCAGTATTAAGTAGGTGCACCTTTGGCAGCAATTACAGCCTTGAGTCTGTGTTGATAGGTCTCTATCAGCTTTGCACATCTGGGCACTGCAATTTTTCCCTATTCTTCTTTACAAAACTGCTCAGATTGCATGGGGATTGTGAGTGAACAGCGCTTTTTACTTCCGGCTACAAATTCTCAGTTGGATTGAGGTCTGGACTCTGACTTGGCAACTCCATAACATTAACTTCGTTGTTTTTAAGCCATCCCTTTGTAGCTTTGGCTTTATGCTAGGGGTCATTGCCTTGCTGGGAAATAAATCTCCTCCCAAGTCACAGTTCTCTTGCAGACTGCATCAGGTTTTCCTCCAGGATTTCCCTGTCTTTTGCTGCATTTATTTTACCCTCTACCTTCATAAGCCTCCCAGGACCTGCTGCAATGAAGCATCCCCACAGCATGATGCAGTCACCACCATGTTTCATGGCTGGGATGGTGTGTTTTTGATGATGTGCAGTGTTGGTTATGCCAATCATAGCATTTAGTCTGATGGCCAAAAAGCTCAATTTTGGTTTCATCAGACCATGGAACCTTCTTCCAGCTGACTTCAGAATCCCCCACAGGCCTTCTGGCAAACTGTGGCCGAGATTTCATGTGAGTTTTTTTCGACAGTGGCTTTCTCTTTGCAATTCTCCCATAAAGCTGCGACTGGTGAAACACCCGGGCAACAGTTGTTGTATGCGCAGTCTCTCCCCTCTCAGCCACTGAAGCTTGCAACTCCTCCAGAGTTGTCATAGGTCTCTTGGTGGCTTCTCTCACTAGTCCCCTTCTTGCACAGCCACTCAGTTTTTGAGGATGGCCTGCTGTAGGCAGATTTACAGCTATGCCATATTCTTTACATTTCTTGATGATTGACATAACTGTACTCCCAATGGATATTCTTGCATGGTCACTCGGTTTTTGACGATAGTCTACTCTAGGGAGATATACAGCTATGCCGTATTTTTCCGTTTCTTGATGACTGACTTAACTGTACTCCAAGGGATATAACCATATCACCATATAACAATTACAGCACGGAAACAGGCCATCTCGACCCTTCTAGTCCGTGCCGAACTCCTACTCTCACCTAGTCCCACCGACCTGCACTCGGTCCATAATCCTCCATTCCCTTCCTGTCCATATATCTATCCAATTTAACTTTAAACGACAACATCGAACTTGCCTCAACCACTTCTGCTGGAAGCTCGTTCCACACAGCTATCACTCTCTGAGTAAAGAAGTTCCCCCTCATGTTACCCCTAAACTTTTGCCCTTTAACTCTCAACTCATGTCCTCTTGTTTGAATCTCCCCCACTCTCAATGGAAAAAGCCTATCCACGTCAACTCTGTCAATCCCCCTCATAATTTTAAACACCTCTATCAAGTCCCCTCTCAACCTTCTACGCTCCGAAGAATAAAGACCTAACTTGTTCAACCTTTCTCTGTAACTTAGGAGATGAAACCCAGGCAACATTTTAGTAAACATCCTCTGTAATCTCTCAGTTTTATTGACATCTTTCCTATAATTTGGTGACCAGAACTGTACACAATACTCCAAATTTGGCCTTACCAATGCCTTATACAATTTCAACATTACATCCCAACTCCTATACTCAATGCTCTGATTAATAAAGGCCAGCATACCAAAAGCTTTCTTCACCACCCTATCCACATGAGATTCCACCTTCAGGGAACTATGCACCATTATTCCTAGATCCTCTGTTCTACAGCATTCTTCAATGCCCTACCATTTACCATGTATGTCCTATTTTGATTAGTCCTACCAAAATGTAGCACCTCACATTTTTCAGCATATTCAGTGACTTGGAAATTTTCTTCTATCCATCTCCTGACTTGTGCTTTCCAACAACCTTTTTGTGCAGTTGCTTGGAATGTTCTTTTGTCTTCATGGTGTAGTTTTTGTCAGAATATTGACTCACCAGCATTTGGACCTTCCAGATATAAGTGTAGTTTTACTACAATCAATTGAAACATATTGACTGCATACAGGCCTCCAAAAACAGATCTCCATTTAACTAATTATGTGATTTCTAAAACCAATTAGCTGCACCAGTGATAAATTGGTGTGT
The DNA here is from genome assembly GCF_030028105.1 of Mobula birostris. Taxonomy (NCBI): domain Eukaryota; kingdom Metazoa; phylum Chordata; class Chondrichthyes; order Myliobatiformes; family Myliobatidae; genus Mobula; species Mobula birostris. The sequence goes on along the minus strand of NC_092372.1, from coordinate 17,513,665 downwards.
CATATTAAGGAGGTGGGGGTGAGTACTTCTGTAATCAATTATTTTGAGTTTTATATTTGTAATTAATTTAGATCACTTTGTAGGGATGTGTTTTCACTTTGACACGAAAGAGTGTTTTTCAGTGTCAAAAAATCCAAATTAAATCCACTGTGATTCAATGTAAACAATAAAACACAAAAACTTCCATGGAGGATGGGTGCTTCTTATAGGCACTGTGTGTCACCATATACAACCCTGGTATTTGTTTTCTTGCAGGCATACTCTGCTAATCCAATAACCATAATAGAATCAATGAAAGACCTCACCCAACAGGAATTTCAGTAAATTTGATACATGAGGAATTACATGAATTTTATTTAAAGATTCTTTGCAGATCATCAATGGAACTTTATATACACATTATAACAGTTAATTGCTCGTTGGTCTCCTGGCAAGTGTGATAGCCTTGAAGCAACAATAGTGATTACAATGTATGTTACTGTAAACAAGCAAAAATGATGGAGGAAGTTAGGTGAGATGCAAGATAAATAAAAGTAGGGCATTCAAAAACTTCAACAGCAATAATTTGATTCCGACAGGATATTTGTTCAGTTTTCCAGGTCACGGAACTTGTTTGGCCATAACAACCCAGTAATCATTCACTTACCCTTGAAAGCAGCAGCCCTGACTTCTGCAGGGATATGCAAATCGCTGCCAAGGACAGTACTTAAAGCTCATCCAAATTTCTGTTGACATGGTGATGTTGAGACACCAGGCAAGGTCACTTGATTCTAAACAATTGGTTTCCTGATCATTATGGAATATCTCTCTGGTGCTTCCTGCTCCCTCCCCTCTCCTTTCCCTTTTTTCCCAACCATGATTCCACTCTCCCAGCCCCCTTCCCCCTCTCAATCCACAATAGAGACCCATATCAGAATCAGGTTTATCATCACTCACGTATGTCATGAATTAGTTTTTATTTGTGGTAGCAGTACAGTGCAATACATAAAATTACAACAGTACTGTATAAAAGACTTAGGCAGCCTATATATATATGCCAAAGAGATATAAATATATATATGGAGGCTGTCAGTGGGTATATTTAAGACAGAGGTTGATAGGTTCTTGATTGGGTCAGGTCATGAAGGGCTATGGGAAGAAGGCAGGAGATTGGGGCTGAGAAGCAAAATGCATCAGCCATGATGAAATGGTGGAGCAGACTTGATGGGCCAAATGGCGTAATTCTGCTCCTATATCATATGGTCTTATGAACTAAGACTTTTACACAGTACTCTAGTAAGAATTGTGAAACCTGGATCTTGAGAGATATTAAGGACTGGACAAAGAGAAAAAAATAAAGCATATAATGAGTAGGGAAAACTAATGATGGTGAAGAGTGTTGGACAGGGTGAACATAGAACATAGAATAGTACAGCACATTACAGGCCCTTCGGCCCACAATGTTGTGCTGACCCTCAAACCCTGCCTCCCATATAACCCCCCACCTTAGATTTCTCCATATACCTGTCTGGTAGTCTCTTAAACTTCACGAGTGTATTTGCCTCCGCCACTGACTCAGGCAGTGCATTCCACGCACCAACCACTCCCTGAGTAAAAAATCTCCAGGGTGCTGGAGTATTTAAAAAGAAAATCAGGAAGACTAAGAGGGGTCATAAAATATCACTGGCAGATGAGATTAAAGTAAGTCTGAAGACATTCCATAAGGATTTTAAAGGCAAAAGGATAACCAGGTGAAATGTAGAACCCATTAGAGGCTACACAGGTGATCTGTGCATGGAGCCAGAAATGATAAGGGAGCTTCTAGTTAAACATTTCATCAGATTTGGAAAAGGAAACAGATATTAGTAAGGGTGGTAAAGAATGTGTATGGCTTGCTTGCTTTCAATAATTAGGGTATTGAGTGTAAAAGTCAGGAAGTCGTGTTCCAACTGTATAAAACTGTGGTTAGGCCCCAGTTAGAGCATTGTGTTCATTTCTGATTTCTGCATTACAGGTAGGAAGTAGAGGCTTTGGAAACAGTGCAGGAAAGATTCACCAGTATGTTGTCTGGACTACAGCAGGAAAGGTTCACCTGTCTGTTGCTTGGATCAGAGCAGGAAAGGTTCACCTGTATGTTACCTCAATTAGAGCAGGAAACATTCACCAGTATGTTGCCTGGATGGGAGAGTATCAGCTATAAGGGGCAGATGGACAAACATTAGATTTCCTTTGGAGCTTCGGAGGCTAAGGAGCAAACTAAATCAAAATTATGACAGACATGGATAGGGTAGATGGTCGTATTCCCAGGGTGCAGATTTCAAATACTAGAGGGCATAACTGTATGGTGAGAGGAGGAAAGTTTAAGGATGATTTATGAAGCAAGTTCCTCTTACAGAGGGAACGGTGGGTGTCTGGAGGGTACTGCCACAGTTGTGATGGAAGCAGATAAGTTGGTAACATTCACAAGACAGTTAGACAGGCACACAAACAGGAAGGGAATAGAGAGATGTGGACCATGTGTAGGCAGGTGAGATTGATTAAAGTTGGCATGGTCAGTGCATACATCATGGGCTGATGATCCTGTTTCCCGACTGTTTTACTATGCTTTTGGATCAAGAATTCATTACAGGAGTAGGTGAAAGTCCCATGCAGATTTCCATAAATAAAGAACAGGTACTCAATGCCTTAACGGTCTTAGAGCTGATAAGTTCCTAGAACTGGATGATATTTATCCCAGGCTGCTCGAGGAGGCAAAAGAAAGGATTAGCTGGGGCTCTAACCAAGGTTGTTCAATTGTTGCAGGACGTAAGAGAGAGGTGAGGCATTTGTAAGGCAAGGTTCCACATGGAAGACTGGTTCAAAAGGTTATAGCCCTTGGAACCTTGTATGAGTTGGTAAACTGGGTCCAAAATTGATGGAATTAGGAGAAGGAGGGTGATGGTAGAGGGCTGTTTTTGCACTTAGATGCTTGCAATTAGTGGTGACCAACAAGGATTGGCTTGGGACTAATGTTACATACATATACAAACGTTTGTATAAGTTTGTAATGTACTCTCTGATGGTAGTAATTGGAAGAGTGTATGAGCTAGATAATGAGGATTCCTAAAGATGAACATCCCTTTAGAACAGAGATGAAAAGGAATTTCTTTAGCCAGAGGGTGCTGAATTGGTGGAATTAATTGCCACAGACAGCCAATGGCTTGGCTTACTAAAGCCAAGTCATTGGGTAAATTTAAAATGGAGGTTGATAGGTTCTTGATTGGTAAGGGCATCAAAGGTTATGGGGTGAAGGCAGGAGAATGGGGTTATGAGGGAAAATAAATCAGCCATAAGTGCATGGTGAAGCAGACCTCTTGGCCTTATTATGTCCCTATGTCTTATGGTGTTATTGTCTTACAACTTGGATATGGATGTGGGAGACAATCAAAAGCTTCAGTGATGATACAAAGGTAAGTGCAGATTTCAAGAGTGTGGGAAGTGAATCATTTTTGAAGGTCAATACTGAAGGCAGAAAGCAGGATTAATAAGACATTAAGGCTATAAGATATAGGAGCAGAATTAGGCTTGCTCCGCCATTTCGTCATGGCTGGTCCATTTCCCCTCTCCACCTCAATCTCTTGCCTTCTCCCCATACCCCTCTATATCGTGACTAATCAAGAATATATCTCCCTCTGCCTTAAATATACCCAATGGCTTGGCCTTAACAGCTGCTTGTGGCAACAAATTCCACAGATTTACCACTCTCTGACTAAAGAAATTTGTTATCTGTGTTCTAAAGGGACATCCTTCTGTTCTGAGGCTGTGGCCTCTGGTCCTCTACTGTCCCACTATAGGAAGCACCCTCTCTGCATCCATTCTATTGAGACCTTTCACCATTTGACATATTTCAATTAGATCCTCCCCTCATTCTTCTGAATTCCAGTGAGCACAGGCTCAAAGTCATCAAATGCTCCTCTTATAATAAGCCTTTCAATCCTAGAATGATTTTTGTGAATTTCCTTTGAACCCTCTCCAATGTCAACACATCCGTTATCAGATAGGAGGCCCAAAACTGATGACAATACTTCAAGTGAGGCCTCACCAGTGCTTTATAAGGCCTCAAAATTACATCCTCACTTTTATATTGTAGTCCTCTTGAAATGAATGCTAACATTGCATTTGCCTCCCATGCCACGGACTCACCTGAAAATTAACACTTTGGGAATCCTCCATGAGGACTCCATAGTCCGCTCGCACCTCAGATTTTTGAGTTTTCTCTCCATTTAGAAAATAGTCTACTCTTATTTTTCACCACAGTGCATGACCATACGCTTCCCATCACTTTATTCGATCCGCCATATTTTTTTCCTATTCTCCTAATCTGTTTAAGTCCTTCTGTAGTCTCTCTACTTCCTCAAAACTAACTGCCCCTCCACCTATCTTCATATTGTCTACAAACCTGGCCACAACGTAAAATGAAGTGGTCCCAACACAGACCCCAGTGGAACACTGCCAGTCATTGACAGCCAACCAGAAAAGGCGACCAGAACTAAGCACAGTACTCCAAGTGTGGTCTGACCAGGGTCCTATATAACCACACAGTCAACCAGCGCAGCAGCTTTGAGTGTCCTATGGACTCAGCCCCCAAGATCCCTCTGATCCACCACACTGCCAAGAGTCTTATCATTAATACTATATCTTACCATAATATTTGACCTACCAAAATGAACCACTTCACGCTTATCTGGGTTGAACTCCATCTGCCACTTCTCAGCCCAGTTTTGCATCCTTTCAATGTCCCGCTCTAACCTCTGACAGCCCTTCACACTATCCACACCTCCAACCTTTGTGTCATCAGCAAACTTACTAACCCATCCCTCCACTTCCTCATCCAGGTCATTTATAAAAATCACAAAAAGTAAGGGTCCCAGAACAGATCCCTGAGGCACACCACTGGTCACCGGCCTCTATGCAGAATATGACCCGACTACATCTACTCTTTGCCTTCTGTGGACAAGCCAGTTCTAGATCCACAAAGCAATGTCCCCTTGGATCCTGTGCCTCCTTACTTTCTCAATAAGCCATGCATGGGGTATCTTAGCAAATGCCTTGCTGAAATCCATGTACACTACATCTACCGCTGTTCCTTCATCCATGTGTTTAGTCACAAAAGAATAGATAAAACAGAGGGAGAAATCGATACTCAGCCCATCAGGTTGGAGGATAAGACGGAATATAAAGTGTTGTTTCTCCGCTGTGAAGTTGGCCTCATTGTGACACAAGAGGAGGCCATGGATGGGAATGCAAATCAAAATGGCCACCTAGAAACATTTGACCACCGAGAATTTCCGCTTTTGGCAGGTGGATAGAGTTTTATGTCCCATGATCCACAGCCAGGGCAAGAGAGATTGAAACACCTATTATTTGACTCTTCCACTTTTCTGAGTAAGTGGGGATCTTCAGGGCACTTAGCAATGTAAACTGTGGTGTTTCTGTAGCACTCTGACATAGAGCCTCGAGTAATTAATTTCTCAAATCTATTTAACTGATTTTTCAAATGGCAGCTAATGGAGAGAATACATTTATTTAAGACTAACAATGCCCATGCTCCATTAAGCATAATGAGAGAACCTTCACAATTCAGTATGAGCACTGCAGGCGATAGCTGATGGATGTACAGTAATGAGGATTATGTTAATGAGTGCTATAACATCCTCATGGTATTAAGCAGATGGACATAAGCTAATTAGGTGGTGGAAGAGAAGGCATAAAAGGGAAATAAATGGTTTGAAGGTAGCACTCATATCTACTGTGATGAAGTGCTTTGAGAGTTTAGTCATGATTAGAATTGACTCCTGCCTGAACAAAGAGCTAGACCCACTGCAATTTGAAAACCACCACAGCCAGTCCGCAATGAATGCAACCTCAGTGACTCTCCCCTGGACCTTGAACAACAATACCTACGACAGGCTCCTGTTCATTGATTACAGCCCAGGGATCAACACCACCACACTGATCAATAAGCTTCAAACCTGAATTTCTCTAATACCTCAGAGGTCTTGTCCTGGGGCTAACATATTGATGCAATTGGGAAGAAGGCACACTCGTGGCTATACTTCATTAGGACTTTGAGAAGATTTCACATGTTATAAAGACTCTCGTTAATTTCCACAGATGGTGAGTATCATGGGGAGGATTCTGACTGACTCCTGGTGTCAACTTCTCTGGGGGATCTATCCTGGGCCCAGAATATTGACACAGTTGCAAAAAAGACACATCAACGGCTATATTTCATTTGGAGTTTGAGGTGATTAAGTACGTCACCAAACACACTCTCAAATTTCTGCAGATGTACTGTGGAGAGCATTCTAATTGGCTGCGTCACCGTGTAGTATTTGGGGCGGGAGAGAGGCACCGCACAGGCCAAAATAAACTACAGAAAGTTGTGAACTCTTGTCAGCTCCATCATGGGCACTAGCCTCCCCAGCATCCAGGATGTCTTCAAGAAGTCAGTATCCATTATTAAGGACCCCCATCACCCAGGAAATGTCCTGTACTCATCACTATCATCAGGGAGGAGGTACAGGAGCCTGAAGACAAACACTCAGTGATTCAGGAACAGCTTCTTCCCCTCCGCCATCAATTTTCTGAATGGACACTGAACCCATGAACACTACCTCACTACTTTTTTTCTGCTTAATGCACCATTTATTTAATTTAACTTTAAAAATATATATTCTTACACACACACACACACACACACACACACACACTCTTACAGGTTTTTTATTATTATGTATTGCAATATGTTGCTGCACACAACAGATGTCATGACAAATGCCGGTGATATTAAACCTGATTCTGGTTGTCGCTGTGGAGACTCCGGTGTAGAGGATTGAAAGAGGCTACAGAGAGTGGTGGATCAGCGGCACCATCTTGGGCACGAGCGAGGAGCTCTCGGAAGTTGGTGCCTCAACAAGTTATCATTCATCATTAAGGGCCCTCGGCATCCAGTTCAAGCCCTCTTCTCATTACCATTGTCTGGGAGGAGGTACAGGAGCATGAAGACCCACACTCACATTTTCACAATTTCTTCCCCTCTGTCGTCCGATTTCTGAACATCCATGAATCATGAACACTATGGAGTTTTTCTCGCTCTCCTTTTTGCACTATTTGTTTGTTTCTCTATTACTTACTGAGAGACAGCGTAGTGCAGGCCTTTCTGGCCCTTTTGGCTGTGGGACCCAGCAACCTGTGACTTAACCCTTGTCTCATCACAGGATAATTTACAATGACCAGTTAACCTACGGACTGGTACGTCTTTAGGTTGAAATTGGGAACTGGAGCACCCAGAGGAAACCCATGCCGTCACAGGGAGGATGTACAAACTCCTTACAGACAGTAGCAGGATTTGAACCCAGGTCACCTGTACTGTAAAACATTGTGCCAACCACTACCCTACTGTGCCATTTTTTATTGTAATGTAATTTTTTATGTATTGCACTGTACTTCTGCTGCAAAGTAACAAATTTCATGGCATATGTCAGTGATAATAAACCTGATTTTAATTCTGATTTAAGAAACAACTGTATATTATTTGTCTGGCCCTTTAGTATGTGATGGTACTTAATCCCAGATTAAGTTGATACACAAATCATCATCGTGGCTTGTCTTCGCGAATGAAGATTTAGGAGGGGGGCTGCCCACGTCTGCTGCAGGCTGGCTGGTGGCTGACGAGGCCAATACGGGACAGACAGGCCTGACCACATCGGCTGCAAGGAAAATTCTGTTCTGGGTTTGGTGCTGCTGTGTCACGGTTCTTCCTCCTTCTCCTTCTGTCCTCAATGCCAGCCCTGCGTGCGTTCTCGAAGGAGGAGACAGACTGGTGAATGGTGTGTCACCAGGCCTCGCGATCAGAGACTAGATTAGATCACTGGCGATGGTCAATGTGACAGGCACCAAGGGATTTCTTCAGAGAGTCCTTGTACCTCTTCTTCAGTGCCCCTTTGTCATGGTGGCCAGTGGAGAGTTCACCATACAGCACAATCCCGGGCAGGCGATGATCCTCCATCCTGGAGACGTGCCCTGCCCAGCGCAGCTGCGTCTTCAACAGCACGGCCTCAATGCTGGTGACCTCCGCCTGTTCGAGGACTTCAATGTTGGTGACGAAGTCACTCCAGTGGATGTTGAGGATGGTGCGGAGGCAGTGCTGGTGGAAATGCTCAAGGAGTCGTAGGTAGTGACGGTAGGTGACCCACGACTCGGAGCTGTACAGGAGGGTGGTCAGTACCACGGCTCTTTACCTGCTGCTGCGTGCAGACAATGCTGCCCTTGTCCACACAGAGACAGCCCTGCAGCGTATAACATCCTGCTTCGCAGAGGCTGCCGAGCTCTTCGGACTGGAAGCCAGCTTGAAGAAGACAGAAGTTCTTCATCAGCCCGCACCCCAGGAGGATTACCACCCTCCCTGCATCACCATTGGTGAGGTAGAGCTGAGGACAGTCCACCAGTGCACCATCTCGTCAGATGCCAAGATTGACAAAGAGATTGACAGCAGACTGGCAAAGGCAAACAAGGCATTCGGCAGGCTGTACAAAAGAGTCTGGAGCAACAATCATTTGAAGAAAGGCACAAAGATACACAAATCAGGGCAGTGTGATACGCAGAGCAAGCTGTCGCCCGTGTAGCAGACTCCCCCCTCCACACAGCTGATGAATCCAAACGAACTGCAGAGACCGTTGCATTTTGGCACCAGCGTCATCGCAGGAGCTGTCATTCAGCATCGAACTCAATGTAGGACTGCCTTGGGGACCCCTGCTCTGAATTTTTCCTCAGGGTTTACACCTGAAGCCTTCCCCATGAGTGGGTATGCCTGCAAGACAGCAGAGGTTTGAGTTCAGAGATTCCCCTCTCCTAGATGAGCTGCCAACCACCAGCTGTTGTGCCCTATCTGCCTGGTTATATCAGCTAATATTCAGATTATATCATCTCGCAGGTAGCAGAAACCCTCTTCCATCATTTGTCTCTCTGTACCCAACTCAGGCGTCTCAACACTGGCTGAACGCCCACATATAGGTTAGTCAGTTCAATGTCAGTGCTCAATCACAGAATTCAGTTCACCCCTGTTATGAATCAGAATCAAGTTTGTTATCACTCAAGTGTGTTGTGAAGTTTGTTGTTGTTCATGACATAAAAATTGTTCTAAATTGAAAGAAATAAATAGTGTAAAAGAGGAATATCGAGGCACTAATCTTAGATTCATGGACCATTAAGAGATTTGATGGCAGAGGGGAAGAAGCTGTTCCTGAGACATTGAATGTAGGTCTTCAGGCTCCTGTACCTCCTTTTTAAGGACAGTAACAAAAAGAGGGCGTGTCCTGAAAGGTAATGGCCCTTAATCAGAAACACGAGAAAATCTGGGGTGCTGGACATCCAAAACAACACATACAAAATGCTGGAGGAACTCAGCAGGTCAGGCAGCATCAGTGGAAAAGAGTAAGCACTCAGTGTTTCGGGCCAAAACCCTTCATGGGGACTGGGAAGAAAAAGGGATGAGAGATCAGAGTTAGAAGGTGGGGAGAGGGGAGGAAGCAGTGCAAGGTGATAGTTGATAGGTATAACTGGGAGGGGGAGGGGGTGAAGTAAAGAGCTGGGCAGTTGGGTAGTCTCCAAGCTGATGGCATGAACATCAATTTCTCGAACTTCCAATAATGCCCCCCTTCACTATTCCCCATTCCTGTTTCCCTCTGTCACCCTGTCTCACTAATTTCTCTAAAAAATATGGAGGTGAGTCACCTTCTTGGACAACGGCGATATATTTTCTCAGATGGCACGCAAGTACTCAGTGGCTATTTTATTAGGTATACCTGTACCTCTGCTTGTTAATGCAAGTATCTACTCAGCCAATCATATGACAGTAACTCAGTGCATAAAAGCATGCAGGCATGGTCAAGAGGTTCAGCTGTTGTTTAAAAAAACATCAGAATGGGGAAGAAATGTGATCTATGTGAATTTCTTTCCTTCTTTTCAAATCTTTTTATTGTTATACAAAAGATATAACACGAGTACATTAAAGTAACAATGCTTACATTGTCTCGAAAAAGACATTATCTTAAAGATTGAAAAACAAATTGTGATAACAACAAAAACCTACTAAGCAGAAAAGTGAGGGGAAAAAAAAGGAACCCATTAGGTGTACAATCCTGGAGCCATGCGTCATACAAAAAGCTTCTAAAAATAAACATCAAACCGCCAGCAAGAAAAGAAAATATACCAATAAGTTTACAATTAGATCGTGGAAAAAATCTAACAATTAGCTCAAATGATAATAATGAGCATCCTTTCTCAAAATCAAATAAAGGTTCAAAGGTTCGACTTCTAATTTTCTCCAAACTAAGACATAGCATCATTGAGAGAACCATTGTGACAAAGTGGGAGCTGATGTATCCTTCCACTTCAACAAAATGGCCCTCCTAGCTATCAATGTAACAAATGCAGTAACGTGTTAGTCAGACACAGAGATACCATGAATATTTTGAGGAATTATTCCAAAAAGCACAGTTAATTTATTAGGTTGTAGATTAATTTTAATTTATAATTTGTTATTACAATGGAATAAGCATCCTTTATCTAAGATTAAACAGGATTGGGAAAAGGAACTCAATTTGACTTTTATGACGGAGGATTGGATGTGGATTTTGAAGTTGGTTAACTCTTCTTCAATTTGTGCTAGCCATTCAATGATTCAATTTAAAATTGTACATCGTTATCATTTGACGAAGAACAGACTTTCTAAAATCTTTTCTAATGTCTTCGCTGAGGAAGGCACCAGCAGAATGTCAGAAATGAGAGAGTGTTGGGGGGGGGGAGAGATGAGTGCCATTACTATTACTAAAGAGAAGGTGCTTACAAGGCTGAAAAGTCAAAAGGTAATTAAATTACCTTGAGCAGATGGTCTACACCCCAAGGATCTGAAAGAGGTAGCTGAACAGATTGTGGAGGCATCTTTTAAGAATCACTAGATTCTGGAATGGTTCCAGAGGACTGGAAATTGCAAAGGTCACACCAGTCTTTTAAGAAGGGAGGGAGGCAGAAGAAACGAAATCTTAAGCCGGTTAGCCTGGCTGTGTGTTTTGAAAGATGTTGGAGACTATCATCAATGATGAGCTTTCAGGGTGCTTGGAGACACATGATAAAATAAGCCAATGTCAGCATGGTTTCCTTCAGGAGAAATCTTGTCTGACAAATCTGTTGTAATTCTTTGAGGAAATAACAAACAGGATAGATAAAGATGAGTCAGTGGATGTTGCTTATTTGGATTTTCAGAAAGCATTTGACAAGGTGCTGCACAGGAGCCTGCTTAACAAGCTAAGGGCCCATGGTATTACAGGAAGGATGCTAGCCTGGATAGAAGATTGGTTGACTGACAGGGAGGCAAAGAGTGTGAATAAGAGGGGTCTTTTCTGGTTGGCTTCAGGTGACTAGTGTTGTTCCATAGGGGTCAGTTTTGGAACCACTTTTTTTCACGTTATAAGTCAATGAGACAAGATGGTGCCAGCAACCAATGTAAGCTACTGCAGACAATTCACAACACAACTACTTCTTCTTCTTCTTTTAAATATGCTTCTACTACTAAACTGTGTACAATTGAAGCCTGTAATTTACATTTTGATGATATGTTTTTGGGTTGACTGAGCAATCTGACACTTCTGCTGTCTCCGGGGGAATTTGGCAAGGTTGAGAGCAGAGTGTGCAGTCTAAAAGCAGAGCACAAACCCATGATAGGCTTCATTACTCCTGACTAATTAAGGCATCGAGCAGGAATGAAGTGGACAAGGACTAGAGGGGAAGGCAAGCGTTTTTTTAGCACCGTCCGCCTGCAGTTGACTGATCTTCCTTGCCCTCTCATTTACTAATGCAGGAGTTTTGGGTGCCAGGCTGCAAAACTTAATCTGCACAGTTCATGGCTGTGGACTGATTTCTGGAGGACTCTGCGATTCATGTTACATGCGTATCTGACTTCTGATTACTCTTTTTTTGGTATATTGTATGATTTGATCATAGTGTTTCAGCGTGGACTGGCTCTGTGGCCTGAATCAGTGAAATACACAGCGCGAAACTGAAGAATCCTAGCTAATTTCAAGGACTCTGCCGTTTCATGTGTAATATTGCTTACTTTTTGCCATTTGTGCAGTTTGTTCTTTTTTTCACATGTTGGGTGTTTGACCTTTTTTTTGAACAGGTTCCATGGTGCTTCTTTTTTTCGTCGGTACCAGCAGGAAGATGAATCTCAGGGTTGGATACTGCATACATTGATGATAAATGTACTTTGAATCTTTTAATCTTTGAACCTTACTTCAAGCATGTTTCAACCATACCGGTGCTCAAGAAGAGTGTAATGACCTGCCTCAGTGATTGTCATCCAGTTGCACTTACATCCACAGTGATGAAATGTTTTGAGAGGCTGGTGATGAAATATATCGGCTCCTGCCTGAGAGGTGACTGATGTGGACCCAATCAAATGTGGTTCATACAGGAGGGGGGGTTGAAAATAAGGCTGAGTGGTGTCATAGTAACAACCTCTCCCTCAATGTCAATAAGACCAAGGAACTGATTGTAGACTTCAAGAGAGAGAAACCAGAGGTCCATGAGCTAGTCCTCAACAGAGCATCAGAGAAGGAGAGGGTTAGCAACTTTAAATTCCTGGGTGTTACTATGCCAGAGGACCTGTCCTGAACCCAGCACGTAAATGCAATTGTGAAGAAAGCACAGTAGCAACTTTCCTTGCTTAGGAGTCTGCATAGATTCAGTATGGCATCAAAAATTATGACAAACTTCTACAGATGTGTGTTGGAGAATGTATTGACTGGTGGCATCATGGCCTGGTTTGGAAACCCCAAAACCATTGAACAGGAAATCCTACAAAAGGTAGTGGATTTGGCTCATTACATCATGAGTAAAGCCCTCCCAACCATTGAGCACATCGACATGAAACGCTGTTGTAGGAAAGCAGTATCTTACATCAGAGATCCTCAGCACCCAGGCCGTGCTCTTCTCTTGCTGCTGCCATCAGGTAAAAGGCACAAGTGCCTCAGGACTTGCGCCACCAGGTTCAAGAACAGTCACTACCCAACAACCTTTGGACTCTTGAACAAAGGCGATAACTACACTCATTTGTCCATCCATTGAGACGCTCCTATAACTAATGATCTCACTTTAATGACTCTTTTTCTTGTTGTTTCATGTAATTATATATTACCATTTATTTATATTTGCATTTTTAGCGAACTGGACAAGGACTCAGGACTACGACTAGGCTGGGGCTAGGGGTCTGGGCTAGGACTTGGAATAGGATCCCAGAACTAGCGGCGACATGAAGAGGCTACGGTATGGACTCCGAGCCAGAGACTGGGCAAGGACCCAGTACCTGGGTCTTGCCTCGGGCTCAGACCCCAGAACCAGGCATGGACATGACATGGGCTAGGGACAGGAGGAACATGGAAAAACAGAGCCTCGATCTCGGGAGAGCAGGTACATGGAACATGGACACATACACAGAGCACAGAGTCGGGACCCCTCCTTGGGTACAGCACATAGGGCCAGGACTCACACACAGAACAGAGAGCCGGGACCCCTCCTTGGGTACAGGACATAGGGCTGGGACTCATGACCCCTTGCGGGGCAACAGCAAGACGGCCTGACTTACCCCACGGAGACAAGGACAAGACACGACAAGACATGACCCCCCGCGGGGCAACGGCAAGACGGCCTGACTTACCCCACAGAGGCGAGGACAAGACAAGACCAACACGAAAGAACACCAGACAGTACCTATCTAGCTCCAGCAATAGAACTAGACCAAAGTGCAGGTGAGGGCTGCAGACGAGGGCTAGAGGCGAGAGGGGCAGAGATGGGATTCAAACAGCGGGGTAGGACAGGAATCACAGACTGCCAGGGCCAGAACTTGACTCGGAACTTGGATGCCACCGGAGCCAGGACTTGACTTGGAGCCTCCGGGTAGTGGTGAGCTCTTGACTCGGCCTGGGAACAGTAGACAGCGGTTCTTGACTCCCTCCGGCGGGTTAACTGACGGACCCACCTCGGTGAGGAAACTTTGCAGGCTCGCTTTGGCGAGGTAACTGGACAGAGTTGCTCCGGTGAGGAAAGGCGAATTACCGGCACTCGCTTCGGGCGGGGACTGGGCTTGCTCCGGCCAGATGGCATTGGCACGCCATACCTCTGGTGACTTTGCAAACGCTCACACGCCGAACAGCTGAAAGCCGGAGACTATAAACTATCGGTTCAGCCGAGAGTAAATTGCCTCTAATCACCAAGGCCAAGGGACACGGGAAAACAGGGAACCAAAGGGAAACAGGGAGTCAACGGTCCGGAGCGTAACATAAACAAAGTAAATTTAAAGGGATCCCGATCCGGACCATGACAGGTTTTCAGCACTCCAATTGATCTTCATTCATGTTATATTTACTATTCCGTAGATATACTAAGTATGCCCACAGGAACATTAATCTCAGAGTTGTATGTGGTGACATATAAGTACTTTGATAACAAGTTTACTTTGAACTTTCATCGAAGTTGCTGGTGAATGCAGCAGGCCAGGCAGCATCTCTAGGAAGAGGTACAGTCGACATTTCAAGCCAAGACCCTTCGTCAGGACTAACTGTAGGAAGAATTAGTAAGAGATTTGAAAGTGGGAGGAGGAGGGGGAGATCCAAAATGATAGGAGAAGACAGGAGGGGGAGGGATGGAGCCAAGAGCTGGACAGGTGATTGGCAAAAGGGATATGAGAGGATCATGGGACAGGAGGCCCAGGGAGAAGGAAAAGGTGGGGGGGAGCCCAGAGGATGGGCAAGGGGTATAGTCAGAGGGACAGAGGGAGAAAAAGGAGAGTGAGAGAAAGAATGTGTGTATAAAGATAAATAACGGATGGTGTACGAGGGGGAGATGGGGCATTAGTGGAATTTAGAGAAGTCAATGTTCATGCCATCAGGTTGGAGGCTACCCAGACGGAATATAAGGTGTTGTTCCTCCAACCTGAGTGTGGCTTCATCTTTACAGTAGAGGAGGCTGTGGATAGACATGTCAGAATGGGAATGGGATGTGGAATTAAAATGTGTGGCCACTGGGAGATCCTGCTTTCTCTGGCGGACAGAGCGTAGGTGTTCAGCAAAGCGGTCTCCCAGTCTGCGTCGGGTCTCTCCAATATATAGAAGGCACACTCAGGTTGGAGGAACAACACCTTATATTCTGTCTGGGTAGCCTCCAACCTGATGGCATGAACATTGACTTATCTAACTTCCGCTAATGCCCCACCTCCCCCTCGTACCCCATCCATTACTCTGGGTTCCCCCCCCCCACCTTTTCCTTCTCCCTGGGCCTCCTGTCCCATGATCCTCTCGTATCCCTTTTGCCAATCACCTGTCCAGCTCTTGGCTCCATCCCTCCCCCTCCTGTCTTCTCCTATCATTTCGGATCTCCCGCTCCCCCTCCCACTTTCAAATCTCTTACTAACTCTTCCTTCAGTTAGTCCTGACGAAGGGTCTCGGCCTGAAACGTCGACTGTACCTCTTCCTAGAGATGCTGCCTGGCCTGCTGCGTTCACCAGCTACTTTGATGTGTGTTGCTTGAATTTCCAGCATCTGCAGAATTCCTCTTGTTTACTTTGAACTTTGAACTATTTTGGATGAAGGGATTGTGGCGAGGTTTGTGGACGATATGAAGATATGTGGGCGAAGGGCTAATTAGTGTTGAGGAAGCAGGATGTCTGCAGAAGGACTTAAACAGATTGGCAAAGAAGTGGCAGATGGAATAAAGTGCAGGGAAGTGTATGGTGAAGAAGCAATAAAGACTACTCTCTAAATGAGGAGAAAATTCAAAAATTGGTAATGCAAAGGTACTTGGGAATCCTTGTGTTGGATTTCCAAAAGGTGAACTTGCAAATGGAGTGCTTGTTACGGAAAGCAAATGGAATGTTATCATTCATTTTGAGAATAAAGAAAGGAAGGATGTAACACCGAGGCTTTATAAAGCATTGGTCAAACCACACTTGGAATATTGTGAGCAGATTTGGGTCCCTTATAAAAGAAAATACATGTTGGTATGGTGGGGTTTAAACTAGAGTTGCAGGGAGATGGGAACCAGGGTGCTAGAAAAATGAGTGGAGAGATTGTGGAGGCAGGTGTTGGTAAGACCTCGGACAAAGTTATGAATCAGAAGATTGAGCACAGTGCGACTAATGTCCTGAGCTGTGTATATTTCAATGTACAAAGTATAGGAAAGGCGGATGATAGTGCTGAAGATGAGGTAGCTGGTTTACAAACAGATGCAACGTGTAGTGAGGGGAGGCTGTTGATAGGGCAAAACTGCAGTCAACAGGATGAGTTGCAACATAAAAGGTAGGCAGAATTGAAAAGAGTGAATACAGGACTGAAGGTGTTACATTTGAATGCGTGCAGCATATGAAATAAGGTAGGTGAACTTGTAGCACAATTGCAGATTGGCATGTATGATGTTGTAGGCATTACTGAATCACGGCTGAAAGAAAATTATAGCTGGGAGCTAAATGTCCAAGGATACATTGTATTGAAAGGACAGGCAGGAAGGCAGAGGGGGCGGCATTGCTCTGTTGGTTAAAAATTGAAATCAAATCATAAGAAAGAGATGACATAGGGTCGGAAGGTGTTGAATTATTGTGGATAAAGCTAAGAAACTGCAAGGATAAAAAGTCCCTGAGGGGAGTTGTATCATCCTCATCATCATCAGGTGCCATACCCAGTTTGAGCTTTGACTGCCATGGCCCACACACTCCTGTTCCGGATCAAGTGGATCAACTCATTGATTGGTATTCATTTCTAGTTCTCTGGCTGCTGTCTCCATCATCATTTGTCTTTGCCTTCCTCTTGCTTTCTTCCCTTCAATCTTTCCCATAATTACCGTGCATTCTAACTCCTCTTTCCTAATCACAGGTCCAAGTTACATTGCCTTTTCATGATCTAATACATTTCATGACATCCTTGTTAGATATTCCTTTTGTCCATGATATTCTTTACATCCTCCTCAAAAACCACATTTCTGCTGCTACAATTCGTTTCCTCATGTTTCTATATATTGTCCAACATTCTGAGCCATATAACATAACTGGATAAACGTAACATTTCAGTACTCTGCGGCAGGTTGTCATGCCTAGTTTCGTATTGTATACTGACTAGTATAGAGTTGTATACTGACTCCGAAACAGTAGTAAAGATGTAGGCTACAAATTACAATGAGAGATGGAAAGTGCATGCCAAAAGAGCAAAGTTAGAATAATCACAGGGGATTTCAATATGCAGGTAGATTGGGAAAATCAGGTTGGTACACGATTCCAAGAGGGGGCTTTTCTAGAATACCTACAAGATGGCTATTTAGAGCAGCTTGTGGTTGAACCCACAAGGGGGGGAGGGGTGAAATCAGCTATTATGGATTTGGTGTTGTGCAATGAACCAGAACTGATGGGAGAGCTTAAGGTAAAAGAACTCTTAGGGCGAGTGATCGTAATATGATCAAATTCACCTTTAAATTTGAGAAGGTGAAGCTAATGTCAGATGGATCAGTACTACAGTGAAGGGAATTACAGAAGCATAAGAGAGGAGCTGGCCGGAACTGATTGGAAAAGAACACTGGCAGGTATGATGGCAGAGTAGCAATAGCTGGAATTTCTCGAAGCAATTTGAAAGGCATGGGAAAAATATGTATCCCAAAGAGAAAGAAGTATTCTTAAGGCAAGATGACACAACTGTGGCTAATGAGAAGTCAAAGCCAACATAAAAGCGAGAGAGAGTGCATATAATTGAGCAAAAACTAGTGGGAAGTTAAAAGATTGGGAAGCTTTTATAAACCAGCTGAAGGCAACTAAAAAAGTCATTAATAAAGTAAAGATGGAATACAAAAGTAAGCTAGCCAATAATATTAAAGAGGATACCAGAAGTTTTTTCAGATACGTAAAGTGTAAAAGAGAGGCGAGGGTGGATATTGGACTGCTGAAAAACGATGCTGGAGAGTAGTGGGGTCAACGAAATGCCAGACAAACTGAATAAGTATTTTGCATCCACCTTCACTGTGGAAGACACTGGCAGTATAGTTGAAGTTCCAGTTGTCAGGGGGCATGAAGTGTGTGAAGTTATCATAACTAGAGAGAAAATTCTCAGGAAACTGAAAAGTCAAAAGGTAGATAAGTCACCTGGACCAGATGGTGTACACCCCAGGGTTCTGAAAGAGGGGGCCAAAGAGTTTACGGAGGCATTAGAAATGATCTTTCAAGAATCACTTGATTGTGGAATGGTTCCGGAAGACTGGAAAATTGCAAATATCACTCCGCTCTTCAGGAAGCAAGAAAGGCAGAAGAAAAGATACTAGGCCAGTTAGTCTGACCTCAGTGGTTGGGAAGATGTTGGAGTCAGTTATTAAGGATGAGGTCTCGGGGTACCTGGAGATGTGATAAAATAGGACATAGTAGTACCGGTGTGCAAGAAGAGTGTGGTAAGCTGGATAAATGACTACCGTCCAGTGCCACTTACATCCACCGTGATGAAGTGTCTTGAGAGGCTAGTGTTGAAGCAAATCAGCTCCTGTCTGAGTGGCGACTTGGATTGGCTGCAATTCACCTACCGCAGCAACAAGTCTACAGCAGATGCTGTCTCGTCGGCTCTTCACGCAGCCCTGGAACATCTGGACAGCAAGGATGCGTACATCAGGATGGTCTTTATTGATTACAACTTGGCACTTAATGCTGTCATCCCCTCTAAACTAATCAGTAAACTCCAAGACCTGGGCCTCAAAACCCGCTTTTGCAATTGAATCCTAGATTTCCTCATTTGCAGTCCCCAGTCTGTTTGAATTTGCAAAAACATCTCGACAATCTCCATCAGCAAGAAGTACTGCAGGGTTGTGTACTTGCTCCCTACTCCAGTCACATAACACCTATGATTGTGTGGCTAAATACAACTCCAACACATTATACAGATTTGCTGATGACACATCTGTTGAGAGCTATATGAAAGGTGGTGATGAATCAGCATACAGGAGGGAGATTGAAAATTTAGCTGAGTGGTGTAATAACAGCAACCTCTAACTCAGTGCCAATAAAACCAAGGAACTGATTGTAGACTTCAGGAGAGGAAACCAGAGGTCCATGAGGAAGTAATCATCGGAGGATAAGAGGTGGAGAGGGTCAGTAACTTTAAATTCCTGGGTGCTGCAATCTCAGTGGAGCTGAACTGGACCCATCAGAAATAAAATTGGGAAGAAAGCACATCAGGGCCTTTACTTCCTTAGATTTGGCATGTCATCAAAAACCGTGGCAAACTTCTACAGATGTGTGGTGGAAAGTGGGCTGACTGGCTGCATTACGGCCTGGTATGGCAACCGATGCCTTTGCGTGGAAAATCCAACAGAAGGTAGTGGATCTAGGCCCAGTACATTACAGGTAAAACCCTCCCAACCGTTGAGCACATCTACATGAATGTTACTGCAGAAAAGCAGCACCCATCATCAAAGATCCTCACCACCCAGGCCATGCTCTTTTCTCACTGTTGCCAGCGCGGTGGTGGCTTGTGTGTTTACACCAATACGGAATGGTGCAAGAACTCTGTGCTGGTTACAAGATACCGCTCATCGCTAGTGGAGTTTATGACTGCTAGATGCAGACCATTTTATTTGCCACGGGAATTCACCACTGTCTTTATAGTCGGTGTCTACATTCCCCCCAGCGCTAATGCTAAGGAGGCGCTCTGTGAACTGTATGGGGCTATTAGCAAACTGCAGAACGCACACCCTGATGGACTGTTTATTGTCACCGGAGATTTTAACCAGCGAACCTTAAGTCAGTGCTCCCCAAGTTCCATCAGTATACAGACTTTGCAACGAGAGGGGAGAACACGTTGGGCCTTGTTTACACAAACATTCCCGACGTGTACCGGGCGGAGCCCCACCGCCACCTCGGTTACTCAGACCGCATCTCTGATATGCTAATCCCAGCATACAGTCGGCTCGTCAGGGGCTCTAGACCAGTTCAGAAGCAGGTGAAAATCTGGCCAGCAGGAGCCATCTCTGCTCTTCAAGACTGCTTTGAGCACACTGACTGGCACATGTTCAGGGAGGCTGCAACCGATGGCAACTCTACCAACTTAGAGGAGTACACGGCATCAGCGACTAGCTACATCAGCAAGTGCATAAATGATGTCACTGTGGCCAGGACCATCACAACACATGCTAACCAGAAGCCATGGATGACTGCGGAGGTGCGTGCACTGCTGAAGACGCAGGACTCTGCCTTTAGAGCAGGCGACAAGGCATCCCTAACAACAGCGAGGGCCAAACTGTCCCGGGCCATCAGAGAGGCAAAGCGTGCACATGCCCAGCGAATCCACAGCCATTTCCAGGACAGCGACACGCGGCGCATGTGGAAGGGCATTCAGCACATCACCAACTACAGGACAACATCACCTGCCTGTGCTGGTGATGCCTCCCTCCCAGATGCATTGAGTAACTTCTATGCTCGTTTTGAGGTGGATAATGACGTCACGGCGAGGAAGACCACCACTCCTCTAAATGACCAGGTACTGTGTCTTACCATGGCCGATGTGAGGAGAACCCTGTGCAGGGTCAACCGACGGAAGGCTGCTGGACCAGAAAATGTTCCTGGCAGAGTACTTACAGGATGTGCAGACCAGCTAGCTGAGATTCTCACTGGCATCTTCAACATCTCCGCCATCGTTCTTACATGCTTCAAGGCTGCCACCATCGTCCCTGTGCCGAAGAAGTCTTCAGTGTCCTGCCTCAACGACTACCGTCCCGTCACACTCACTTCCATCATGAAGTGTTTCGAGAGGCTCGTCATGAGGCACATCAGGACCCTGCTGCCCCCCTCACTGGACCCCCTGCAGTTCGCGTACCGTCCCAACCGTTCAACAGACGACACCATCGTCATCACCCTCCACCTGGCCCTAAACCACCTAGACAAAAAGGACACATACGTTCGAACGCTGTTCATAGACTTCAGTTCAGCATTCAACACAATCATTCCTCAGAAACTGATTGGATAGCTGAGGCTACTGGGCCTGGACACCTCCCTCTTCAGCTGGATCCTAGACTTCCTGACTCAGTCAGTTCGGATCGGAAGCAGCATCTCCAACACCATCACACTGAGCACGGGGGCCCCCAGGGCTGTGTGCTCAGTCCACTGCTGTTCACTCTGCTGACCCACGACTGTGCTGCAACACACAGCTCGAACCACATCATCAAGTTCGCCGATGATACGACCATGGTGGGTCTCATCAGCAAGAACGACGAGTCAGCATACAGAGAGGAGGTGCAGCGGCTAACAGACTGGTGCAGAGCCAACAACCTGTCTCTGAATGTGAACAAAACAAAAAGAGATGGTTGTTGACTTCAGGAGAGCACGGAGCGACCACTCTCCACTCAACATTGACGACTCCTCTGCTGAGATCGTTAAGAGCACCAAATTTCTTGGTGTTCACCTAGCGGAGAATCTCACCTGGTCCCTCAACACCAGCTCCATAGCAAAGAAAGCCCAGCAGCATCTCTACTTTCTGCGAAGGCTGAGAAATGTCCATCTCCCACCCCCATCCTCACCACATTCTACAGAGGTTGTATTGAGAGCATCCTGAGCAGCTGCATCACTGCCTGGTTCGAAAATTGCACCATCTCGGATCGCAAGACCCTACAGCGGATAGTGAGGTCAACTGAGAAGATCATTGGAGTCTCTCTTCCCGCCATTACAGACATTTACACCACACGCTGCATTCATAAAGCAAACAGCATTATGAAGGACCCCACGCACCCCTCATACAAACTCTTCTCCCTCCTCCCATCTGGCAAAAGGCACCGAAGTATTTGGACTCTCATGACCAGACTATGTAACAGTTTCTTCCCCCAAGCCATCAGACTCCTCAATACCCAGAGCCTGGACTGACACCAACCTACTGCCCTCTACTGTGCCTATTGTCTTGTTTATTATGACAATGGCAGGTATTTCTGGGAATAATACAGAAGCTGCAGGATCAGTTCATTCAAAAGAGGAAGAAAGATTTTAAGGGGCGACTATGGATGACAAGGGAAATCAAGGACAGTATAAAAATAAAAGAGAGGAAGTATAACATAGTAAGGATGAGATGGAAGCCAGAGGACTGGAAGACTTTTAAAGAGCAACAGAAGATAACTAAAAAGGCAATACGGGGCGAAAAGATGAGGTACGAAGATAAGCTAGCCAAGAATATAAAGGAGGAAAGTAAAGGCTTCTTTAGGTATGTGAAGAGGAAAAAATTAGTTAAGACCAAAGTTGGACCCTTGAAGACAGAAACAGGTGAAATTATTATGGGGAACAAGGAAATGGCAGATGAGCTGAACAGGTACTTTGGATCTGTCTTCACTAGGGAAGACACAAACAATCTCCCAGATGTAATAGTGGCCAGAAGACCTAGGGTAACGGAGGAACTGAAGGAGATTCACATCAGGTGTTGGGTAAACTGATGGGACTGAAGGGTGATAAATCCCCAGGGCCTGATGGTCTGCATCCCAGGGTACTTAAGGGGGTGGCTCTAGAAATCGTGGATGCATTGGTAATCATTTTCCAATGTGCCATAGATTCAGGATCTGTTCCTGCGGATTGGAGGGTAGCTAATGTTATCCCACTTTTTAAGAAAGGAGGGAGAGAGAAAGCAGGCAATTATGGACCAGTTAGTCTGACATCAGTGCTGGGGAAGATGCTGGAGTCAATTATAAAAGATGAAATAGCGGCATATTTGGATAGCAGTGGCAGGATAGGTCCGAGTCAGCATGGATTTACGAAGGGGAAATCATGCTTGACTAATCTTCTGGAATTTTTTGAGGGTGTAACTATGAAATTGGACATGGGAAAGCCAGTGGATATAGTGTACCTGGACTTTCAGAAAGCCTTTGATAAGGTCCCACATTGGAGGTTCGTGGGCAAAATTAGAGCACATGTTATTAGGGGTAGGGTACTGACATGGATAGAAAATTGGTTAGCAGACAGGAAACAAAGAGTAGGGATTAACGAGTCCTTTTCAGAATGGCAGGCAGTGAGTAGTGGGGTACTGCAAAGCTCAGTGCTGGGACTGCAGCTATTTACAATATACATTAATGATTTAGATGAAGGGATTAAAAGTAACATTAGCAAATTTGCAGATGACAGAAAGCTGGGTGACAGTGTGAAATGTGAAGAGGATGTTATGAGAATACAGGGTGACTTGGACAGGTTGGGTGAGTGGGCAGATGCAGTTTAGTGTGGATAAATGTGAGGTTATCCACTTTGGTGGCAAGAACAGGAAGGCAGATTACTATCTGAATTGTGTCAAGCTGGGAAAAGGGGAAGTACAACGAGATCTGGGAGTCCTTGTTCATCAGTCACTGGAAGTAAGCATACAGGTACAGCAGGCGGTGAAGATAGCTAATGGCATGTTGGCCTTCATAACAAGGGGAGTTGAGTATAAGAGCAAAGAGGTCCTTCTGCAGTTGTACAGGGCCCTGGTGAGACCCCATCTGGAGTATTGTGTGCAGTTTTGGTCTCCAAATTTGAGGAAGGACATTCTTGCTATTGAGGGAGTGTAGCATAGGTTCAGTGGGTTAATTCCAGGGATGGCGGGAATGTCAAATGTTGAAAGACTGGAGCAACTGGGCTTGTGTACACTGTAATTTAGAAGGATGAGAGGGGATCTGATTGAAACATATAAAATTATTAAGGGATTGGACACGCTAGAGGCAGGAAACATGTTCCCGATGTTGGGGGAGTCCAGAACCAGAGGCCACAGTTTAAGAATAAGGGGTAGACCATTTAGATTGGAGTTGAGGAAAAACTTTTTCACACAGAGGGTTGTGGATCTGTGGAATGCTCTGCCTAGGAAGGCAGTGGAGGCCAATTCTCTGGATTCTTTCAAGAAAGAGTTAGATAGAGCTGTTTAAGATAGCAGAGTGAAGGGATATGGGGATAAGGCAGGAACAGGGTACTGATTGTGGATGATCAGCCATGATCACAGTGAATGATGGTGCTGGCTCGAAGGGCTGAATGGCCTACTCCTGCACCTATTGTCTATTGTCTATTATTTATTGTAATCCCTGCACTGTTTTGTGCACTTTATGCAGTCCTGGCTAGGTCTGTAGTCTAGTGTAGTTTTGTGTTGTTTTACGTAGTTCAGTGTAGTTTTTGTATTGTTCATGTAGCACCATGGTCCTGAAAAACGTTGTCTCGTTTTTACTGTGTACTGTACCAGCAGTTATGGTCAAAATGAGAATAAAAAGTGACTTGACTTGATTTAGAAGGTACAAGAGCCTCAGGACTTGCACCACCAGGTTCAAGAACAGTTAATACCCCGCAACCGTCAGGATCCTGAACAAAAGGGGATAACTACACTTTATTATCTTGTTTATATTGCTATTTATTTATCTCTATTTGCAGTTTGTTTACGGTTTACGGATCCTGTTTACAGTTACTGTTCTAGAGATTTGCTAAGTATACCCTCAGAGAAAGAATCTCAAGGTTGTATGTGGTGATGTGTACGTACTATCATAATAAATTTCTATTTAAACATTATTCAGTATGGTTTCTTCAAGGGAAAATCTTGCCTGACATATCTGTTGGAATTCTTTTTAATAAATCACAAGCAGGATATGCAAAGGAGAATTGGTTAATGTTGTGTACTTAGATTTTCAGAAGGCCTTTGACAAGGTGCCACACATGAGGCTGCTTAAGCTATGAGCCCATGGTGTTACAGAGAAGATTATAGCATGAATAAACAGTTGCTGATTGGTAGGGTGTAAAGAGTGGGAATAAAGGGAGCATTTCCTGGTTGGCTGCCAGTGACTAGTGGTTTTCACAGGGGTCTGTGTTGGGACCGATTCTTTTTATGTTATATGTCAACGATTTGAATGATGGAATTAATGGCATTGTTGCAAAGTTTACAGATGATATGAAGATATGTGGAGACACAGGTAGTTTTGAGGAAGTAGAGAGACTACAGAAGGACTTAGACAGATTAGGAGAATGGGCAAACTAATGGCAGACAGAATGCAGTGTCGGGAAATGTATGATCATACTCTTTCATAGAGAAAAGTGAAATGGTTGACTGTTTTCTAAATGGAGAGAAAATACAAAATACTGTGACGTAAAGGGACTTAGGAGTCCTTGCACAGGATTCCCTAAAGGTTAATTTAACACAAGTTGAGTCTGTGGTGAGGAACGTAAGTGTGATGTTAGCATTCATTTCAAGAGGACTAGAATATAAAAGCATGGATGTAATGTTGAGACTTTATAAAACACTGATGAGGCCTGACTTGGAGGTTTGGCCCCCTTATCTTAGAAAGGATGTGCTGAAACTGGAGAGGGTTCAAAGGAGGTTCACAAAAATGTTTCCAGGATTGAATGGCTTGTCATATGAAGAGTGTTTGATGGCTCTGGGCCTGTATTAACAAGAATTCAGAAGAATGAGGGGTGAGCTAATTGAAAGACATCAAATGGTGGAAGACCTTGATAGAGTGGATGTGGAGAGGATGATTCCTTTTGTGGAGGAGTCTGGAACCACAGAATAGAGGCACGTCTTTAGCCAGTGGTCGGTGATTCTCTGGAATTCATTGGCATGGATGGCTGTAAATGCCACGTCATTGGGTATATTTAAAGCAGAGTTTGATAGGTTCTTGGTTAGTCAGGGCAAAAAAGAGTTACAGGGAGAAGGCAGGAGAATGGAGCTGAAAGGGAGAATAAATCAGTCATGATGGAATGCCGAAACAGACTCGACAGGCTAAATCACCTAATTCTGCTTCTCCAGTATTGGTCAAAGGTTTCAGCACATATATATTTTGTGTGCGTAATATAGTATAAGTTTGTGCTGTAGTTGTCAACGTGGAGTGGAGAACGAGTTTGTAAATCTGGCAGGATCAAAGGATTTGGGAATGGTAAAAGTGGAATGCTGCCGGAGGGTTTGGGACAGGTGGCAGAGGAGTCCCAGGGGTGGGGCGGTTACCATCATATCCAGCCTTGAGACTCCAGGCAAGGTCATTTGATACCAAACAACTGATTTATTGAATGTCTGTCTGGTGCTCCCTGCTCCCTCCCCTCTCTGTTCCTCTTTTCCCAACTGTGATTCCCCTCTCCCTACCTCCTTTCCACTCTCAGTCCACATTAGAATCTAAATCAAGTTTATCTTCACTCACATATGTCATGCAATTTGTTTTCTTGTGGCAGCAGTACAGTACAATACATAAAATTACTACAGTACTGTACAAAAGTCTTAGGCATCCCAGTTGTATACACGTGCTTAAGACTTTTGCAAAGTACTGTATATCTTGTGGTCTTATGGTCATTGATTAAAACAGGCTGTGGAGAATTAATGTCTGTATGGTCCATTGCTACCCCTCCCTTTTTAAACAACTACATTAGCAAAACTTGAAACACATCCAGCTCCCATTTCAACAATTGCTTCAATCTTGCCTGCTGCCAAAGACGATAATGCAATTCAATTATTGCCAACTATGCAATAAAAAAAGTTGCTGGCATGTAACCAGTTATGGAGTATGTTGTGCATGTCCTCTGACTTTCTGTCACATCTGTAACTTGTTTAGCCGATGCATTTGGATTGAATCTAATCTCCTAATTGTTTTAATCAAACCTCTGCAGTTATATCGTTTATCAGATTGAAAGGAGATACCTCATTAAGCCTGTCACTCAGAGCTCCAAGTTTAGTGAACACCCATTAAATCTTTTCCAGGGTCTTCTTTGCAGACTGCACTTGTTATGCTTAAAGTGCCAAGACCTCAAAACACAATGGCCTCAATTCCTGCAGGACTTCAACAATAATCAATCACTATGCTCAGCCACTAATATTATGACATCCTCCATCTATATTTATTTGTATTATATTGATCTTTATTGGGATACAACACAGAACAGGCCCTTCTGGCCTTACGAGCTGTGCCATCCAGCATCCTTCTAATTCAGTCCTAGTCTAATTACAGGACAATTCACAATGACCAATTAATCTACCAACTGATATGTCTTTAGACTGTGGGAGGAAACTGGAGCACCCGAAGGAAACCCTCAAGCTCACTGAGAGAAGATACAAACAGGTAGCGGTGGGAATTGAACCCAAGTTACCTGTACTGTCAAATGTTGTGCTCACTGTACGCTACTGTGCCACCTATCTGTGAGAATCTAACTTATTACAAATTCAGCTAAAGTTGCACCTGCCAATCTCGCTAGACGTGAACAAATCTATCATCTCACTTGTCAAATCTTGACAAAATTGTTTGAAAATCCAGAATGCTACGTGATAGTGATAAGAATTAGAGGAGATGGCAGTTGAATGCATAGCTGAGGAGTTGGTGCAGGG
Organism: Mobula birostris; assembly: GCF_030028105.1. Classification (NCBI taxonomy): domain Eukaryota; kingdom Metazoa; phylum Chordata; class Chondrichthyes; order Myliobatiformes; family Myliobatidae; genus Mobula; species Mobula birostris. The sequence goes on along the minus strand of NC_092372.1, from coordinate 17,486,294 downwards.
GGCAGGGTTTTAGATTTTTGGACCATTGGGATCTGTTCTGGGGAAGGTGGGACCTGTACAGATTGGATGGGTTGCACCTGAACTTGAGGGGGAGCAATATCCTTGCAGGTAGGTTTGCTAGCGTGGTTCGAGAGGGTTTAAACTGATTTACGAGGGGGTTGGGACTTGGAGCAATAGAGTAGTGAAAGAAGTGCATGGAGTAAAGCCAGATTTAACATATAGGGAGGCTTTGAGGAAAGAGAAGCAGAATAAAGGTAGTAAGGTAGAAGAGCTAAAGTTCATGTACTTCAACGCAAGAAGCATGAGGAACAAAGGTGATGAACTGAGAGCTTGGATACACACATGGAATTACAGAGACTTGGCTGGCACCAGGGCAGGAATGGATTCTCAATATTCCTGGATTTCAGTGCTTTAAAAGGGATAGAGAGGGGGGAAAAGGAGAGGAGGGGTAGCATTACTGGTCAGGGATACAATTACAGCTACAGAAAGGGTAGGTAATGTAGCAGGATGCTTTTTTTGAGTCAGTTTGGGTGGAAGTCAGGAACAGGAAGGGAGCAGTTACTCTATTGGGGGTATTCTACAGGCCCCCTGGTAGCAGCAGAGATACCGAGGAGCAGATTGGGAGGCAGATTTTAGAAAGGTGCAAAAATAACAGGGTTGTTATCATGGGTGACTTTAACTTCCCTAATATTGATTGGCACCTGATTAGTTCCAAGGGTTTAGATGGGGCAGAGTTTCTTAAGTGTGTCCAGGACGGATTCCTGTCACAGTATGCGGACAGGCCGACCAGGGGGAATGACATACTAGATCTAGTACTAGGTAATGAACCGGGTCAGGACACAGATCTCTCAGTGGGTGAGCATCTGGGGGACAATGACTGCCGCTCCCTGGCTTTTAGCATTATCATGGAAAAGGATAGAATCAGAGAGGACAGGAAAATTTTTAATTGAGGAAGGGCAGATTATGAGGCTATAAGGCTAGAACTTGCGGGTGTGAATTGGGATGATGTTTTTACAGGGAAATGTACTACGGACATGTGGTCAATGTTTAGGGATCTCTTTCAGGATGTTGGGGATAAATTTGTCCCAGTGAGGAAGATAAAGAGTGGTAGGGTGAAGGAACCATGGGACAAGTGAGGTGGAGAACCTATCAGTTGGAAGAAGGCAGCATACATGAGGTTTAGAAAGCAGGATCAGATGGGTATATTGAGGAATATAGGGTAGCAGGAATGGAGCTTAAGAAGGGGCTGAGGAGAGCAAGAAGGGGACATGAGAAGGCCTTGCTGAGTAGGGCAAAGGAAAACCCCAAGGCATTCTTCAATTATGTGAAGAACAAAAGGATGACAGGAGTGAAGATAGGACCGATTAGAGATAAAGATGGGAAGATGTGCCTGGAGGCTGTGGAAGTGAGTGAGGTCCTCAATGAATACTTCTTTTCGGTATTCACCAATGAGAGGGAACTTGATGACGGTGAGGACAATATGAGTGAGGTTGATGACCTGGAGCATTACTGATATTAAGGGAGAGGAGGTATTGGAGTTGTTAAAATATATTAGGACGGATAAGTCCCCGGGGCCTGAAGGAATATTCCCCAGGCTGCTCCATGAGGCGAGGGAAGCGATTGCTGAGCCTCTGGCTAGGATCTTTATGTCCTCATTGACTATGGGAATGGTACTGGAGGATTGGAGGGAGGTGAATGTTGTCCCTTTGTTCAAAAAAGTTAGTAGGGATAGTTTGTGTAATTATAGGCCAGTGAGCCTTATGTCTGTGGTGGGAAAACTGTTGGAAAAGATTCTTAGACATAGGATCTATGGGCATTTAGAGAATCATGGTCTGATCAGGAACAGTCAGCATGGCTTTGTGAAGGGCAGATCATGCCTAACAAGCCTGATAGAGTTCTTTGAGGAGGTGACCAGGCATATAGATGAGGGTAGTGCAGTGGATGTGATCTATATGGATTTTAGTAAGGCATTTTACAAGGATCCACACGGTAGGTTTATTCAGAAAGTCAGAAGGCATGGTAGGGCAGTTTGGCTAGGTAGATTCAGAATTGGCTTGCCTGCAGAAGGCAGAGTGTCGTGGTGGAGGGAGTACATTCGGATTGGAGGATTGTGACTCGTAGTGCCCCACAAGGATTTGGTCTGGGGCCTCTACTTTTTGTGATTTTTATTAAGGACCTGGATGTGGGGATAGAAGGGTGGGTTGGCAAGTTTGTAAGCGACACAAAGGTTGGTGGTGGTCTAGATAGTGTAGAGGATCATCGAAGATTGCAGAGAGACATTGATAGGATGCAGAAGTGGGCTGAGAAGTGGCAGATGGAGTTCAACCCGGAGAAGTGTGAGGTGGTACACTTTGGAAGGAGAAACTCCAAGGCAGAGTACAAAGTAAATGGCAGGATACTTCATAGTGTGGAGGAGCAGAGGGATCTGGGGGTACATGTCCACAGATCCCTGAAAGTTGCATCACAGTTAGATAGGGTAGTTACGTAAGCTTATGGGGTGTTAGCTTTCGTAAGTCGAGGGATAGAGTTTAAGAGTCGCGATGTACTGATGCAGCTCTGTAAAACTCTGGTTAGGCCACATTTGGGGTACTGTGTCCATTTCTGGTCCTCTCACTATAGGAAGGATGTGGAAGCATTGGAAAGGGTACAGAGGAGATTTACCATGAGGCTGCCTGGTTTAGAGAGTATGCATTATGATCAGAGATGAAGGGAGCTAGGGCTTTACTCTTTGGAGAGAAGGAGGATGAGAGGAGACATGATGGAGGTGTACAAGATAATAAGAGGAATAGATAGAGTGGATAACCAGCGCCTCTTCCCCAGGGCACCACTGCTCAATACTAGAGGACATGGCTTTAAGGTAAGGGGTGGGAAGTTCAAGGGGGATATTAGAGAAAGTTGTTTTACTCAGAGAGTGGTTGGTGCGTGGAATGCACTGCCTGAGTCAGTGGTGGAGGCAGATACACTAGTGAAATTTAAGAGACTACTAGACAGGTATATGGAGGAATTTAAGGTGGGGGGTTATATGGGAGGCAGGGTTTGATGGTCGGCACAATATTGTGGGCCGAAGGGCCTGTACTGTGCTGTACTATTCTATGTTCTATGTAATGTCATTGGCAATCAGACCTCCTACTTGCACCAACATTGTAACCTTCTTGGAAGTCAGTATTACAAAGTCTGCCTTCCAAAGAATTATATTCACTGTTTATTTAGATTCAGAATTAGATTTACTCATCACCTGTACATGGAAACATGCAGTGAAATGTATCATATGCATTAACAATCCCAATACCCAGTCATGTGCTGGGGGCAGCCTTATGAGTGATGGCACAAATTTCGGCACCAACACAGGATGCCCAGAATGCTTAGCAGAACAGCATTGTAACATAATACATGACACAGAACAATACAAACAGTAACACAGAGCAAATCAAGACAATAACAATGGCTTTGCTTACATTGAGCCTTTGACTTCCCTGGCAGACTCGCAATATCCTTTATTATCCTTTTCTCTCGTTATCGTGTAGAATATATCAAAAATCGCTATGATGATTGTACATTCTAGTATCAATTGTTTGGCGACAATAAAGTATAACTCCATTGTTAAAATTTTCTTGCAACTTTTCCCTAGCTGAATCTGAACTAAGATTTCCTTTTAGACTCTGGTATTATACTGATGTCCCACACAATATTTGTATTTACTTTGGCACTCTCATCTAGGTGGTGTTACAGACTATTTTTGTAGGAGGCTGTTTAGAATTGTTAATTTTCTTGTAGTTTAACATCCCTGTGTTTATACATGCTCTTATATAATCACCTATATGCATAGGACTGTTCAGTGAGTTTTCTAGTGTTTAAAGTTATATTAAATTTTGTAAAACTTTGAATGTCTGGAAGGTCAAATAACAATTTAACTCTTTCTGATCTTGTAACACATGGGTCTGTTAGTGTGTCATGTTTATGAAGTGACCGTACAAGGTAAAAACTGTAGCTCTGTTAATGTCTGTTGTAACTTTTGAGAACTAGGTTGAAGGATTCTTTCTTAGTGTCTGCATTCAAGCTTATTGCATGTGTGTAGACATTCATGGACTTCTGTAAGAGCAAAGGAGTGTTGTTTGCTATTATAGTGCAAGGAGTGATTATTACAACATCAGATCATTTATGAGCACTGTGTTAATAGACACAGGATGTGTTTGAAAAAAGACAGGCTGTTGTGAACAAAATATGAAAGAGTTTGTGTGTTTCTGGATCTCCTTGTGCTTGTGAAACTCGTATTTATGGGGGTGCCTTTCTGGTTTTCGTTGGACTTCAACCAAGGGCCAGTAATCGCAGTCAGTGCCTAGGACCCAGCGGTGGTTTCACAAGTGGATCAGAATTCAGAGTTCCGTGACAGCAACGACAAGCAAGTGGTGACTACGAATCATGAGGTCTGAAATATCTGTGGAAATCTTTTTGACTTGCTACTTAGTATTTTGTGTGGCTTATTCATGCTTTCTATTTTATGATAATAAATTAGGCTTAAGTTACTTTGCTATGCTTGTACGCTTGTTACCTCATCTCCTGGACATTCGAAATATAGGGTCTGATTAATCCAGCCCATTATAAATTGCCCTTGTAGTTTTTTGGAAACTTCTTGCTTTAAGTGGCCAATATCACATTACTTGAATCTGGTGATTTAATCTGTGGAAATTTCAATGGAATTTACTGTTATTTAAGAAGGCCCCCTGTTGGTTGAGGTCAACCATGGATGTGTGTCCTAGCAAACTACATAGTTGATATGCAAGCCAGGGCAGTACAGTATGAAGAACAAGGGCTGTTGCCCGTGTAGCAGGCTCCCCCTCTCCAAGCAGCTGATGAAGTACAGAGCCCGATACATGCACCAGTCGCAAGAGTTGCCGGTCAGCATTGTGCTCAATATCGGACTGCCTTAGGGATCCCTGATCCAAATTTTTCCTTGGGATTTATTTCCAAAGCCTTTCCCGTGAGTGGGTATAGGCATAAGGCAGAGGTTTGAAATCAGTTTTCGTTCTGCTAAATGAGCTCCCAAACACAGCTGACAAGTACCATCTGCCTGGGACGACTGGTTTTAAGGCCTCAGCAATCCACCTTTGTCCCTTCTCCTGTCAGTAGAAGCAATTCTGTCAGGCTTAGAAGCGAAGCCACACAAGGAAGCCAGGAGCTGGAGTTGGTTGTCCAAAACTATTTGAGACACAGACCATTGGGAGCATTTAATGGGCAGTGGGAGTCTATCTCCACTACCCCCATCCCCAGCTATAACAACCTTAAGAATCTTCTGTTATCTGTGATCTGGTGTAAGAAGACCGGACCAGTTCTATTCACTCTCTTTTCCCCTTTACTCTTTCTCTTTCTTAATTCTCCTACCACATTCCTTTCTCTTCATCTTCTTTAATCTTGTAACTTTTAATAAAATGTCAAAAGCAACGTGTTTTGCACCTCATTCTTAATTTCCAAATGACCTTTTAATGAAAAAGCATCAGAATATGACACTATCACATGGTAAAATATAATGGGAACTAAGAATCATTTGCTGGGATAAAGAGAGATTCAAATAATTATCTAAAATTCCACTCTGCCAAGAAGAATGTTTCAACACTACTTCTTTCCCAGCAATTCTGAAACTTACTTTGCTTTTGCAAGAACAATTGTCTACCATATATTTCTTCAATTCTTAGATGTTCCAATACCAGATTCTACTAACACTGTCAGAACTCAATAGCGATCCTTTATTTCTAGTCAAATCTCGGTAATGTGCAGATTTTTTAGTACCTAGACATTGCAGATGACCTCTGTTTAATTTTATCATCTGCCTTTCTTTCACCTGTTGGACCAATTTCACAACTTGCTAAGTTAATTTAGTTCATGGCTACTGAATGAATTAATAAGTAAATAATGAAAAACAGTTACTTTCCCAAGCAGTAAGGCTGATCAACACCTCCACTCACTAAGCCACCCCACCACACCCCCAACCACAACTACTTTATCATTTCTTGTTGGTCACCTCATATACAGACAGTCCTGTGCCGAGCATTTCTTTATGGACATACAATCAATCTATATAAGCTATTTCAAGTATTTATATTTCTTTTGTTGTGTTCTTTATCTTACTGTGTTTTTGTGCTGCAGCAGATCCCGAACAATAATCATTTTGTTCTCCTTTATAGCTGTATACTGGAAATGGTATTAAACAATCTTGAATTGTGAAATAATTTATTGATTAACTGAACGAATGAATGAAGGAAGTGAAATGAAATGAATTACTGATATCTCAATTGCTTATTTAAAGGAATAACTTTATACTTAGCTTTCCATTACCAGTGGTCCAGCAGTAACAATTGGGATTTATTGTGCATGATCCATTTTCAATTTATGGTTAACAAGAGCCTGCAGCTCAGAAAAAAGGATGATTGTAATCACCCAGTCGAAAGCACTTTCCATTTGGAGACTCGTGAATGGAGCATATTTCAGCTTTTCTCTCATGTTGAGTTTAAGATCTCATTTTTAGTACTGAATAAGGAGGCATTTTAGTGCATTGAGCCTGTGCAGATTCCCAGAACCGCCCTATCAGCTACGCATATTTCCCTATCTTGCATCAGCTAATCCCTTCTTCTGCTGGCTCCCATCCATGTCGTAATGGATGTCATAAGGTCAGTGGTTTAGCATGTTGATTGTTTTTTGGTGAAGTCCTGCAGAAATTGTTTTGAGATTTTGGCAATTTAAGCATATCAAGTCCTGTGTGCTGAGAAGACACTGGAAAAGTTATAATATGGCTTTCACTGAACTTGGAGCGAGAAGTGACAGGCTTGTGAAGTGTCTCCTTTCAATTCGATAAAGGATAAAACTGCAGAGGTTTGATTAAATGAATTATGAGATTAGATTTGATCCAAATGCATAGGCTAAACAAGTTACAGATGTGACAGAAAGTCAGAGGACGTGAGCAACGTACTTCATAACTGGTTACATGCTCGCAACTTTTTATTGCACAGTTGGCAATAATTGAATTACGATATTATCTTTGGCAACAGGTAAGATTGAAGCAATTGTTGAAATGAGAGCTGGATGTGTTTCAAGTTTTGCAAATGTTACTGCTTAAAAAGGAAGGGATAGCATGAACTATATAGTCACTAATTCCCTGCAATCTATTTTAATTAATGAACCTAAGATCACAAGACACACAATAACCATGCAAAAGTCTTAGGCACAGTATATTGCTCGGGTGACTTAAACTTCTGCATAGCCCTGTAATAATTTTCTGTATTGCATTGTACTGCTGTGGCAAAGAAAATAATTTCATAACATGTGAGTGATGATAAACCTGACTCTGATATGTGTCTCTGTTGTGAAGGGGAGGGGAATCATGGTTTGGAAGGGAGTGGGAAGCACCAGAGAGACATTCTGTAATGATCAATAAACCACCTGTTTGGAATCAAATGACTTGTACTTTTGTCTCAGGGCTGGGTGTATCTGCACCCGTGCCACCCTCCGCCCCTGGCACTCCTTCTCTGCCACCTGTCCCACACCCCTCCTGCGGCACTCCACCCTCACCATTCCCAACATCCTTTGCTTCTGCCAGATTTACAAACTGGCTCTCCATTCCACATTGACAAATACAGTATTGAATTGAATTGACTTTATTTCTTACATCCTTCACATACGTGAGGAGTAAAAATCTTTACATTATGCCTCCATCTGAATGGGCAATGTACAAGTTTTAGTAATTTCTAATAAATAGTTTGTAAAACAGGACAGTCAATATAACATAGAAATGCAATTGTATCAGTGTGAATTAATCAGTCTGTTAGCCTGGTGGAAGAAGCTGTTCTGGATCGTGTTGGTCCTGGCTTTAATGCTGTGGTACCATTTCCCGAATGGTAACAGCTGGAACAGTTTGTGGTTGGGGTGACTTGGGTCCCCAATGATCCTTTGGGTCCTTTTTACACCCCTCTCTTTGTAAATGTCCTGCATAGTGGGAAGTTCGCATCTACAGATACACTGGGTGTCCACACCACTCTCTGACTGAGGTAAGTACAGTTCTCATACCAGGCGGTGATGCAGCCAATCAGGATACTCTCAATTGAGCCCCTGTAGAAAGTCCTTAGGATTTGGGGACTTATGCCGAACCTCTTCAACCATCTGAGGTGAAAGAGGCACTTTTATTTCAGCCAGTATGTAGAGACCAAGTGAGACCTTGGTAGTGTGTATACCAAGGAACTTAAAAGCTGTTCACCCTCTCAACCCCAGATCCATTGAAGTCAATAGGCACCCCAGCTATATACTGTATATATGTGCCTCAGACTTTAGCACGGTACTGTATGGCTTTGGAATGTGGGAGAACTCCAGGGCACCCGGGGAAGCGCATGTAGTCACAGTGAGAATGTAGAAACTCGTCACAGGCTGCTGTGGGAATTGAACACTCATCACTGGTGCTGTAAATCATTGAGCCATGATGCGATCGTGTCACCTGAAAGGCCTATCCCCAGGTGGGCTCCCATGCAAGCACTCACAATGCCTGAGCCTATGTCACGCTGAGATTGGATGAGATCAGCTGTTTCCAGGCTCATACGGCTTTATACCCTGCAGATACAGAGACCAAGATTCAGTTCCTGATTGAGGGTTCTCTTTGTGTGGTTTTAGCATGTTATCACTCTGAGCACGCGGATTTCTCCCTGATTTTTGATATATTATTTCTGTTTGCACTATTTTTAATCTAACTATTTAATAAACACATATATATACTTGGCACGCGGCCAAGTGGTTAAGGCATTGGACTAGCTACCTGAAGGTCATGAGTTCGAGCCCCAGCTGAGGGAACGTGTTGTGTCCTTGAGCAAGGCACTTAATCACACATTGCTCTGTGACGACACTGGTGCCAAGCTGTATGGGTCTTAATGCCCTTCCCTTGGACAACATTGGTGTCGTGGAGAGGGGAGACTTGTAGCATGGGCAACTGCTGGTCTTCCATACAACCTTGCCCAGGCCTGCGCCCTGGAGAGTGAAGACTTTCCAGGCGCAGATCCATGCTCTCGCAAGACTAACGGATGCCTTTATACTTAATGTAATTGATCTACTTATTTAGTCTTTTCTTTCTATATTATCATGTATTGCATTGTACTGCTGCTGTTAACAAATTCCACAGCACATGCTGGTGAGAATAAACCTGATTCTGATTCTGTGCCAGTTCTCTCCCACATCCCAATGACCTGCAGGCTGATAGGTTAACTGGCCGCAGTAAATCACTCTATTGAGGGAGAGTGGTAAAATCTGGGGGGGGGGGGGGGGGGCGTTCAATAAAAATATGGTGAAATAAAGATGTGATCAATACGTGGTTTGGGTGACTGGTTGGTTCATGATTAGTGGAGACTGAGTGGGCTGAAGAACCATGAGCATTTCAAAGAACAAGAGATTGGTAACGTGGGGGGAAACCCATGTAGTTAAAGTGCAAATTGCGTATGGACAACACACTGGATTAGGTCAAAGTTAGTTTGGTGGAACAGTGTGACAGCAGCACTATCTAGTCTGCTACTGAGATCTCCCATTTATCGACCTGAGACTACTCAATGCTTCCTTAACAGACCTGCTTCGTGGAACATAGAACACCACAGCACAGTCTGGTTCAAAAGTTCAAAGTCAATGTATTATCAAAGTACATATATGTCACCCTATTCAATCCCGATATTCATTTTCTTGTGGGAATGCTCAATAAATCTATAGAATGATAACCATAACAGAATCAGTGAAAGACTGTCCAACTTTGCATTCATCCAGAGTGCAGAAGACAACAAACTGCAAATATCAAAAGAGGGAATGAATAACAATAAATAAGCAGCAAATATTGGGAACATGAGATGAAGTGTCCTTCAAAGTGAGTCCATGGGTTGAGCAAACATTTCAGTGATGGGGAGATGAAGTTGAATGAAGTTATCCTCTCTGGTTCAGGATCTTTGGGCCCCTTATCTCAGAAAGGAAGTGTCATTGGAGAGAGCCCAGAGGAGGTTCACGAGGATGATTCTGGGAATGAAGAGGTTGACATATGAGGAGCCTTTGGCAGTTTAGGGCCTGTACTCACTGGAATTTAGAAGAATTTGGGGTATCTCATTGAAACCTACCGAATGTTAGAAGGACTAGATAGGGTGGATGTGGAGAGGACTTTTCCTCTGGTAGGGGTATCTAGAAGTAGAGAGCACAGCCACAAAATTGAGTGGCAACTATTTAGTACAGAGGTAAGGAGAAATTTTTTTAGCCAGAGAGTAGTGAATCTGTGGCCAAGCCATGGGTATATTTAAGGAGGAACTTGATAGTTTCCTGATCGGCCAGGGCATCAAAGGATATGGCGAGAAGGCAGGTGTATGGGGTTGAGTGGGATCTGGGATCAACCATGATGGAATGGCGGAACAGACTTGATGGGCTGAATGGCCTAATTCTGTTCCTATGTCTCATGGTTTTATGGTATTATCCTGATGGTTCTGGGGTAATACCTGATGGTGTGAGCTCTGAAGCTCCTGTACCTTCTTCCTGATGGCAGCAGCAAGAAGACAGCATAAGCTTTGGACAGTAATGTTGTGTCAACCTTTTAACCTAGTTCAAATTCAATCTGACCCCTCCTTCCCTCCCACACAGCCCTCCATTTTCCTTCATTTATATGCCTATCTAAGAATTTCTTAACTGTCCCTAATATACCTGCCTTTATCACTGCCTGTGGCTGGGTGTTGCATGCACCCACCACTCTTTGTGTTAGAAACAGCCGTACCTCTGACAACCCCCATATACTTTCCTCTAATCACTTTAAAATCATACCACCTCATATTGGCCATTTCTACCCTGGAAAAGAGTCTCTGGTTCGATCTATACCCCTTATCATCTTGTACACCATATTCAAGTCACCTCCAAATTTCAAAGTACATTCATTAATTTAAGTATACATACGATAAACAACCTTGATATTCATCTCCTTACAGGCAGCCTCAAGAGAGAGCAATCCAATAGAGCCCTTTAAAAACGAACACTGTCAAACACCTAATATGCAAAAAAGAACAAATTTTGCAAACATTCAGAACTAAACTTCATGAAAGTGAGTTCACTGCTTAATTCAGCCAAACATTGACTCATTACTCGCTCTCCGGTATGGGCCCTGCCCCCTCACTTCGTCCCAAACCCGACCATTCCAATCTGGCCTGGTGCTTAAATTGGTCAAATATCGGCTTGTTCCTCGCTCTTGGCCCAAACCCTGCCGCCTCGCCTCTGCCTCACCTCAGCTCACCTTGCCTCACTCTAACCGTGGCCACACATTGGCTCGTTTCTTGCTCTCGGGCCTGGGCTCCACTGCTTTGACTTATATGCCAAGCTACAACCTTTCTGTACTTCTGAGACTTCAGTTCACACCATGAAAATGTCAGGTCATAAAGGAGTTGCAAAAGCTCAACTCTGAAATGGAAGTTACAGGCTATTGATTGCAGTAATCATTGTCCAGAAATCGTTCGATTAATAGTTAGTAGACTTGTTTGTTGCCAGTAAGGCATCACAGTGTCTCACCAGTGCCATCGTAAACTGGAAGAAATTTCTCATCCTCCTTTGCTCCAAAGAGAAAAGCCCTAGCTCACTCAGATTATCCTCATAAGACATCGTCTCCAATCCAGGCAGCATCCTGGTAAATCTCCTCTGCACTCTCTCTAAAGCTGTCAAACTCTTCCTGTAATGAAGTGACCAGAACAGAACACAATATTCCAAGTGTGCCATAAGCAGCGTTTTATAAAGATTGAGTATTAACTCCTGCTATCGCATTGTTTTATAGCAAGACCCCAGAAAATCACCAATGGAGGCAGATTTTGAAAAAAATATTAATTAATTTATAGTCATTCTTTTTCACAATAAGGTGTTAAAGAATGAACTAGATTTCATTTCCTTCGTTCAGTCACAATAAGAGAAATGCCTGCTTCCAATATAGAGCAGTAATCAATTACTTAGCTCCAACAGCACATTTTAACCTCAGGAGCACACTCTAAAAGGCTTAGCGATGCATGTAACCTCCTCTAAACTCGATCTTACAGTTCCTTGAGCAATTTAGTCACAATTGTTTGGAATTTTCGGCAGTTTTGTGATTGCTTCCATAAGGATGTGATCACTTCAAAATAATTTTCATGTCAGAACCCTTGACACAGCTAAAGGAGAAAAAGAGCTTCAATCAATTTATAAGTATGAAACCGGCTAACAAAACTAAAGGAAAGAAAACATTCCTGAAATTCTGTGAACTTAAGTTTTTCAAAGACAGTTACCAGTTAATGGCTGAAGCCTGGATGGAGGCTGAGTTGTAGGGCTGTCCACGTGTGTGGGTGGGTGGGAGCTTGATTTACTGTTCCACATACACAAGCAAATCTGCTGATGCTGGAAATCCAAAGCAACACAGTAGCATGTGGGCATGTTTTGTTGGCCTGGGACGTCAGGTGTTTAGTCCTTTCCATAGAAGCTGCCTGGCCCAGTGAGTTCCTCCAGCAGCTTGTGTGCGCGCTGTTTTGCTGGTTGTTGTATTCTGTGCCATTCTGCCATGTGGATATGGTATGTGGGCACTGGAATGTGTGGCGGCATTCATGGGCTTCCCCCAGCAGATGCTGACTGGTTGTAACACGAACAATGCACTTCACCGTATGTTCTGATAAGTAAGTGAATCTGAATGGGAAGTATGGTTACTGATCTAACCCAAAGAACCAGTGAGCATGATGATGCATGTAATGGCCAATGTCGATGGGCTGTGTTAGGACGTATTTTGGGGTCATAGAAAATAGCAAATAGCAGATGTGAATGTGGATAGTACAATGAATTTAAAATGCAGCTTAAAACAATGGTCTATCTCAAGCTGAAGACTGGGGTTGATTGCAGACCAGGAAACACCCCATGGACCTGAGATATCTGAATATGCATGAATGCAGCTCAGAGACAGCGGTGATTAACATACATTTTAGATGTGCTGGTGTGAAGATCTGGGTGTTTGAAAATTATATGTAACTCAAAGGAAGCATAATGGAATGCATTGTAAATATAGAATTGTCCTGCTTTTACCTTTGATCTTTAGCAGATAAAAATGTGGTAACGTTGGGTTAGGGAGCCTCTTTCCAGAGTGACTCCAAATGCTGTCAGCTTGTGTGTGCCGAATAAAGACTTTTATACTGCCAGCTGCGTGTCTCCAGTGGCTTGCTTCAATGCTGAATGACTTTACAGATCTATGATGTGATGTTGAATATATATTAAATCACTTATGTCTGTTTATTCCAGACTGTCGGCTGTGACTATGAAATAGAATCGAATGCAGCTGAAGATCAATGTGGGGTGTGCCATGGGAATGGCTCTTCTTGTCAGACAGTAAAGAAGACCTTTGAAGAGAGTGAAGGATTAGGTAAAAATTTGATCAACAATTTTATCTCTTGACTGTTCAATTGCTAATATTTAAGAGAATGTGGACAGTTTCCTGTGCACTTTGTGCTCTGTGAATATTTCCATTTGACTCTCACATTGGCTTGAGAGATTCTTTTCTGCTGGTACTTGTTACTGGTGAATATGTAGCCCAGGTTTCCAGCACCACCAGCTCCTACTGTAAGTCTGGTTTATACTGGCTGAATATCAAATCATGTGCCGGGCTTGGCTGGTACGTCTTTGGAATATGGGAGGTAACTGGAGCAACTGGGGGAATTCCGGCTGATCATGAGGAGAAAGGACAAACTTCTTAAAGACCGTGAGATGAATTGACCCCCAAGATTACAGCTGGCGCTTTAAAGCGCTGTGCCAACTGCTGTGCTATTGCGCCACCCTGGAGACAATCATCACAATGGTTACCATTTTCCATTCTCCTCTCTGTAAACCTGAGGTTATTCGAGCTGCCTGTGTTTGTCTCCCTAAGAATAAAGATCCATAACTCCTTGAACGTGGAGTCACAGGTAGATGGGGCCATAAAGAGAGCTTTCGGCATGTTGGCCTACGTAAATAGGCTTATTGATTCCAGGAGCCAGGATGCTCTGTTAAGGTTGTGTAAGACGTTGGTGAGGCCTAATTTGGAGTATTGTGTGCAGTTCTGATCACCTACCTACAGGTGTAAATGTACAGAGAATATTTTTAAGGATGTATAAATGGTTCAGCACAGACTAGATGGGTCAAAGGGCCTTTTTTTGTGCTGTACCTTTCTATGACTCTGTGTTGCCAGGACAAGAGGACCTGAGTTATAGGGAAAATTTAGATAGGTTATGGCTTTATTCCTTAAAGCATAGGAGAATGAGAGGGGATTTGATAGAGTTATACAAAATTATGAGGGGTATAAATAGTAGGAGGGAGGGAGGGAACGTCGACTCAGACCATGAGAGGCCTGCGTTGGACATTTTTACGCCTTACAAGGCGTGGATTGGAAGTCTGTGTGGGGCGCCACTCCTCGCACAGACTAGAGCAATGTGTGGTTAAGTGCCTTGCTCAAGGGCACAAACACACTGCCACAGCTGAGGCTCGAACTAGCGACCTTCAGATCACTAGACGAATGCCTAGTGTGGGCACATGACCAAGTGGTTAAGGCATTGGACTAGCGACCTGAAGGTCATGAGTTCGAGCCCCAGCGACAACACTGATGCCAAGCTGTATGGGTCCTAATGCCCTTCCCTTGGACAACATTGGTGTCGTTGAGAGCGGAAACTCGCAGCATGGGCAACTACTGGTCTTCCATACAACCTTGCCCAGGCCTGCGCCCTGGAGAGTGAAGACTTTCCAGGCGCTGATCCATGGTCTTGCAAGACTAATGGATGCAGTGAACCCACAGCTTTGGCCACATGACAATCCCATGGTCTCAGCCACACATCGTTCCCGACCTTGACTCAGACCACACACCTGGTTCCCATCCTCGTCACCCACCACAAAACTAGTTCACAACCCTGGCAACACTCACGAGATGCTGGAGGAACCCAGTGATTCTGGAATAATCTATGGAGAGGAATAAACAGGTGATATTTCAGGCTGAGACCCTTCACCAGCACCGGAAAGGAAGTGGGAAGAAGCCAAAATATGAAGGTGGAGGAGGGGGAGGAGTACAAACTAGCAGGCGATAGATGAAACCAGGGGAGGGTGAAGGTGGGTGACTGGGGGAAGGGGTTTGAAGTAAGGAGCTGGGGGAAGGTAGATTAACAAGGTAAGGAGCTGAAGAAGGAATCTGACAGGAGAGGACCATGGGAGAAAGGGAAGGAGGAGGAGCACCTGAGGGAGGTGATGGACAGGTGAGAAGAAAGGTATGAGGAAGCCAGAATGGGAAATGGAAAAACAGAGAAGGGGGAGGAGGAGAAACCAATGTTCCTACCTTCAGGTTGGAGGTCACATATTTGACCCCTGGTTCCATTTACACACCTGGTCCACATTTCCAACCAAATGCATATTTGCTCCACGTTCAGAATCAGAATCAGATATGTTATAATTGGTACACTCAGTGGACACATTATTAGGTACACCTGTACTCCTGCTTGTTAATGCAAATACCTAATCATCCTATCATGTGGCAGCAACTCAATTCATAAAAGCATGCAGACAAATTCAAGAGATTCAGTTGTTGTTCAGACCAAACATCAGAATAAGGAAGATTAGTCCTCCAAACTAAAGGTGTAGCTATGGGCACCCGTATGGGTCCTAGCTATGCCTGCCTTTTTGTTGGGTTTGTGGGACAATCTATGTTCTGTGCCTATTCTGGTATCTGTCCCCCACTTTTCCTTCGCTACATCGACGACTGCATTGGCGCTGCTTCCTGCACGCACGCAGAACTCGTTGACTTTATTAACTTTGCCAACTTTCACCCTGCCCTCAAGTTTACCTGGTCCATTTCCGACACCTCCCTTCCCTTTCTAGATCTTTCTGTCTCTGTCTCTGGAGACAGCTTATCCACTGATGTCTACTATAAGCCTACTGACTCTCACAGCTATCTGGACTATTCCTCTTCTCACCCTGTCTCTTGCAAAAACGCCATCACCTTCTCGCAATTCCTCTGTCTCCGCCACATCTGCTCTCAGGATGAGGCTTTTCATTCTAGGACGAGGGAGATGTCTTCCTTTTTTAAAGAAAGGAGCTTCCCTACCTCCACTATGAACTCTGCTCTTAAACGCATCTCCCCCATTTCACGTACATCTGCTCTCACTCCATCCTCCCGCCACCCCACTAGGAATAGGGTTCCCCTGGTCCTCACCTACCACCCCACCAGCCTCCATGTCCAACATATTATTCTCCGTAACTTCCGCCACCTCCAACGGGATCCCACCACTGAGCACATCTTTCCCTCCCCCCCACCTCTGCATTCCGCAGGGATCGCTCCCTACACAACTCCCTTGTCCATTCGTTCCCCCCCATCCCTCCCCACTGATCTCCCTCCTGGCATTTATCCGTGTAAGCGGAACAAGTGCTACACATGCCCTTACACTTCCTCCCTTACCACCATTCAGGGCCCCAAACAGTCCTTCCAGGTGAGGCAACACTTCACCTGTGAGTCGACTGGGGTGATATACTGCGTCCGGTGCTCCCGATGTGGCCTTTTATATATTGGCGAGACCCGACGCAGACTGGGAGACTGCTTTGCTGAACATCTGCGCTCTGTCCGCCAGAGAAAGCAGGATCTCCCAGTGGCCACACATTTTAATTCCACATCCCATTCCCATTCTGACATGTCTATCCACGGCCTCCTCTACTGTAAAGATGAAGCCACACTCAGGTTGGAGGAACAACACCTTATATTCCGTCTGGGTAGCCTCCAACCTGATGGCATGAACATCGACTTCTCTAACTTCCGCTAAAGCCCCACCTCCCCCTCGTACCCCATCTGTTACTTATTTTTATGCACACATTCTTCCTCTCACTCTCCTTTTTCTCCCTCTGTCCCTCTGAATATACCTCTTGCCCATCCTCTGGGTCCCCCCCCCTTGTCTTTCTTCCCGGACCTCCTGTTCCATGATCATTTCGTATCCCCTTTTGCCTATCACCTGTCCAGCTCTTGGCTCTATCCCTCCCCCTCCTGTCTTCTTCTATCATTTTGGATCTCCCCCTCCCCCTCCTACTTTCAAATCCCTTACTCACTCTTCCTTCAGTTAGTCCTGACGAAGGGTCTCAGCCTGAAACGTCGACTGCACCTCTTCCTAGAGATGCTGCCTGGCCTGCTGCGTTCACCAGCAACTTTGATGTGTGTTGCTTGAATTTCCAGCATCTGCAGAATTCCTGTTGTTTGAGAATAAGGAAGAAATGTGATCTAAGTGACTTTGACTGTGGAATGATTGTTGGTGCCAGACGGGGTGGTTTGAGTATCTCAGAGATTTTTGATCTCCTAGTATTTTCACACACAATATTCTCTAGAGTTTACAGAGAATGGTGCGAAAAACACAAAAAAAAAATCTAGTGAGTGGTAGTTCTGTGGTTGAAAATAGCTTGTTAGTGAGAAAGGTCAGTGGAGAATGGTCAGACAGGTACAAGCTGACAGGAAAGTGACAGTATCTCAAATGACCATGTGCGGAAGAGCATCTCTGAATGCACTACACTTCAAACCTTGAAGTGGATGTCCTACCACAGCAGAAGATAATAAAAGTGCACTCAGTAGCTAATTTATTAGGTACAGGAAGGTAATAAAATGGCCACTGAGTGTATCCAGTGTGAAATCTCCTGTTTTGCAGCAGCAGTACAGTGCAAAGGCATAACATTACAAAGTTAATGGTGCAAGAGTGATAGAATCATGAGGTACAACTCATGGGTTCATGGACCATTTGGAAATGTATGGCAGAGAGGAATGAGCTGTTCCTAAATCCCTGAGTCCTCAGGCTCCTGCCTCTCTTCCATCAGTGATAGCCTGCTGGTGACCCCTACTCTTGCTTCAGTTCCAGCCCACATTCCAAAACCCAGTTCTGGCTGATTTTCCAGTCTCCTTTCCCAGCTCTCAACTCTGGCTGCTGATCAGGCCCACGTTCCTAACTTTCAACCCCAACGCATGCCTGGCTCCCATTTCCAGCTCCCATATCCTGCTGCACATCTGGCCCGCAGTCCTGAACCCCAACCAGCTTTTTCACACCTGTCTTGGGTTCTTCGTCCGTAGCACATCTGGGCCGCATTTGGGTGACACCAAAGTTGGTGGCATCATGGGCAAAGCGAGAGATTACGTTAAGTAAATGGACCAAAAAGTAACACATGGAATCTTAGTTGGACAAATGTGAGGTTACACTTTAGTAGGTTAAAGCAGGGTAGGACCTATACATTGGAGCTTCCATATCAGTCAGAATGTTTTCCGCTGTACATCTGTAGAGATTTCCTAGAGTCTTTGGTGACATAACAAATCTTCTCAAACTACTAATGAAGCAGAGCTGCTGGCTTGCCTTCCTTGTAATTAGGATGTAGAATAGCACAGTATAGGAATGGTGCTGTGGAGGTGCGCAAGCAGTAAGGAGGTAGTGTCGCTGCAGTTGTAACTAGGACTAGGCCTCAGTCCTCGGGCTTGCATTGTAGGGCGGCGTCTGGGCTCGGTTGGGGGTGGTGGCCTCTCCTGACCATGGAGCCTTCCAGTGGCGGTTGGATGGATTACAGGCTGGACTGCCAGGATCCATCCGCCAATTTGCGGGATGTTGCTCAGGAGCTTAGAACATAGAACATAGAAAGCCTACAGCACAATACAGGCCCTTCAGCTCACAAAGCTGTGCTGAGCATGTCCTTACTTTAGAAATTACCTAGGGTTACCCATAGCCCTCTATTTTTCTAAGCTCCGTGTACCTATCCAGCAGTCTCTTAAAAGACCCTATCATATCCGATTCCCCCATCGTTGCTGGCAGCCCATTCCACGCAGTCACCACACTCTGCGTAAAAAAACTTACCCCTGATATTTCCTCTGTACCTTGGTCTAAAAATGTACACAACTGTGTTCTTTTTTGCCCCTTTCTCATTATTCTGATTACATATATATGTTTTTGTACCTTGGCCCCTCAAAAATGCTGTCTGGTTTGGCTGTATCCATTTATGGTTTGAATGACAATTAAACTTGATTTGATTTGAACCTGCCCTTCGACCCAGGAAACCCCGTGGTCATGGGGAGAATGTACAAAATCCTTACAGGCAGTGGTGGAAATTAAACAATTGTATCTCAATGCATTATCACATCTGGCTGCAGACTTATTTGTCGATTAGATTGGAAAAATTGAGACTAGATACAGAAAAGTTCAGGATTTCTCCTAGTTTTTGTTGTAGTACTGACAGAAGATTAATGTAGCCCCACGATCTGCAGGCAGCATGGTAGCATAGTGGTTAGTGTAATGCTATTACAGTACCCAGGGCCTGAGATCCATGAATTTGTATGTTCTCCCTGTGACCATATGGGTCTCCACCAGGTTCTCTGGCTTCCTCCTACATTCCAAAGACACAGCAGAGGACTCAACCTCAGAATAGAGAGGCGTCCTTTTAGAGTGGAGATAAGGAGGAATTTCTTTAGTCAGAGAGCAGTGAAGCTGTGGAATTCATTGCCACAGGCAGCTGTGGAGGCCAAGTCATTGGATATATTTAAGGCAGAGGTTGATTCTTGATGCATCAGGGCATGAAGGGATACGGGGAGAAGGCAGGAGATTGGGGCTGAGAGGGAAAAAGGATCAGCCATGATAAAATGGTGGAGCAAACTCTATAGAGCCAAATGGCCTAATTCTGCTTCTATATCTTATGGTCTTATGGATTGGTATGTTAATTGGTCACATGTGTGTAATTGTGCAGAAGGCCCTGACACCATGCTGTGTCTCTAAATGATTAAATAAACAATATAGAAATTTATATTTGTGCTTACTTTTTATCACTGTGTGATCTTTCAGAAATAGCTTCATTGCAGAAAAATAATGTGCTTTGTGATGATATTGGATTTGCTGACCGCTAAATTCTAAACACAAGTAAATACTTTAATCCCAATCAGATTAAATAGCCATGAGTACTCTCACTAAAGGAAGATTATACTGTAACTACCCAATCTTCAAAGACTAGTTCACTTCCCTGTTTATTCTCCACAACGAATTTAGCTGCCAATACCCACTACTTGAACAGTGAGTCCCTCCTCCTTACCAAGGAGATTTACAGCTAACAAAGTAGTTAAAAACACAGTTTGTTTATTTTCAAGGATACACATTTAAATCCACACAACTTTCATAAAACACACCAAGGATTTCTATCTTAAACCACTTCTAAAACAGAAAGGACAAAGGATTTCCAAAACTCAGCTACAATTCCTGTAAACCTATAGTTTCCTGGTTTATTTTTACAGCTGCTTGAGAAAGACTCTAAAAGTAAACCAGGAACTCATAGGCTGCTGAGTTTGACATTGATTGTGGGAAAGTTATTGGAAGATATTCTATGGGACCGGACATATGAATATTTGTTTAGACAGGGACTGATTAGGAATCAGTCAACAGAGCTTTGTGTGTGATAGATCACAACAAACCAATCTTATAGAATTTTTCAAGGAAGTTTCCAGGGAAGTTGATGAAGGCAAGGCAGTGGATGTTGTGTACATGGACTTTAGCAAGACATTTGATAAGGTCCTGCATGGATGGTTGATCTGGAAAGTTCAGTGGCTTGGTATTCAAGATGAGGTAGTAAATTGGATGATGGGGTGGAGATATGTCTCTACCAAAGGAGGTATAAGGCGCTCCTTCCCTCCGCTAGCCGCAGTTTACCCTTGGGCAAGGTGTAGCCCCTGCTTAACCCCTCAATCAGGGTCACATGAAGCCATTGGAGCTGATGGTGGATGGTCATATGAGCAGATGGTACATATCACGTCCTAGTTATATAACCATATAACAATTACAGCACGGAAACAGGCCATCTCAGCCCTTCTAGTCCGTGCCGAACTCTTACTCTCACTTAGTCCCACCGACCTGCACTCAGCCCATAACCCTCCATTCCTGTCCTGTCCATATAGCTACCCAATTTAACTTTAAATGACAACATCAAACCTGCCTCAACCACTTCTGCTGGAAGCTCATTCCACACAGCTACCACTCTCTGAGTAAAGAAGTTCCACTTCATGTTACCCCTAAACTTTTTCCCTTTAACTCTCAACTCATGTCGTCTTGTTTGAATCTTCCCCACTCTCAATGGAAAATGCCTATCCACGTCAACTCTATCTATCCCCCTCATAATTTTAAATACCTCTATCAAGTCCCCTCTCAACCTTCTACACTCCAAAGAATAAAGACCCAACTTATTCAACTTTTCTCTGTAACTTAGGAGATGAAACCCAGGTAACATTCTAGTAAATCTTCTCTGTACTCTCAATTTTGTTGACACCTTTCCTATAATTCGGTGACCAAAACTGTACACAATACTCCAAATTTGGCCTTACCAATGCCTTATACAATTTCAACATTACATCCCAACTCCTATACTCAATGCTCTGATTTATAAAGGCCAACATACCAAAAGATTTCTTCACCACCCTATCCACATGAGATTCCACCTTCAGGGAACTATGCACCATTATTCCTAGATCCCTCTGTTCTACAGCATTCTTCAATTCCCTACCATTTACCATGTATGTCCTATTTTGGTTAGTCCTACCAAAATGTAGCACCTCACATTTATCAGCATTAAACTCCATCTGCCATCTTTCAGCCCACTCTTCTAACTGGCCTAAATCCCTCTGCAAGCTTTGAAAACCTACTTCATAATCCACAACTCTACCGATCTTGGTATCATCTGCATACTTACTAATCTAATTTACCACCTCATCATCCAGATCATTAATATATATGACAAACAACATTGGACCCAGTACAGATCCCTGAGGCACACCACTAGTCACCGGCCTCCAATCTGACAAACAGTTATCCACTACTACTCTCTGGCGTCTCCCATCCAGCCACTGCTGAATCCATTTTACTACTTCAATATTAATACCTAATGATTGAACCTTCCTAACTAACCTTCCGTGTGGAACCTTGTTCAAGACCTTACTGAAGTCCGTGTAGACAACAGCCACCGCTTTACCCTCATCAACTTTCCTAGTAACCTCTTCAAAAAATTCAGTAAGATTTGTCAAACATGACCTTCCACGCACAAATCCATGTTGACTGTTCCTAATCAGATCCTGTCTATCCAGATAATTATATATACTATCTCTAAGAATACTTTCCTTCAATTTACCCACCACTGACGTCAAATTCACAGGCCGATAATTGCAAGGTTTACTCTTAGAACCCTTTTTAAACAATGGAACAACGTGAGGAGTAATTCGCCAATCCTCCGACACCATCCCCGATCTAATGACATTTGAAGTATTTCTGTCAGAGCCCCTGCTATTTCCTCAGTAACTTCCCTCAAGGTCCTAGGGAATATCCTGTCATGACCCGGAGATTTATCCACTTTTATATTCCTTAAAAGTGCCAGTACTTCCTCTTCTTTAAGCATCATACTTGGAGTGCAGGAGGAAAGAAATATGGAAGGGCTCCAGTCTCTCAAGCTCTGCCCAAGTGATCTTGCGCTTGGCAAGATACTATTTCACCCAGGCGCACTGTGATCCCCAACTCCACCACCTTCGATAACCACCTTTCATTCTCGTGGTTGCATACCCCTGCTTGGACCATGTCATGACTGTCCCTTGCACTTGCTCTCCCCCATCATTGGAAATGTGTAGAGCCAAGGCCTAGTCATCCCAGGCATGGGCTGCTGATGAAATCTCTCAATTGCAGGGAGCTCACTGCCTGGTCTATGGCCAAGTTGGAGGCCCACTTTCAGCTCAATCCTGTTGTGACTCCTGCTTGGTTTATCAGCTTGGAGTTATCTTTTGTTCTCTGTACAAATACTTTGTTCATTCAACTGATTCTTTTTGATGAATATTTATGACTGACTTCTTCTACAAAGTAATTCAGGTCCTACTGTGTTTTAATATAATTTTTATTAAATTTTCAAAATGAATACATAGAAAGATAATATCTACCCTTCCCCCTCCCCTTAACCCTCCCCGCCCCCCCCCCCCCCGTACGTAGTCCTACCTAAAAAGAAAAGAAAGAAAAAAAAGAAGAACCGCCTGGGTATTGGAAGGTTTCCACATGCACCATGGAATTCAAAATAAATTTAGTATACTTATTCGTTAGTTTCCCCAAGGGACCAAGATCTTTATCGGAGCAATTAAATATGCCATCCTATCTTTTGTAAATAAGGGCGCCAGATATTCAAAAATGTTTCATATTTATCTCTTAAATTATAAGTAATTTTTTTGAGTGGAATAGAACTAGCCATTTCATTGTTCCAATGATTCATACTTAAATACGAATTAGATTTCCAAGTAACAGCTATAGTCTTCTTAGCTACTGCCAATGCAATTTTTATAAATTCTTTCTGATACTTATTCAATTTAAGTTTTGGCTTGATCCCTTCAATATCACCTAGTAGAAATAATACAGGGTTATGTGGAAGTTGAGTTCCAGTAATTTGTTCCAATAGGACTCTTAAATTTATCCAAAAGGGTTGAATTTTGAAACAAGATCAAGTAGAATGTAAAAAAGTATCAATTTCTTGATTACACCGAAAGCATTTATCGGATAGGTTTGAATTTAATCTATTTATTTTTTGTGGTGTAATATATAATTGGTGTAACAATTTATATTGTACTAATCTAAGTCGAACATTTATTGTATTTGTCATACTGTCAAGGCACAGTCTTGACCAATTTGTTTCATCAATATTAATATTCAGATCTGTTTCCCATTTTTGTTTTGACTTAACAATTGCTACTCCCCTCGCTTTTGAATTAAATGAAGCTGCAACAACACTACTCACCCAATCTCTCTTTAATTTCTAATATTCTGTTTCTGTTAAATGCGTTTCCTGTAAAAAGGGTAAATCTATCTTCATTTTCTTAATATGTGATAAGATTCTTTTTCTTTTCACTGGTCCATTAAGCCCATTAACATTAAAACTCAAAAAATTCAATAAATTAGTCATTATTTTTAACAAAGTTACTCCAATCTAAAACATTACTTAGCTTCTCAACTCTCATAGTTCTTTGGGGAATCTCTTTGAACTTCACCATGTTGCTATGTGTTTCCCTCCCAATCATCCAGGCAAAAAGAAAAAAAGAAGGTAGATGAGATATATAAAAAAGAAAAAACAAAATACCCCCCCACTAATGTTGTGAATGAAAAGATACACAACACTACCTCCCTCCATTTTGCGGGTCGTGGCTAGAGCCACGCTTGCACACATGATTAGCATAGCAACTGATCAGTGCTTCTTCCAGCTCCCCCGTAACAAAAAAAATTATATATATATAAAAAAATTAATGTTACTATTCCTAACTAGTATTCCTCAAA
Source organism: Mobula birostris (assembly GCF_030028105.1). Classification (NCBI taxonomy): domain Eukaryota; kingdom Metazoa; phylum Chordata; class Chondrichthyes; order Myliobatiformes; family Myliobatidae; genus Mobula; species Mobula birostris. Next base: position 17,461,968 of record NC_092372.1, on the reverse strand, counting down.
TTTTAACCTTACTTCCCCTCCCTCATATAATTAGTAATATATTTATATATTCATCCGCCTTCAAAAATCCAACAAGTCCATTCTTTGACCCAGTCTTCTTCTTCAATCCATCTCGCTCCCCTAGTTTTGTTCTTATATCTGGTGAATATTCAGAGTCTTGCACAAACTGCTCCGCTTTCCGGTAATCATCAAAAAATCTTTTTTCTCCACCAGCCAAAAAAATCTTCAAGGTTGCAGGATAACGCAATATAAATTGATAACCATGATCCCATAGGATTTTTTTCACTGGATTAAATTTCTTCCTTCTCTTCAAAAGTTCATAACTTATGTCAGGGTAGAAAAAAATTTTGTTCCCTTGAATCATCAATGGCCCTTTTCTATTCTTGGCAGCTTGGGCAGCTGCCTGTAGAATCCTTTCCTTGTCTTGAAATCTTAAGAATTTTATTAAAATTGCTCGTGGATATTGGTCATCTTTTGGTTTTGGTCTTAGAGCTCTATGTGCCCGCTCAATTTCAATTGATCGGTCCTCTTTCATTTGCAAAACTTCCGGGATCCATCTTTGAAAAAATTTTATTGGATTTCCTCCCTCCATACCTTTTTTAAGACCAACAATTTTAATATTATTACATCTACTAAAATTTTCCAAAATGTCCACTTTCTCCAAGAGTCGATTTCTTTCCGTGTTCCAGACAAGCCGATCATTTTCTGTTTTTTCCACTCTATCATTAATATGCTCCATTTTTCTTTCCATCTTCTGAAGCTTCTTATCCATTTTATCCTGTCTTTTCATAGCTTTATTATAGCACACCTTCATGTCTCTAAGCTCTGCTCTTACTTTTCTTAGTTCAGCCGTTAATTGCAATAAAGCCTCTCATGTCTCTGTGATGAGAATACACATAGATTAAGATGTTAGCTGTCCTGTGCTGGCACCAGTGGGATCAGCAGTTGGTCTGCCACCTGTCTTCAGGAGAGAGAGAGATAAGGAAAACAATGGAGCAGCATTTGGAGATGTTAATGAAGGGACGGGAGAGAGTAACGGAAGGAGAGAGCTGTCAAGATCGGCTCCCCCTTTGAACCCTGAACTGTTTGAAGTGATGGACAGGCGATACCCCAGCAGGGGGATAAAAAGGGACAGGTTCGCTAAGGCAGGACACACACGACACCCGAGGTAACGAGACCCTGGAAGCGGTGCGTCTCTCACAAGTCGGTGGGAAGTTTTTGGAAGGCCGGTTGCGGGACCAGGCCATAGATGCACAGGGTGGAAAGGCACGATCGGTGGGAACCTGGTGTGTGTCCACCCTTGCCTGGGTGCCGGGTTCACCGCAGAGAAACGATCGTATCTGGAAACGGAGGGGTCATGGTCGGTGACCTCAGATGACATCACAAAGGACTCGCCCGAAAGCTGACTGCGAAGGTCTGTGTGGAAACCGTTTTGAATATTCATTCGTTTTTGCTCTCTCTCTCCTTCCCCCCACACTGTCCATCTCCCACGGCAGCGATTACTGCGAACTGAACTGAACTTTGCGTCACTTTGAAACTGGTCATTTACCCCTAGACAACGATAGAGCTTGATTGATCCTGTTATCTTAATTCTGTGTACATGTATCTTTATCATTGCTGAACTGTTGCATTCATTATTCTTTTGATTAGAGTACTGTGTTGCTTGTTTCTTTAATAAAACTTTCTCAGTTCTAGTAATCCAGACTCCAACTGAGTGATCCATTTCTGCTGGTTTGGCAACCCAGTTACGGGGTACGTAACATCTCCATCATCTCCTTTAGTTCCAATCTCTTCCAGTTCTTCCTCCTCTTCTTCATCTGTATTCTCTGCGGTATCCGATTCTGACTCTGAGTCACTTTCAGTTGCAGTGGTTGTCGGTTCTTGTAGTTTGAGTTGTGTCGATTTGCGCATGTGCTCTTCTTTGCGCATGCGCATTTCCGGCAGCTTCTTCCGAGAGACCATTGCTCCCTGTTCTACGGTGGGGATAGAATGCATCTCCTCCAAAGGAGATCCAACCTGAGTCTGAGGCTCCATCGCTGCAGTAGGCCCTTTTTTCTTCCCATCTCGCGGCGGCTTCGCAACAACAGACTTCTTCTGTTGCGGTTTAGGAGGCATATCGTAAAGTAATCTTGTAAAGTTTATAAATAGTTTTCGGAAAGTATTAACTTTGTTTTGTTTAAACGATACTTTGCTAATTTTTTATGGGAGCGCTGGATTTACACGTCTCAATCCCACGTCATCACATGATGCCCCCCAGGTCCTACTGTGTTGATCCAACTCTCATCCTGAGGGATTTACCAATATTTGGGATGAGGTAATAAATTAGATTAGACGTTGGCTTTGTTGGAGAAGCCAGAGAGTGGTAGTAGACGGTTGCCTCTTGGACTGGGGGCCTGTGACTAGTGGTGTGCTGGGTCCATTGTTGTTTGTCGTCTATATCAATGATCTGGATGATAATGTAGCTAACTGCATCAGTAATTTTGCAGATAATTCCAAGATTGGGGGTTTAGTGGACAGCAAGGAAGACTAAAGAGCTTGCAGCGGGATTTGGATGAACTGAAAAAATGGGCTGAAAATTTTGCACTTTTTTGCACAGTACTGTAGGTTACTGAGCTACTGAAAAAAACTGTTGTTGTTTCTCTGGCTGAGAGTAGATAGCTTCATTTGCTTCAACACAGCATGGTTTTGTTTCTCTCACATTGTTGTTCCAGTGATATTTTTTGCTGGTAACGAGGGTCCACAAGATGACAGGGAGAGGTGACCTGGGTCAGTCATTTTCAGAAACACATTCAAATGCACATGAGAAGTTTTGCAGAAGAGATAGTGTCCTTATCAGTAATGAGAACAGAAAATGTTGAGATGCAACTGGCGGGTTGGAAAGCAACACACATAACAGTTGCTGGTGAACGCAGCAGGCCAGGCAGCATCTATAAGAAGAGGTACAGTCGACGTTTCGGGCCAAGACTCTTTGTCAGGTCTAAATGAAAGAAGAGATAGTAAGAGATTTGGTGGGTTGGAAACACCTATTGAGAGGGAAACTGTGTTAACTTTTCAGCTTCAAGACACTTCATTACAACTAGGCTAAAGAGACTGCAGCTTGGTATTGGTTAGCACAGAAGGAGGTGAAGGATGGGTAGAACAAAGGGAAAATCTCTGTTAGGGTGGGACAAAATAAGATAATGTTGTAGTTATTACCCTACAACCATCAGGCTCTTGAACCTGTGTGGATAACTTCACTCCCCTCAACACTGAACTGAATCCACAATCTATAGGCGCACTTTAAGGACTCCATAACTCAGTATTATTTATTTCTATTTTTGATTATTTGTACGATTTGTCTTCATTATGCACACTAGTTGTTTCTATAGATTTTCATAAATTCTATTGTATTCCAATTTTTTCCTATAAATGCCTGCAAGCAGAGGAGCCTTATGTGAAATGAACTGCAGGCACGTGGTGTGTGCAAACTCGATTAGATTAGATTATGAGGATACTCAGTCCTCGTTTATTGTCACTTAGAAATGCATGCATGCATTAAGAAATGATACAATGTTCCTCCAGAGTTATATCACAAAAAAAACAGAACAAACCAAAGACTAACACTGACAAGACAACATAATTATAACATATAGTTACAGTAGTGCAAAGTAATACCATAATTTGATAAAGAACAGACCATGGGAACGGTTAAAAAAAAAGTCTCAAACTTCCGATCAACTCCCAATAGTCCCCGATAGCAGGCAGCAGAAGGGAGAAACTCTGTCTGCCATAAACCTCCAGGCACCAACAACTGTCGATTCATTGGAAGAACCCGACCCCAGCGAACTCTGAGTCCGTCTGAAAACTTCGAGCCTCCAACCAGCCCTCCGACACTGAGCACTGAGCACCATCTCTGCCGAGCGCTTCGACCCCGCCCCGGCCGCCGAGCAACAAGCAAAGCAGAGGATTTGGGGCCTTCCCCTCCGGAGATTCAGGATCACACAGTAACAGCGAAAAAGGCATTTCAGAAGTTTCTCCAGATGTTCCTCCATTCTCTCACGTCTGTCTCCATCAAATCAGGATTGTGCACGGCACCCTACTTGACAGATTACAGATATCATTCACTGGAGTGGCCGCGCAAGCTGCGTCATGTAGCCATCTTCTCCTCCTAATTTCAACATTTAAGAGAAGTTTGGATAGATACATGGATGGCAGGGTATAGTCCTGGAGCAGGTCAATGAGATTAAGCAGGTAAGTGGTTTGGCACGGACTAAATGGACCGAAGGACTTGTTTCTGTGCTCTATTATGAGTCTATGGTTCAAGGTAGTATAAGGTGACATACCATATTAACTTTACTTTGAACTTTGAATCAAGTTATACTTCTTTGTTATGATGTGGGACATGCCCTAAAGACTATCCAATGGAGAGAGGAAATCTGAGCCAAAACAACAGGTTAGATGACTTGCAACAAGGCCAGTTGCAATATAGAAAGCAAGGATGAGTTACCTAAAGTTGGAGAATTTGATATCGAGTCTGGAATGCTGTGGCATACCTAGGTAGGAGATGAGGTTTTGTTGGGACTTGTTGTGATAATGCTGGAGGCTTCAGACAGATCGAACAATGTGGACCAGGATGGAGGTAAGTGGATAAAGTCACTCCTGTGGACTGAACTCAGGTGATCCACAAACCAATAACTTAGTCTCTGTTTGGTTCATCTGATTTTAACCTTGTATGATCAGTCACCTTGGCACTTAATTGGGTCTTGGCACTAACAAGATCAAGTGTCAAGTCAAGTGGTTTATTGTCATTTAACTACATACATGTATATAATGTATATCTCAATACTGTAGTCATCACCTTGACGAAGCAAGCAGGGGATCATAGGTATTTCTGCAACAGATTTAGATGGAGTCAGTTCAAATTCTGAGCCTGGGTGTTATGAGCTTCCTGCAGCTTCTGACAGACAATAGGTGTTCAGAACTGTCAGCCTGCAAAAACTACTAAGCTTATTGACACAAGCCTACATGGCAATGTCACAAGAAGGCAGCAGTATTAAATGACATGTAATCATTGAAAATAGATTTGGAAAGTAAAAGTGAAAACCTACACAATTAAATATACGAACGTTAGTTAAAAGCGTTAGAATTGGATTTGGGATTAGTTTATTATTATCACTTGCATCATATGGTTAAACAAATTTTTGAAAAGATTAGTTTTATTTGTCACATTTACATCAAAACGTACAGTCAACTGTGTCATTTGTGTCAAGTCTGAGGATATGCTGGGTGCCACTCTTCCCGTGCCAATGTAGCATGGTCACAGCTTACTAACCCTCACCTGTACTTCTTTTTTCTTATTGAAATGTGAGGTGAAACCAGAGCACCCGGAAGAAACCACACTGTTATGGGGAGAACGTACATACTGACCGCAGTGGGAATTGAACCCTGATCATTCAGTCGCTGGTGCTGTAAACTGCTATGCTACTCTGCCTCCCTTCCTCACTGTGCCATGCCATTCCTTATCAAGCAAGGAAGGAATTGATGGTGATGAGCAGAATTTATGGAGGGAAGTGTGATTCCACAATGACAATTGCAATTGCAATATTTCAGAAAAACCCAGCTTTGAGTTGTTGAACATCTTCACGCTATCTGACTCTCCCATGACACTCACAATCACCTTCAATCATTAGCCTGACAACCAGATGTGAAACTGGTAGCTATTTATCCATTTGCAGCCTCTTGCATCCACTTAGCTCCAGCTGTCGTTGTAATGTCAGAAGGAAAGATTTACCTGAATTCGTTGTTCCCAGAGGAAGTGGCACCTGCTGGATTTATAGTCAGGGTACTGAGGGTCAGTCAGACGGATTTCTGGAGGAGTTTCGGGCTTAGCCCATGTCCAGCAGGTGGGATGTTCCGATATCCTGTGTGAAGATGGGAAAATCATCAAACACTGTGGTCTAGGAGTCTCTGAAGCATACATCATAGAACAGCTGTAGCACAGTTCAGGTCCTACTCCAAAATCAATCTTACCCCTCCCTCCCTCATAGCCCTCTATTGCTCTTTCATCCATGTATCTATCTAAGAGTCTCCTAAATGTCTCTAATGTATCTGCCTGCAACGCCATTCTTGGCAGTGTGTTCCACATGCCCAGCACTTCTGGTGTTCAAAAAACTACCTCTGAAATACACCCCCCGCCCCCGATGCTTTCCTCCAATAACCTTAAAAATATGCACATCATATTAGTCGTTTCCATCTTGGGGGGAAATGTCTGGCGATTTATTCTTCCTGTATCCCTCAGCATCTTATACACCTCTATCAAATCAAAGAGAAAAGCTCCAGCTCACTCAAATTCTCTTCCTAAGAAATTCTCTCTAATCCAGTCAGAACCCTGGTAAGCCTCCTCTGCACCCCTCTCCAAAGCTTCCACATCTTTCTTATAATGCGGTGACCAGAACTGAACACAATACTTCACGGATGATCTAACCAGCTCCAACAATACTTCCTGGCTCTTGAACGTAATCCGTCGACTATAGCAGTGTTCTGAAAACTAAATTGCGGAATAAACTGGACATAAGGAACCCCCTTCGAGTATCGCTGTCTCCCATCACCCCTCGATGACACCGTCTTGTTGCAGGAAACAAGCCCAGGGCTCCCATTGATTCAGCCATATTGGTGTGTTGCAATGATTTTATATGTTCATACGAGGAAAATATGCGCTGTGTGTTTAATATCCAAATGTTACTTAAAATGTCATGATGCTATTGACTTATAAGTGACTTATAATTGACTTATCTCTATATTCATGTGAGGAAAATATGTGCTGTGTGTTTAATATTAAATTCGTTAGATAAACCCTTTTAGAAACGAAATTGAGTGTATTAGCCACTTTTAAGTGACTTACAGTTGATTTATCACCTATAATCCGGTCGTGATTTACACCACCCCCCCCCACTAGGGTTGCCAACTGTCCCGTATTAGCCGGGTCATCCCGTATATTGGGCTAAATTGGTTTGTCCCATACGGGACCGCCCTTGTCCCGTATTTCCCCCGCTAAGGTAGAGCGTTCCTATGAAACCTTTCGTGCTGAAATGGCATAAAACAAAAAAGCAACTACCATTAACTTATATGGGAAAAATTTTTGAGCGTTCCCAGACCCAAAAAATAACCTGCCAAATCATACCAAATAACACATAAAACCTAAAATAACACTAACATATAGTAAAAGCAGGAATGATATGATAAATACACAACTTATATAAAGTAGAAATAATGTATGTACAGTGTAGTTTCACTGAACAGAATTGTCAAAAACGATTTGTAGAAAAAAATCGGCATGTACACCGATGCGCATGTCATGTATGTGCACACAGGTGCCCGCGCAAGGCTTCATGGTCATGGTAGTCTTTCTCGGGAGCAAACAGTGAAAAAGTTGGCAACTCTATCCCATCCCCCCCCCACCTCTCCCCCTCCCCCCCCACCCCCGCGGTTGGCCGGCCAGTCCGCAAGAATATTGTCAATGTTAAACTGGTCCGTGGTGCAAAAAAGGTTGGGGACCCCTGGTCTATAGAAAACCACCAGACCACTGACCTTCTTATGTTCCTATTAATTAGCATGGCAACTTTGAGGGATATATGGATCTGGACCTTACGATCCCTCTGTTCCTCCACACTGCTAGGAATCCTGCCACTAACCCTGTATACTGCCTTCAAGGTTGACCTTCCAAAGTGAATTATTTCAAACTTTTCTGGGTTGAACCTCATCTGCCTCTTCTCAGCCCAGCTTCTCATCCTATCGTATTTAATTAAACCGTACCGCATGCAGTGTAAATACGTGTTTTGCATGGACTGGAGCAGCACCGCAATCTCGTCCTGAGCAATGATGATAAATTCTATTCTACTCAAACAATCTGAGAGGAAATGAATATGGTCAGTGTAAAGGAAAATTTAATAAGGTGATAGGTGTTTTTCATTGTAGCCACAAATGTAACTTCCAACAGTTATGTTGCCTGTCTAATGCTAAGGTTGAGGAAGTTCCCTCACCATTGAAAACATTGGGGTGGCCTGGGGAGGATCAATTGGTAAATTCATTCATTGTTGTAACATGCACTGAGATAGAATAAAAAACTTTGCCTTACATGCCATCCATAAGGATCATTTCATAGCATCAATTATCATCGTCCACGTATAGATCCATAGCATCTGGTTGGCATTGCTCATCCAGGTGTAAATCTAGGGAGTGGCTTCTGATGAGCTTGCAATTCTGCTGAATTACACGTACTGCCTGTTACACCATTGGTGTTTAGAGCAGCAATGAAGGTCCTCCATCTCTGGCGGTGTTCAGGGCTTCCTTCATCATGGTCAGTAGCTTCTCCCGATTTTCACGAATGTTAGTCATGCAGGTCCTGGGTGGAGACTCAGGAATATGATTGCACTCAGATGTGGAAGGATTCTTCATTGCTGTCTCCATAAATGTTTTGTTTTGCCAGTCATGGTTGTTAGTCCTGAGCTGAACTCCTGAATCTGGAGGACCAGTGGACCACTCTTAATCTGTCCTCTACCCTTTGACAGGTTTGGCGTGGGTGATCCTACCAAGAGCCAAAGCATAAAACCCTGACTCCAGCCAGCATAGCTCTCTGGATCAATGAGGCACCCAAGCCTCCAAGCCACAACAAGGTTCTGGTCCTCTTGGAGGTTCTGCTGGGTTATGGTTGAAAATAGACAATAGATAATAGGTGCAGGAGTAGGCCATTCAGCCCTTCGAGCCAGCACCACCATTCACTGTGATCATGGCTGATTATCCACAGTCAGTACCCTTTTCCTGCCTTCTCCCCATATCCCTTGACTCCGCTATCTTTAAGAGCTCTACCTAACTCTTTCTTGAAAGAATCCAGAGAATTGACCTCCACTGCCTTCTGAGGCAGAGCATTCCACAGAACCACAACCCTCTGTGTGAAAAAGTTTTTCCTCAACTCCGTTCTAAATGGTCTACCCCTTATTCTTAAACTATGGCCTCTGGTTCTGGACTCCCCCAACATTGGGAACATGTTTCCTGCCTCTAGCGTGTCTAATCCCTTAATAATCTTATATGTTTCAATCAAATCCCCTCTCATCCTTCTAAATTCCAGTGTATACAAGCCCAGTCGCTCTAATCTTTCAACATATGACAGTCCCGCCACCCCGGGAATTAACCCCGTGAACCTATACTGCGCTCCCTCAATAGCTAGAATGTCTTTCCTCAAATTTGGAGACCAAAACTGTACACAATACTCCAGGTGTGGTCTCACCAGGGCCCTGTACAACTGCAGAAGGACCTCTTTGCTCCTATACTCGACTGCTCTTGTTATGAAGGCCAACATGCCATTTGCTTTCTTCACTGCCTGCTGTACCTGCATGCTTACTTTCAATGACTGATGAACAAGGACACCTAGATATCGTTGTACTGGTATGATAGTATGTAGAGGCTCACAAAATGCAGTCTCTGGATTACTCTCTAAACTGCACTCTGATTAATCTTGCAGCATACAGAAATTAACTGTATGACCAAAAGAATTTTCAGACTGGTAACATCAAGTTGATGTGCTGTGACCTATTTAATATTGTGTTCCAAAGGGAATGCATCTTGGGCATCAGCTCTTTATTGTAAATATCAATGATTTTAATGAGTGGATAAAGCATACTGTATACAATGTTTTGGATGAATTAAGGCTAGTTGGGAAAGTAATCTATTCAGTGAATGGAAAGGAGGCTGCAAGAAGTTAAATGCCTAATATTTTATCTCTGGTTATCAATTTGGTGTTTGAAAATAAAAGGTCTTTTAAGAGACTCCTGGACAGGGACATGGAGCTCAGAAAAATAGAGGGCTACGGGTAACCCTAGGTAATTTCTAGGGTAAGGACATGTTCGGCACAGCTTTGTGGGCCGAAGGGCCTGTAGTATGCTGCAGATTTTTCTATGTTTCTGTGAATAGCTGTGAGACTCTGAAGAAGAGCTGCATCAGTGAGAGGAAAGTGTTCATCAGGGAGATGGTGGATTTGTATGTAGGTCAAACCTTTGAGGTTTGGGGGCAGAGTATTCTGCATGAATGTGATTACATATGAAAGCATTTTGTGTCATCAGCTGCAGATGTATTTCTAGGCCATTTTCAGATAAGAGTGTAGAAATGTGGCAGATGGAATATAATGCAGACAGATTTAAAGAGATCCACTTTAGTAGAAAAGCAGAATATAACCAAAGGGGAAACAACAGGAATTCTGCAGATGCTGGAAATTCAAGCAACACACAACAAAGTTGCTGGTGAACGCAGCAGGCCAGGCAGCATCTCTAGGAAGAGGTATAGTCGACGTTTCAGGCCGAGACCCTTCGTCAGGACACGTTTCAGGCCGAGATCCTTCATCAGGACGGGTCCTGACGAAGGGTCTCGGCCCGAAATGTCGACTGTACCTCTTCCTAGAGATGCTGCCTGGCCTGCTGCGTTCACCAGCAACTTTGATGTGTGTTGCTATAACCAAAGGGGGGGTAACTCTTGAATCAGAGGAGGTAATTTCACTCACCTTCACTTGCCCCAATATTGAAATGTTGCCACAACCTATCGACTCACTTATAAAGCCTCTTCATCTCATGTTGCCAATATTTATTGCTTATTTATTTATTATCATTTTTTTTTTCTTTTTTATTTGCACAGTTTGTTGTCTTTTGCACACTGGTTAAACACACAAGTTGATGCGGTCTTTCACTGACTCTATTATGGTTATAATTCTATAATGGATTTATTGAGAATACCCACTAGAAAATTAATCACAGTGTTGTACATGGTGACGTATTTGTACTTTTATAATAAATTTACTTTGAACTTCGAACTTTGAATTTATGTGAACTGGTAAGAAGTTGGTACTCTGAGTAAACTGGATGACCTTATATGCATCCAAGCTGAAAATTAACATTGTTCAGAACTAACTATAAGGATTTGGAAGCTTAAGAGGTGGAACAGAGATTCATCAGGATGGTCCGGATTAGAGAATCCAGTTAGTACTACTACAGCTGAAATCCACGATCATAGCCTTGGGTAGTTCAGTAATCATTTTAAGATCAACACACACAAAATGCTGGAGGAACTCAGCAGGACAGGTAGCATCTATGGAAAAGAGTACAGTCGATGTTTCGAGCCGAAAGCCTTCGGCAGGACTTCATTTTAAGATGTTTAAAAAATATTTTGCTACTCAGAAGTGGTGAATCCTGGACTACAGAGTCAGGTCATGAGTGCAGTACCCCTTTAAGAAAATGGAAGTGCAAAGGACGAGTCAGTCCATAGGTAAACTGAAATGCAGAGGCTTAGACCCACACTTCCGACAATCCTGCTGCTGAATGCACAGTCTCTGGAAAATAAAGCTGAAGACCCAAGAGCAAGGTTGTTGAACTAGAGGGACATTAAGGACTGTTGTGTACTTTGCTTCACGAAAACAAGGCTCACTGCTACCATTTCAGGTGCAGCACTTCAGTCTGATGGCTTCACCATTCTCTGCAGACAGGACAGCTCATTCTTTTAAAGGTAGATGAAGTGGACTGTGCTTTATGATTAACTCATCGTGGTGCACAGATGTGTCAGTTCTTCATCAATCCAACTCACGCAGCCTGGAACACACAACAGCCAAGTGTTGTCCGTCTTATCTGTCGAGGCGTTTTCTGCCATATCCTGGTAGTGGTGTACATTCTACCTCTGACCAACATCAGGCAAGCACTAGAGGAGCTGTGCACCACAATCAGCAGTCACAAGCAGCACATCCTGATGCCTTCCATATCATTGCAGGGATTTCAACCAGGCCAGCTTCAAGAAGTATCTGAGCAACTACCACCAACACATACTTGTATCACACTGTGACACTAAATCACTGTCATTCCACAGGCTAGTCACGACCAGAATCAACTCCAGCCTCAGTAGGACCTAGACTTGCTGCATTTTGCCGATCACCACAAAAGGTCTACAGCAGATGCATTCTCAATGGCTCTCTATTTGGCCTTGGATCACCTGGACTAGGCAACACTTACATCAGAATGCTGTTTGTTGATTACAACTCAGCATTCAACATCATCATACCCTCAGTTCTAAACAATAAGCTTCAAAACTTGGACCTCTGTACTGCCCTCTGCAACTAGATCCTTGACTTCCTCACCGGGAGACCACAGTCTGTCTGGATTGGTAATAACATCCCCTCCTAGCTGACAATCAACACTGGCGCACCTCAAGGATGTGTGCTTTGCCCACTGCTCTACACTCTCTACACCAGCAGGCGCCAACCACCTGGCCGTGGACCGGTACCGGGCCGTGAGGAAACAATATGATTTGATGATAGGAGTCAGCTGCACCTTTCCTCATTTCCTGTCATACACTGTTGAGCTTGAACGCACGCGAGGTCATTACCCGCGCGTCATCCATGTCAGCGCGGGAAGGAGATCAACTCCTCGAGCTTGCAAATGACGGCAGGCTGAAAAGTATGTTTGACATAACATCTCTGCCGGCATTCTGGATCAAAGTCAAGGCTAAATATCCTGAGAGCCATGAAAGCACTGAAAACGTTGCTTCCATTTCCAACATACCTCTGCAATGAATGCAACGAAAACTAAATTGCGGAATAGACTGGACATAAGGAACCCCCTTCGAGTATCGCTGTCTGCCGTCACCCTTCGATGGCACCGTCTTGTTGCAGGGAAACAAGCCCAGAGCTCCCACTGATTCGGCAATATTGGTGTGTTGCAATGATTTTATATCTTCATACGGGGAAAATATGCACTGTGTGTTTAATAATAAATTTGTTTGATAAACCCTTTTAGAAATGAAATTGAGTCTATTAGCCACTTATCGCCTATATTCCGGTTGTGATTCACACCCCCCCCCCCCCCGCCGAACAGAATCGCCAAAGACGATATGTAGGAAAAAAATCGGCATGTTCACGCATGCGCACTGGTGCCCACGCAAGGTTTCATAGTCATGGTAGTCTTCTCGGGGTAAACACAACGTATTTGACGGTTACTCTTGTCTGTTGGCAACCCTACCCACCCCCAACCCCTCCGCAGGTCGGCCGGTCCGCAAGAATATTGTCAATAATAAACCAGTCCGCAGTGCAAAAAAGGTTGGGGACCCCTGCTCTACACCCACGACAATATAGCTAGGCACAGCTCAAACATCATCTATAAATTTGCTGATGACACAACCGTTGCTGGCAGAATTTCAGATGTTTACTCGGAGGTGTACAGCTAAGTCACCGAAGACTGTGCTAAATTTCTACGGATGTACCGTGGAGAGCATTCTGATTGGTTGCATCATTGTGAGAGGTACGGTGGGGCCACTGCACAGGATCGGAAAAAGATGATGCCTCAAAAGGGCAGCATCCATCATTAATGACTCGCTCACCCAGGACATGCCATCTTCTCTTTGCTACCATCAAGGAGGAGTTACAGGCGCCTGAAGACACACACTCAACATTTCAGGAACAGCTTCTTCCCCTCCAACCCATGAACACCACCTCACGGTTTTTTGCTTTCTTTTTGCACTACTTATTTAATATAATATTTTTATATGAGCTGCATATTGTAACTTAGAATTTTTTTTTCATTATTATTACTATGTACTGCTGCTGCAAAACAACAAATTTCACAGCATCTGCCAGTGATATTAATCCTGATTCTGATTCTGATTTATGTCTTATGAGGATAGAGTGAGTGAATTAGGGCATTTCAATTTGGAGTGAAGGATGATGAGAGGTGACTTCCTTTGGCACATTGGCCTTCATAAATGAATGTCATGAGTACAAGTGTTGGGATGGATTGTGGAAGTTGTCTAAGGTGTTGGTGAGGCATAATTTGGAGTATTGTGTCTAGTTTTTGCCACTATGTAACGAAGATTGAAAAAAGTGCAGAGAAAATTTTCAAGGATTTTCCCTGAATTTGAGTACCCGAGTTACAGGGAAAGGGTAAATAGTTGGGGGCTTTATTCCCTAGTGTAGGAGATTGTGGGGAGATTTGATAGAGGTATACAGAATTATTAGGAGTATATATACGTAAACGCAAGCAGGCTTTTTCTCCATTGAGGTTGGTTGAGACTAAAACTAAAGGTGATGGGTTAAGGATGAAAGGTGAAATGTTAAAGGAACTTTGAGGGGAAGCTTCTTCACTCAGAAGGTGGTGAGAGTGTGGAATGAGCTGCCAGCGTTAGTGGTGAATGCAAGGCCGACTTCAACACTTAAGAGAAATTTGGGTAGAGAAATGGATGGGAGCGTTATGGAGGGCTACAGTCTGGGCGCAGGTTGATGGGATTAAGCAGATTAATGGTTCGGCATGATCTAGGTGGGCTGAAGGGCCTGTTTCTGTGCTGTATTTTTCTATCACTATGACTGAAAGACTTGATAGAGTACAAGATGATAAAAGACACAGATTGAATCAACAGCCAGAGACTTTTTTTGTCAAGATGGAAATGTTTAATACAAGGGGTCAAAATATTAAGGTGATTGGAGGGAAGTATAGAGGAATGTCAGAGGTATGATCTTTCCAAAGAATGGTAGATGCCTGGAATGCATTATTAGGGGCAGTGGTGGAAGCAGATGCATTAGGGATATTTAAGAGACTCTCAGACATACAGATGAAAGAAAAATGGAGCGCTGTGTAGGAGAGAAGTATTAGATTGATCTCAGAGTTGGTTACAAGACAGCACAATATTGTGGGCCAAAGCGTGGTGCTGTAATTTTCTATGTTCTACCAATGAGCCAGAATGAATATTTCAACAACAGGAACATTTGTTTTTGCTTGACAGAAAGCAGAAATGTTCTATAGTTATGAATAACTAAACTTGAATTTACAAGCCATCGCCTGACCTTGAAATAAAAGCAGTTTACAAATTAATTACTTTAGAAGATGAATAGCTATTACATAGATTAGCAGTACATCTGTACTCATTTAACACTGCTGTAACCTTGGCAATTCTCCAAGTTAGGAGAGCAATGAACCACAAGCAGTTTAATTAAATAAGGGAGAATTATTTCCAGAAACAGGAGACTGGTCCGACTAGGGACAAGGATTTCAAAGTGAGTCAGCATTGGCCTAAAACTTAGTAAGTAGTAACCAGTAACTACATGTAGTTTTAGTTTGTAATGACAGGTGAACGGCCATGTGAGTTAATAGAAAGAAAAATTAACTCTAAAGAGTGATTTCAGGCTGAAGTTCAAGTTCAGGTATGTCATTCACCATATTTAAATACAGACAACCGAAACCGTGTTCCTCCGGGGCCAAGGTATAAAACACAATAACAACAGTCATACACAGTACAAGGCACATATAAGTACAAAGTCACACAAGAAAAAAAATAGTCCCAGTCACCGTGTCCATAAATGTTGCAGCAGTCTGTAGTTGAATACAATATGGCTTGTCTTCTGCTGAGCAACCAATGCACTGCCTGAGGGAGACATAGAACATAGAAATTTACAGTACATTACAGGCCCTTCGGCCCACCAATGTTGTGCCGACCATGTAACCTACTCTAGAGACTGCCTAGAAATTCCCTAATGCATAACCCTCTATTTTTCTAAGCTCCATGTAACATGGAGGCAGATACAAGGTTTAGGAATCTTTTGATGACCACTTGAAATGCTATGGAAAAATACTCATTGAGGTTTGGAAAAACAGTTTAATCTGGATAGGTACTTTGTGGTCAGCACACTAGTAGTGGGCAAAAGGGCCCATTTGGTCACTCTGTGACTCTGACACTTTTTTTTAAAGGTAGACTTTCTTCAGAAGGTATCTCAAGGTCTCTCTGAAAACTGCCAGCAATGTTGTCACCTGGAAGCCTTCCAAGTTCTCTGGAAGGAGGGTCCCTGACATCTTCCATGCCAATCATAGTATTAAATTACTAAGTACAGAAGAAAGCTATTTAGACAGCATCCTTTCTATTGATATTTGGTGGCATGGTAGTGGCAGCTGTAAGATTGAGGTTCAGTTCTGTAAGAAGTTTGTACGTTTTTCCTGTGACTGCATGGGTTTCTTCCAGGTGCTCCACTTTTCTCCCACATTCCAAAGATGTAGAAATTAGGGTTAGTAAGTTATGGGCATAATCTGCTGGTGCCAGAGGCATGGCGACTTCTGCGGACTGCCCCCAACACATATTTGAGTTCTGTTGGTCATTGGCGCAAAAGCAACACCTTTCACTCGATGTTGTGATATACATGTGACAAATAAAGCTAACCTTTAAAAGAAATATACTACTGAGCCCATACCATTGGCAAGCTCAATGTGCTAGACTTTTGAAGCTGTCACACTGCTTTCTGGTCTCTGTGATGGAAAGAGATTACTAGGATGAGAGAGGAAAATATTACAGAGTGTATTCAAAGCCTTCTTCCAGGGATACAGCATCCCCACCAACTCCTGGAAATCCCTGTCCCTCAGAGTGGAGAAGGACCATGCAGATGAAATCAAGGACCTTAAGGTTATGTATCATTAGCACATTGAGGCCTTACATACGCAGCAGTAGTCCACCTGACATCTGCAATTGAAGTTCAATTTTATGTATGTTCCTCCCATGTCCGTGTTGGTTCCTCCACATGCTCCTGTTACCTCCCAAATTCCAAAGACATACGTGTTAGGGTTAGTAAGTTGTGGGCTTGCTGTGTTGGCACCAGAAGCCTGGTGACCCTTGTGGGCTGGCCCAGAACTTATTCAGATTGAAGTAAATGACATATTTCACTGTGTGTTTTGATGTTTCGATGCACACGTGACAAATAAAGGCAGTATTTATCTGTGATCTTTACATGCTATTCTACCCCCTGTTCCAGCAGGTACCTCCTGCTCTATCTGTTAAGTAGTCAACATTAATCACAAACAAATAAAATCAGAGTAAAAGTCAACCTGATATCTGAAGGACTTTGGACAGCGAGGAAGACTATCAAAGATTGTAACTGGATCTAACCAGCTGGAAAAGTCAGTTGAAAAGTTGCTGATGGAATTTAATACAGACAAGTGGGAGGTGTTGTACCTAGGGAGGTCATACCAGGGTAGTACTTACACAGTGAACGGTAGAGCCCTGAGGAGTGCGGTAAAAAAAAGAGGGATCTAGGGATATAGATCCATAGTTCCTTGAAAGTGGTGTCAAAATATTAAGTATAGGAGTTGAAGTTATATAAGATGTTGATGAGGCTTAATTTGGAGTATTCTATGCAGTTTTGGTCACCTACCTGCAGAACAGAGATCAATAATATTGAAAGAGTACAGAGAAAATTTACAAGGATGTTACTAGGGCTTAAGAACCTGAATTACAGAAAATGGTTGAATCGGTTTGGACTTTATTCCCTGGATCTTAGAAGAATGAGGGGAGATTTGATAGAGGTATGCAAATTTATGAGAAGTGTAGATGGGGTAAATGCATACAGGCTTTTTCCATTGAGGTTGGGTGAGACTAGAACTAGAGGTCATTGGTTAAGAGCGAGAAGTGAAATATTTAATTCAATTTTACTCAAGTTCAATTGGAACTTCAAAGAGAAGTTTGGATAAGTTCAAACTTATGGAGGTGGTGGGGGACATGGATGGTTATGGTCCATGTGCAGTTCAATGACACTAGGCAGAATAACGGTTTAGCAAAAACTAGATGGGCCAAGGGGATTGTTTCTGTGCTGTTGTGCTCTATGACTCAATGACTTTCTGCGGAAGTAAGATGACAGAGTTACACTGTAGTGAATGTTGCTCTGTCGACCACATTTTCTACCAGATACATGCTACATATTCAGGAACAGTTTCTTCCCTCTGCCATCTGATTTCTAAATGGGCATTGAACCCATGAACGCTACCTCACTTTTTTTTTAAAATCACTATTTCTGTTTCTGTACTACTTTAAATTTAACTCTATAATATACATACATATACTTAATGTAATTCCCTTTTTTTCTATATTATCATGTATTGCATTGTACTGCTGCTGATAAGTTATCAAATTTCACAACTTATGCTGGTGATTTTAAACCTGATTCTGATTCTGAACTGTAGCCCAACACTTCTCTCAAGGAGATGTCAAAGATCGGGTGGATCCACTTGAAAATGAGCAGGGAATTTTCTGCAGTGCCCTGGCCAATATTAATTCTTCAATGAGAATTCTAAAGCAGATTACCCGGTCATTATCAAATTGGTTCCTGCGAGAACAGGGTGCGAGCAATTTCACTAATGTGTTTCTTAAATTGCAAAAGGGACTGCACTCTAAAAGACACATTAAAGTGCCAAGTGACATCGGAGTTTGTGTGAGTCACTTTTGCAGATTCATCATTTTCTCCAAATAGAAAGCAGATGTGAATTTGAGTCAAGCATAGGACAAAGTCATAGATGCCCTTTGCTGATAATATAGAAGATTTAACCTTATTCAGTTCTCTTCTGCGTTCCTACAAAGTTCCGGTTCCTTTCAGTCCATAATTGAGCTTGTTGCATTCAATAACAAAAAATTCTGTTTAACAGAAATAAATAAATATGCAATCAAACTAGACTTATGCATCATGGTTACCACTAAATGAGATTTCTTTCAGACACTAATCCAAGTTTTAGAATGAGAGGTTACAATGAACATGGGAAATAAAAATGGTTTTATATGTTACTGCAAATGGACCTGGGAGTCCTAGTGCAGGAGTCTCTAAAGGTTAACTTGCAGGTTGAGTCAGTAGTGAGTATGGACATACTGCTAATGCTTTATAAGGCATTTGTCAGACCTGATATGGCTCTAGTCTTGTGCTCTCCAGATTCAGAAGAATAAGAGGAGATCTCAAAGGAACTTATTGAAAATTGAAAGTCCTAGATGCACCGGAACTTCCCAGTGGCCAAACATTTTAGTTTTCCATTCCTGTTCCGACGTTTCGGTCCATGGCCTCCTGTGCCATGATGAGGCCACCCTCAGTTTGGAGGAGCAACACTGTCTGGGTTGCCTCCAACCCGATGGCATGAACATTGATTTCTCCTTCCGGTAAAAAAATACCCTCTCCCTCCCCTCTTCTTCTATGACCCACTCTGCTTTCTCACCTCTTCTCACCCGCCAACCAGCTACCCTTGGGTCCCCTTCTCCTTCCCTTTCCTAAGATCCACTCTCTTCTCCTATCTGTTTCATTCCTTTCCAGCTCTATATATTTCCTAGCCACCTGGCTTCACCTATCACCTTCTAGCTATCTTACTTCCCCTCCCTCCACCTTTTTACCCTGACATCTTCCCCCTTCCTTGCCAGTCCTGAAGAAGGGTCTCAACCCAAAATGTTAACTGTTTGTACATTTGCATAGATGCTGCCTGACTTGCTGAGTTTCTCCTGTGTGTGTTGATCTGCAGAACCTCTTGTGTTCCTCTCTCTCCCTCCCTCTTCTTTCTCTCCCTCTTTCTTTCTCCCATCTCTCTCTCTCCCTCCTTCCCTCCCCCTCTCTCTTTCTCTGCCTTGGCTTTCTCTCTTGCTCTCTCTCACTCACATGGAAATTGTTGTTGTTGTTGTATCTGTGTTCTATATCATAAAACCTTTAATGGTTTTCATTTGATGTTTCAGTAGCCAAGGGTCAACTTGTGTGAGTCTTTGAAGTGGACTCGACACTATTAAGAATCCAGTCATTAACCATCCACCCATTCTGCCTTCAAGTTCAACTTTCTGACGTCATTATCCATGTTCAATACCTCTATGACCCCAATTCATCAATTTCCCTTCTCCATTATTTATCTGTTTCATTCTTAAACCTTAAATCTCATTGGTGTAAGAAACAGGCTATCAGTTCCATCGTTCCTCATGATCCCTGATTTCCTGTCATCGGTTCACGTGTCCATCAGCCCTCAGCAGAATCCATCTTTGACCTTGAAGAACGAGAACAGCCAGTGCATTCTAGCAGATTTTGACTCATTTTAACAACAACAGAGTTTATAAAAGAGTCTGACATGATTTATGCATATACTTACATTCCACTTCGTTTATGGCTTGGGAGTATATCTTTTTAGCTATCTGCACTGGAAGTACCTTATATTCCCGTATGAATACTTAGTTTACTCAACTAATTCTTTTTGATGAATATTTCTGACTGACTGTTCCTCTTCTAAGTAATTCAGATCCTACTGTGTTGATCCGACTCTCATCCCGATGGATTTACCAACATTCGGGACGAGGTAGTAAATTGGTTAGACATTGGCTTTGTGGAAGAAGCCAGAGAGTGGTAGTAGATGGTTGCCTCTCGGACTGGAGGCCTGTGACTAGTGGTTTGCTGCTGGATCCATTGTTGTTTGTCATCCATATCAATGATCTGGATGATAATGTGGTTAACTGAATCAGCACGTTTTCAGATGACACCAAGATTGAGGGTGCAGTGGATAGTGAGGAATACCATCAAGGCTTGCAGCAGGATCTGGACCAGCTTGAAAAATGACAGGTGGAATTTAATGCAGACAACTGGGATCTGCTGCACTTTTACAGGGAGAGAAGTAAACTATCCAATTTCAAGACCTTTCTACCATTGAGTTAGATAATGGCTAGTCTGATCCCGCTTTGTGATCATTGCCTGACCAAAGTTTATCGATTAAAAGTTTTCAAGGATTCTGTTGATCCACCCTCAATAGTGCAAAAGGGCTGAAACTTTTAAATCTCCCCTACTTTGTGAATGAAGGTCCCTCAGCTGCTCACGTCCATTGTGCCACACTAATGGCTCTTGGGACCACCTGGTGAAAGAAGCATTGAAATCAAACTAGGGAAAAAATTTTTAACAAAGACAAAGGTCTTGCTCTAAGTAAGAACTGGAATTTGACTATAAACAAGGTTGGACAGCGGAAACCTGATTGGATGAGGACTAACCAATCAGGAGGGGTGGATGATGGGGGTATAAATACTACTGGCATGCCCAGGCATCGTCCCTGATGAAGATGGCAGAGTTTTTCATTGAAACACCGGTTATAATCGATACCTGTACTCAGCTGGAACACCAAGAGGATTTTATTTATTTATTAATGTATTATTGAGATACATAATGGAATAGGCCCTTCTGGCCCTTCAAGCCACACTGCCCAGCAACCCCTAATTTAACCCTAGCCTAATCACAGGACAATTTGCAATGACCAATTAACCTAACAACTGGCATGTCCTTGGACCATGAGAGGAAACCGGAGTATCCAAAGGTCACAGGGAAATGATTAAACTCCTTACAGACAGCAAAGGATACAGGCCGAAAGATACCCATGTGGTCACAGGAGAATGATTAAACTCCTTACAGACAGCAGCAGGAATTGAACCCGGGTCGCTGATACTGTAAAACGTTATGCTAGCCATTATGCGACTACACCACCCACAGTATCTCCAATGGGATTACACCATGAGCAATATCTGCTTCTCCCCTCTCCTCTCCGGTTTCCGCTGGGATCATTCTCTCCGTGACCGCCCCTCCGTTTTGGCTCCACACATGGCTACTATTCTGGTTCTTTCAGAGGACCAGTTTTATCCCTTGCAATCCTTTTGCTCTTAACATATCTGTCCACCAGGCCATCAGACTGATGAACTCACACTGATTTGAATGTACTCTATATTACATTGACTGTTGTATTTTATTATAAATTATTATAAATTACTATGATTGCACATTTAGATAGAGGCGTCACGTAAAGATTTTTACTCCTGTTGTATATGAAGGACGTACAAAATACAGTCAATTCAATTCAATTCATTTCTCCTTCACATTGTTTGCTGGAGCAACTTCATGTCTTCTTTTTGCCTTCGTGATTTTTTTTTTAAGTGTTCTCTTGCATTCCCTGTACCCAATAAGCACCTCATTTGTTCTTACTTGCTATGTACCTTTTTATTTCTCTTAACCAGGACCTCAATATCTCTTGAAAACCAAAGTTCTCTACACTTGTTTTATCTTAAGTACGTGTTCAGTAGAGGGCCTGTATTGTGCTGTAGGTTTTCTACCTTTTATGTTTCTATATTTTTACCTTTTATTCTGACAGGCACATACAAGTTTTGTACTTTCAAAATTTTGTTTTTGAAGGCCTTCCACTTTCCAAGTAGGCCTTTGCCAGAAAATAGCCTGTCCCAATCCACACTTGTCAGGTCATTTCCGATACCATCAAAATTGGCCCTTCTCCAATTTAGAATCTCAACCTGCGACCAGACCTATCTTTTAGCATATTTACTTTGAAACTGATGGCATTGTGATCACTGGATGCTAAGTATTCCCCTACACAAACTTCACCTGCCCTGTCTCATTCCCTATAGCAAATCCAATATCACAGGCTGTCTTGTGGGACTTCAAGGTACTGATGAAGAAAACTTTCCTGAACATATTTGACAGAGTAATCCTTTTACAGTATTGGATTCCCTGTCAACATGTGGAAAGTTAAAGTCACCTACTCTAACAACCTTATGCTTCTTGCAACAGACTATGATCTCCTTACAAGTTTGTTCCTCTGAATCCCGAGGATGGTTGGGTGGTCTGTAATATAGTCCCATTAACATGGTCATACCATTCTTATTGCTCAGTTCCACCCATAATGCCTCACTAGTTGAGTTCTCTGGTCTGTCATGATGGAGAACTGCCGTGACATTTTCCTTGACTGGTAACACCAGCCCTCTAGTGTTGATTATTTCCCTGAGCTTATCCATCTTTCCTATGATATTTCATGCATTGAAATATATGCAGCTCAAGATAGTAGTCACACCATGTTCGACCTTTTGATTCCTGACTTTGTCTGAACTCTTATCTATATCTGCCTCCACAATCTCTCTACCAATTGTTCTGGCACCCTGGTTCCTGCTCCCCTGCAACTATAGTTTAAACCCCACCATGCAGCATTTACAAAACTTCCCACTCAGATATTAGACCCCCTCCGGTTCAGGTGCAACTGTCCGTTCTGTACAGGTCCCACCTTCCTTGCAAGAGAGCCTAATGATCCAAAGCTCTTATGCCCTCCCTCCTTCACCAACTCCTTAGCCGCATGTTGAACTACATAATCTTCCTATATCTGGCCTCACCAGCACATGGCACAAGTAGCAATCCTGAAATCACAACCCTGGAGGACCTTCCCATTAACTTAGCACCTAACTCCCAGAACTCTCTATGCAAAACCTCACCACTCATCCTACCCATGTCTTTGATGCCTACATGGACCACGACCTCCGGCTGTTCACTCTGCCACTTAAAAATGTTCAGGATTCGATCTAAGATGTCCTGGACCCTTGACCCAGGCAACTTTCCATCTGAGAATCTCGTTCTTGCACACAGGTTTTTATTTATTTATTCATTTACAGGATGTGGGCATCGCCAGGTAAACCAGCATTTATTGCCCATCCCTTAGTTGCCCTTGAGAAGGTAGTGATCAGCTGCCCTCTTGAACCGCTGCAGTCCCTGAGGTGTAGGTACACCCACAGTGCTGTTAGGGAGGGAATCTCATGATTTTGACCCAGCGACAATGAAGGAATGGCGATATGTTTCCAAGTCAGGATGGTGAGTGATTTGGAGGGGGGTTTCCAAATGGTGGTGTTCCCAGGTATCTGCTGTTCTCGTCCTTCTAGATGGCAGTGGTCATGGGTCTGGAAGGTGCTGTCTTAGGAATATTGGTGTGTTGTTGCAGTACATCTTGTAGATAGTACACACTGCTGCAACTGTTCGTCAGTGGTGGAGGGATTGGATTACTTGTGGAAGTGTCACTAATCTAGAGGGCTGTCTTGTACTGGATAGTGTCAAGCTTCCTGAGTGTTGATAGTGCTGCACTCATTCAGGTGAGTGGCAAGTATTCCATTACACTCCTGAACTGAACCTTGTAGATAGTGAACAGGCTTTGGGGAGTCAGGAGGTGAGTTACATACTGCAGGATTCCTAGCTTTTGACCTGCTCTGGTAGCCACAATATAAATATGGCTAGACCAGTTCAGTTTCCTGTCAATGGTAACCTCCAAGATGTTGATAGTAGGGGATTCAATGATGGTGATGCCACTAAATGTCAAGAGATGATGGAGATGGTCATTGCTTGATACTTGCGTAGCTTGGATGTTACATGCCACTTGTTGGATATTGTCCAGGCCCTGCTGCATTTGGGTATGAACTGCTTCACTATCTGAGGAGTCACGAATGGTGCAGAACATTGTGCGATGGTCTGTGAATATCCCCGCTTCTGACCTTATGATGGAAGAAAGGTCATTGATGAAGCAGCTGAAGATGGTTGGTCCTAGGACACTTCCCTGAGGAACTCCTGCAGCGATGTCCTGAGGATGAGATGACTGGCCTCCAACCAGCACAACTATCTCCTTTTCTGTCAGGTATGATTCCAAACAGTGGAGAGTTTCCCCACTAATTCCCATCAACTCCGTTTTATCTAGGGCACCTTGCTGCCATACTTGGTCAAATGCTGTCTCGATGTCGAGGGCTATCACTCTCACCTCACCTTTGGTATTTAGCTCTTTGGTCCATGTTTGGATGAAGGAGATGTTGAAGTTCAGGAGCTGAGTGACCTTGATGGAACACAAACTGGGCATCCGTAAGCAGGTTATTGCCGAGCAGATGCTGCATGATAGCACTGTTGGTGACCCCTTCCATTACTTCGCTGATGATTGAGAGTAGGCTGATAGGGCGGTAATTTGCTGGGTTAGACCTGTCCTGTTTCTTTTGTACAGGACATACCTGATTAATTTTCCACATTGCCGGGTAGATGCCAGTGTTGTAGCTGTGCTGGAACAGCTTGGCGAGTGGAGCAGCAAGTTCTGGAGTACAAGTCTTCAGGACTTTTGCCGGAATTTTGTCTGGGCCCGTAGTCTTCACAGTATCCAGTGCTTTCAGCCATTTCTTGATGTCACGTGGAGTGAATCAGATTGGCAGCGGACCAACATCTAGGATGCTGGAGACTTCTGGTGGAGGCCAAGCTGGATCATCTACTTGCCACTTCTGACTGAAGATTGTTGCAAATGTCCCAGCTTTATCTTTGCACAGGTGTGCTGGGCTCCTCTGTCATTGAGGATGGGGATATTTGTGGAGCCTCCTCCTCCAGTGAGTTGTTTGATTGTCCCCACCATTCATGCTGGATGTGGCAGAATGTCTTGTCCTTTCCCCTAACTAACGAACCCCATATCAGCACCATGTGCCTCTTCTCCCCCTTTCCCTTCTTAGTCACAGAGCCATACTCAGTGCCAGAGACCTGACCACTGAGACTTTCCTCTGTTAGTTTAAAACCCCAACAGTATCCAAAGGGATATATCTGCTGTTGAAGGTGATGTTGAAGGTGATGTTGAGGGGTACTCTGCACCGACTCCTTAACCCCTTTTCCTTCCTGACTGTCACCCAGTTTCCTGCACCTTGGGTGTAACTACCTCTCTAGATGTCCTATCTATCACTGGATCTGGAATTCATCCAGTTCCAGCTCCAACTTATTAACGTGAATTTTTAGAAGCTGCAACTGTATGCACTTCTTACAGTTGTAGTCGTCAGACACTGTGGGTCTCTCTGCCTTCCCACTTCCTGAATGAGGAGCATTTTACTATCCTGCCTGGCATCTCTACTGTCCTAGCTGAGCAGATATAAAGAAGGGTAGGAAAAAACAACTTAACCTAGAGCTTCTCTTTTCTTTGTTTTCTCTGACTGAAGCCTTGAATAGCTAAACCTTCAAGATCACCACTCTGATGATGGCCACTGCGCTTGCTCCTGCCTTCCTTTAATTTGCTTTTGCTAATCAATCCCAAATGCAGATCGGTCTCTGGTCAGAGTTCAATTACACTGCCATGATCTGATACTGACAGTGGGCCTGAGTGAAACCCCTCCTCTCAAACTTCTGAAAGCCCAATTTCATTTTCTAGTATGCATTCACAGAAAAAATAAAGCAATGCATTAGAATTTATGAAAATCTATAAATAGCAAAGACTGACACTGAGCAGAAGAAGGCAAACCATGCAAGTAATAAACAGCAGTAAATAAATAACACTGAGTTGCAGAGTCATTGAAAGTGAGTCTGTAGGTCATGGAATCAGGTCATTGTTGAGGTGAATGAAGTTCTTCACAGTGGTTCAGGAGCCTGGCGGTTGTAGGGTAATAACTGTTCACTATAAATGTTTATATTTGTGAAGCAATTATTGCATCGCTTTACAGTGCCAGTGATGACTGATCAGCGTTCAATTCCTGCCACTGTTGTACATTCTCTTCATGACTATGGGGGTTTCCTCCACGTGCTTCAGTTTCCTCTCACATTCTAAAGACATAGAGTTAGGGTTAGTGAGTTGTAGTCATGCTATGTTGGTGCCAGAAGCATGGTGACACTTGCAGACTGGGCCTAGGTTACTGGGAATGAGTTACGAAGCTGAGAAGTGATAGGTGAAGGTGACAAAGGGCTAAAGAAGATCTAATCTGATAGTTGAGGACAGTGGACCATGGAATAAAGGTTAGGGGTGTGAAGGGGAACCAGCGAGAGGAATTTGTTGGTGATGGGTAAAGGCGAGTAAAGAAGAGAAGAATAAGAGTAGCTTTATTTGTCACATAATCAAAACACAGTGTGAGGAAAGTGTGAAGTGATGCACTTGGAAGGTTGAACTTGAAGGCAGAAAGGTTTCTTAGCAGTGTGGATGAACAGAGGTATCTTTGGGTCCATAGCTCGCTCAAAATTGCTGCACAAGTTGATAAGAGTGGTTAAGAATGTATATGCTGTGCTGGTCTTCATTAGTAGGGGGACTGAGTTCAAGAGCCATTAGGTAATGTTGCAGCTCTATAAAACCCTGGTTAGTCAACACTTGGAGTATTGTGCTCATTTCTGGTCACCTCATTATAGAAAAGATGTGGAAGTGTTAGGCTGCAGAAGAGATTTAGCAGGATGTTGCCTGAATTAGAGAGCTTGTTTTATGAGGATAGATTGAGGGAGCTTGGGTTTTTCTCTTTGGAGCAAAGTAGGTGACTTGATAGAGATCACTCCGATGACAAGAGGCATAGACAGCCAGCGACTTTCTCCCAGGGTAGATACAGCTAACACAAAAAGACAGAATTTTAAGGTAGTTGAAGGAAAGTAAAGAGCTGATCCGGTGGTGGGTATTTTACACAGATTGGTGGGTGTGTGGAATGACCTGCTGGGCATGGTTGTAGAAGCAGATGCATTTGGGGAACTTAAAAGACAGTTAGATACGGCCATGGCTGAAAGAAAACTGGAGCACTATGTTTGCAGGAAGGGTTAGACTGATGTTGGAGTAGGTTAAAGGGTCGACGTAACATCATGGGCAGAAGAGCCTGTACTTACTGTATGTTTTATGTTCTACAAACCAAGGTACAGTGAAATACCTATCTTTGCAACCTCTTCATAGAGATCAAATCATCACACAGTGCATTGAGCTGAATAGTGCAGAATGCAGAATAATGTTCAACTGCTACAAAGGAAGTGTCGTGCGGGGAAAAGAACATTATTAGTGATTCTTAGAGACATACAATTGATATTTAAAAAAAGATAGAACTTCTGATTATTAATCGTTGGTCAAAATTGTCATTGTTACTGATGAACGTTCCATAATTCTGTTCCTGTCGTCAGTAGTGCTATCTAACCACTGGAATATTCCCTGTATTTCCCGTCCATGTGTTCACTTAAAAACTACAGTGTAATTCTTAAACATAGAAACTTAACTAATGTGACAACTGAGTGTCTGCCTGGGAAGATCCCCAGAGAGATATTGAAGATTTTGCTTAACGACTTGAAGATTAGCTTTATTTGTCACAAGTACATCGGAACATACAGTAAAATGTGTCATTGGCTTCAAATGAAATTAACACTATGTTAAATGGAGAATTCTCAGCAAGCTTCCAATCAGCTAGTCACAATTAGAAATCTCATAAATTTTATCCAGCAGCTTGCTTCCATTATAAGCCCCAGAAGGCAGCTTACATGACAATTCTAGTAATGCTTCTGACAGGCTGTTCCTTATAAAAGGCAATTTCTTGTATAAGATGTGCTTTTTGCATAAACACAGGCAAGACTGACATTTTAGCTCTTAAACTCATTACTCACAGCCGAGACTTTTTAGTCTCTGAATCTGCTCACACTTTCAGCTGTTGTCAAAAGTTGTGCCGGTAAACTCCTGTAGTGGTGTGAGATACCAACACTTCAAGGTAAATGTCCTTGAACTAACATTCCTCGCTATGTTGATGAAAATTACACCTCATTGTAAATGGATTTGACCTAGATTCTCACAGTTAAGGACACAATTTTTGCTGGTGATGGTCAGTAACTTTAAATTCCTGGGTGTTACCGTATCAGAGGAGCACGTAACTGCTATTTCAAAGAACACAGAACAGTGCTTCTGCTTTCAGGGAAATTTGTGCAGATTTGGTATGCTATGTTACGCTAGAGGCAGGAAACATGTTCCCGATGTTGGCGGAGTCCAGAACCCGAGGCCACAGTTTAAGAATAAGGGGTAGACCATTTAGAACGGAGTTGAGGAAAAACTTTTTCACCCAGAGGGTTGTGGTTCTGTGGAATGCTCTGCCTCAGAAGGTAGTGGAGGCAAATTCTCGGGATTCTTTCAAGAAAGAGTTAGATAGAGCTCTTAAAGATAGCAGAATCAAGGGATATAGAGAGAAGGTAGGAACAGGGTACTGATTGTGGATGATCAGCCATGATCACAGTGAATGGCGGTGCTGGCTTGAAGGGCTGAATGGCCTACTCCTGCACCTATTGTCTATTGTCAATTGTTATCTAAAATATTGACAAACTTCTATAGATGCACAGTGGAGAGTATCCTTATTAATTACATCACAGTCTGGTAAAGAAACACCTGTGCCTATTAATGAAAAACATTAAAGAAGCGGTGGTTACAGCCCAGTGCATCACAGCAAAAGCTCTCTCCACCACAGAGCACATCAAGAAAGAATTCTGCCACATGAAAGCAGCATGCATCATCAAGGAATCCTTCTATCCAGGCCAAGCTCACTGTCGCTGCTACAATTAGGAAGGTTGTACAGGAGCTTTAGGCCCCACACCACCAGGTTCAGGAACAGTTATTGCCCATCAACAATCAGGCTCCTGAACCAGTGCAGATAACTTCACTCTCCTCAACACTCAACTGATTACAGAACACAACCTGGGAACTCACTTTCAAGGACTCCACAAGTTGTGCTCTTAGATTGATTGATTGTTATCATTTTTTTTGTATTTTCACAGTTTGACTTCTTTTGCATATTTGTTGCTTATTAGTCTTCCTGTGTAGTTTTTCATTTATTCTATTGTATTTCTATGGTCCACTGTGAATTTCTGGAAGAAAATGTATCTCGGGATAGTACATGCTGACATATGCATACTTTGATAATAAATGTACTTTGAACTTTGGTACTGTTAAGGGCAGAAATGCGGCAAACACCTTAACGCTTAGCATTCTCCTTCATTCTTATCAGTTTAAGTCATCAGTAAGGCCCGAGTAATTAACACTTTAAATAGATGGCATCTCAGCCTATTTGTACCTGAATAATTTTCTGTATCTGTGTCTGAGATGTTATTGAATCACGGATCAACTTTATACACCGTATACATTTACATTCATTAAGAATTTGCTATGCTGTGTTGGCCTGAAATGCAACAAAAAAAAACAGTCAACAACTGTAAAGAATAAAGCTTTATTTATTTATTTATTTATTGAGATATCGTGTGTAACAGGCTCTTTAAGCACTAGAAGCCACGCTGCCCAGCAATCCCCCGTTTAATCCTACTTTAATAATGGGACAATTTACAATGATTAATTAACCTACCAACCAGTATGTCTTTGGACTACGGGAGGAAACTGGAGCACCCGGAGGAAACCCACATGTTTACGGGGAGAACTCCTTATGGGCAGCGGCGGGAATTATATAAGTTTGAAGTGTGGATATGGAATAAAATGTGCATGAATACCAGTATGTACTTACAATGTAAACAGCATTATAAAAAGTAGTTGAAAGTGTTTACAGTGCAGTGACTGAGGTAGTACATAGAGGAGGAGTGAAGAAAGCTAACTGAATGGTTGATCCAGATTAACTGCCTGGGGAATAAACTTTTAAGATGGTGTGAATTTTTTGTTTTAATAGCCCTGTAGCGCTGTTGAGAATCAATGCAATTGTTTGCCACACTGTCTCTCTAATGAATTGATTGGATCAAACAGTGCGTCCTGTCACAAGCTCATCTGCTAGTTATTCTGCCTAGTTCCAGGCAGGAAACAACCTTTGTCTGATCAGAGTCAGGAGGACGGGGGAGGGAGGGCATTATACCACATGGCTAAACCACGGTAGCATAGCTGTTAGGATGACATTATTACAGCTCGGGCGATTGTCCAGTAGAACTTACATCCACAGTGATTAAGTGCTTTGAGAGGTTAGTGATGAAACATATCAGGTCCTGCCTGAGAAATGACTTGAATCCTCGCAGATTTGCCTGCCAGCACAACAGGTCCACAGCAGATGCCACCTCATTGGTTCTTTACTCAATCCTGGAACACTGGACAGTAAGGATGCATGCATCAGAATGATCTCCATCAACTACAGCTCGGTATTCAATCCTATCATCCCCTCAAAACCAACCAATAAGCTTCAAGTCCTTTGTCTCAATACCTCTTTGTACAATTAAATCCTTGATTTCCTCATTTGCAGACCCCAGTCAGTACAGATTGACAACATCTCCTCCACAATCTCCATCAGCACAGGTGCAGCGCAAGGCTGAGTGCTTAGCCCCCGCTCCACTTACACAGATCCAGTGCCATATTCCACTTTGCTGAAGACACCACTGTGTCATAGGCCGAGTCAAAGGTGGGGATTAATTAGCATCTAGGAGGGAGACTGAAAATCAGGCTGAGTGGTGCCACAGTAACAACCACTCACTCTGTGCCAGCAAGACTAAGGGGCTGATTATTGACTTCAGGAGGAGGAAACCATCCTTCCTACTGAAGCCATCATGCTGAACTTAGATTTCTAGTCATATCAAGTACAATACCATGCAAAAATAGAGCATAGAACATAGAATAGTACAGCACAGTACAGGCCCTTCGGCCCACAATGTGCCGACCTTCAAACCCTGCCTCCCATATAAGACCCCACCTTAGATTCCTCCATATACCTGTCTAGTAGTCTCTTAAACTTCACTAGTGTATCTGCCTCCACCACTGACTCAGGCAGTGCATTCCACGCACCAACCACTCTCTGAGTAAAAAACCTTCCTCTAATATTCCCCTTAAACTTCCCACCCCTTACCTTAAAGCCATGTCCTCTTGTATTGAGCAATGGTGCCCTGGGGAAGAGGCACTGGCTAACTACTCTATCTATTCCTCTTATTGTACACCTCTATCATGTCTCCTCTCATCCTCCTTCTCTCCAATGAATAAAGCCCTAGCTCACTTAATCTCTGATCATAATGCATACTTTCTAAACCAGGCAGCATCCTGGTAAATCTCTTCTGTACCCTTTTCAATGCTTCCACATCCTTCCTATAGTGAGGTGACCAGAACTGGACACAATACTCCAAGTGTGGCCTAACCAGTTTTATAGAGCTTCATCATTACATCGCAACTCTTAAACTCTATCCCTCGACTTATGAAAGCTAACACCCCATAAGCTTTCTTAACTACCCTATCCACCTGTGAGGCAACTTTCAGGGATCTGTGGACATGTACCCCGAGATCCCTCTGCTCCCCCACACTACCAAGTATCCTGCCATTTATTTTGTACTCTGCCTTGGAGTTTGTCCTTCTAAAGTGTACCACCTCACACTTCTCCAGGTTGAACTCCATCTGCCACTTTTCAGCCCACTTCTGCATCCTATCAATGTCTCTCTGCAAACTTTGACAATCCTCTACACTATCCACAACACCACCAACCTTTGTGTCGTCTGCAAACTTGCCAACCCACCCTTCTACCCCCACATCCAGGTCGTTAATAAAAATCATGAAAAGTAGAGGTCCCAGAACAGATCCTTGTGGGACACCACTAGTCACAATCCTCCAATCTGAATGTACTCCCTCCACCACCACCCTCTGCCTTCTGCAGGCAAGCCAATTCTGAATCCACCTGGCTAAACTTCCCTGGATCTAACTTTCTGAATAAGCCTACAGCGTGGAACCTTGTCAAATGCCTTACTAAAATCCATATAGGTCACATCCACTGCACTACCCTCATCTATATGCGTGGTCACCTCCTCAAAGAACTCTATCAGGCTTGTTAGACATGATCTGCCCTTCACAAAGCCATGCTGATTGTCCCTGATCAGACCATGATTCTCTAAATGCCTATAGCTCCTATCTCTAAGAATCTTTTCCAACAGCTTTCCCACCACAGACGTAAGGCTCACTGGTCTATAATTACCCGGACTATCCCTACTACCTTTTTTGAGCAAGGGAACAACATTCACCTCCCTCCAATCCTCCGGTACCTTTCCCGTGGACAACGAGGACATAAAGATCCTAGCCAGAGGCTCAGCAATCTCTTCTCTTGCCTCGTGGAGCAGCCTGGGGAATATTCCATCAGGCCCCGGGGACTTATCTGTCCTAATGTATTTTAACAACTCCAACACCTCCTCTCCCTTAATATCAGCATGCTCCAGAACATCAACCTCACTCATATTGTCCTCACCATCATCAAGTTCCCTCTCATTGGTGAATACCGAAGAGAAGTATTCATTGAGGACCTCGCTCACTTCCACAGCCTCCAGGCACATCTTCCCACCTTTATCTCTAATCGGTCCTACCTTCACTCCTGTCATCCTTTTTTTCTTCACATAATTGAAGAATGCCTTGGGGTTTTCCTTTACCCTACTCACCAAGGCCTTCTCATGCCCCCTTCTTGCTCTCCTCAGCCCCTTCTTAAGCTCCTCTCTTGCTTCCCTATATTCCTCAATAGACCCATCTGATCCTTGCTTCCTAAACCTCATGAAATGCTGCCTTCTTCTTCCTGACTAGATTTTCCACCTCACTTGTCACCCATGGTTCCTTCACCCTACCATTCTTTATCTTCCTCACCGAGACAAATTTATCCCTTACATCCTGCAAGAGATCTCTAAACATCGACCACATTTCCATAGTACATTTCCCTGCAAAAACATCATCCCAATTCACACCCGCAGGTTCTAGCCTTATAGCCTCATAATTTGCCTTTCCCCAATTAAAAATTTTCCTGTCCTCTTTGATTCTATCCTTTTCCATGATAATTATAAAGGCCAGGGAGCGGTGGTCACTGTCCCCCAGATGCTCACGCACTGAGAGATCTGTGACCCGACCCGATTCATTACCTAGTACTAGATCTGGTATGGCATTCCCCCGGTCGGCCTGTCCACATAGTGTGACAGGAATCCATCTTGGATACACTTAACAAACTCTGCCCCATCTAAACCCTTGGAATTAATCAGGTGCCAATCAATATTAGGGAAGTTAAAGTCACCCATGATAACAACCCTGTTATTTTTGCACCTTTCCAAAATCTGCCTCCCAATCTGCTCCTCTGTATCTCTGCTGCTACCAGGGGGCTTATAGAATACCCCCAGTAGAGTAACTGCTCCCTTCCTGTTCCTGACTTCCACCCATAAGAGGATCTTGCTACATTACCCACCCTTTCTGTAGCTGTAATAGTATCCCTGACCAGTAATGCCACCCCTCCACCCCTTTTTCTGCCCTCTCTATCCCTTTTAAAGCTCTGAGATCCAGGAATAATGAGAATCCATTCCTGCCCTGGTGCCAGCCAAGTCTCTGTAATGGCCACTACATCATAATTCCATCAAAATCTTAAGCACATATATATAGCTAAGGTGCTTAAGACTTCTGCATGATACCGTAGTAATTTTACGTATTATACTGCATTGCTGCCTCAAAAAAGAAATGAATTTCATGACATATGTGAGTGATGATAAACCTGATTCCGATATGGGTCTGTATTGTGGACTGAGAGTGGGAAGGCGGCAGGGGGAGAGGAATTATGGTTGGGAAAAGGGTGGGATTGGGAAGCACCAGACAGATATTCGGTAATAATCAATGAACCAATTGTTTGTTTTCAAGTTACCTTTCCGGGTGTGTCAGGGCTGGGTGAATCTGCACCCATGCCAACAACAACCCCATCACCCCGCCCTGGCACTCCTTGTCTGCCTGCGGTCTCACAGCCCTCCAGCGGTGCTCCACACTCATCATTCCCAACATCCTTTACTCCTGCTAGATTTGCCAACTCACTGTCCACTCCATGCTGGCAAATACAGTACTGTGCAAATGTCTAAGGCACCTTCGCTACATCAAAGTAAATTTATTAGCAAAATACAAAGTACACCATAAACAACCCGAAGATTTATTGTCTTGTGGGAATAAATCTATAGAATAATAACTATAATAGAATCAATTAAAAACTGCTCAACTTGGGCCTTCATCAAGAGAATAACATATATGAGATTATGTCTTTTGCACAGTTCTGTATATACTGTACATTATAAATCAGCAGCAGTGGGATTTTAACAGTAATCTAATTGATTGGGATGCATAACAGATCTGAGACTCCCATGAAAAATTCCCCTTTACACAGTGCGCGTCACTAGCCATGTTTCTATCCATCAGCCTCTGAAGTCATTCCTTGTGTACTCTGTTTGATCTTCTGTCAGTAGATAAGGCTTTCATGCGGTTTTCTGCCTTTAAGTCTGAATTTCCATGTACGCACACTGTACAGTTTTCAGCTTCCCCTCTCATCCTCCTTGCTTGCTAGTGAATTTCTAAGCTCCTCTGTGGCCGTCATGTTTTCTTTTAAGCCCTTCTTTGACATTTACCTTCAATTTCCTTTTCTTCATTTTTTCCGAGGAAAGGCGAAGCTATTCAAAACCAAAGTTTTTTTGAAACTGATCAGTTTTCTACATTGAGCCCATTAGGAATTTAGTGAGATTGTCCTTCATCTTATTCTTGGAGCTTGCATGGGAGCAAAGGGAAGAAGAAGCACCAGCATATTATGTAGAGTCCCAGTGGAAGGTTATGGCCATTGAAATAATAATCTGCATTTCAGTCTAAAAGCCTTCTTTGATTGCAATGCTTTTTATTTGACAAAGATCCAATGCGAAAAGCAACCACTTTTAGAAGTACTGTATGTGCAGTTTAGCTCTGTAGTCATGAGAAATTAAGCACAGTACTGTGTAAAATTTTCCTGCACATATATATATATAGCAAGGATGCCTAAGACTGTTGCATATTACTGTAGTAATTTTATGTATTGCACTGTACTGTTTGTAAGATCTAGCTAGGTGCAATTTGGAGACCAGTTTCGATTTAACTGTTGCCTATAACTCAAAAGATGTTTAATTGGCTTTGTATTATTGTTAGACATTTAGGGTCAAGAAGTGCATAAGTGTGAATACTTTTTCCTTAATGATATTTATAGAATATTAGTCTACAGAAACTAGCAGCTCATCAGTATCTCATCTCATTGCTCAAATTTTGTGCTACTGTACACAGAGAATAATGTTGAATTACTGTGCTTATTTACATTTATCTCTCTCTTTCAATTTGTTTGGCTTGGATTCTTTCATTAGACCATAAGACATACAGTGCTCTGCAAAAGTCACATATATATTGCAAGGGTGCCTAAGACTTTTGCACAGTACTGTAGTAATTTTATATATTGCACCGTACTGCTGCCGCAAATAAAAACAAGATTCATGACGTATGTGAGTGATGATAAACCTGATTCTGATATGGGTCTCTATTGTGGACTGAGAGTGGGAAAGGAGCAGGGAGATTGTGGTTGGGAAAAGGGGGAAGGGAGAGGGGAGGGAGTGGGAGGCACCAGAGAGACATTCTGTAATGATCAATGAACTAATTGCTTGGAATTGAATGACTTTGGTCTGTGTCCCATGACTGGGCGTGTTTGGACCCATGCCACCACAGTCCGGGCACTCCCTCTCTGCCACCTGTCCCACACCTCACCATTCCCAATATTCTTTGCTCCCGCCAGATTCACAAACTTGCTGTCCACTCCATGATGACAAATACAAGTACCGTGCAAAAGTCTTGGTCACCCTGTCTGCATAAATGTGTCTAAGACTTTTGCACAGTACTGTACCTCTTGCCCTCATCTTGACCGCCAAGTGTACACACAAGTTGTTCTGCATATACACACAGGTGGATTTAGGGGTGGCACGTAGTGTCGCAGTTAGTATAACAATTCCTTTAGCGCTGTTACAGAAATGAGCAACTTACGTTCAATTCCACTGCATTCTGTATGGAGCTTGTACCTTCTCCTGGTGATATGTGGATTTCATCCAGTTGCTCTGGTTTTGTTCCACATTTCAAAGTGTATAGGTTAGTAGGTTCACTCGTCACATGTGTGTAATTGGGCAGTGCAGCGCAGTATTGCACCCACATTGTACTGTCTCAGTACTTTTATATTTGTGTGCTCTAGCGCTTACTTTTTAAACTCAAAATAATCTGCAGATGCTGGGAGTGAAGCAACACTCGCAACACGCTGGAGGAACGCAGCAGGTTGGGCAGCATCCGTGGAAAAGATCGGTCGACATTTCGGGCGGCCCAAAACGTCGACCAATCTTTTCCACGGATGCTGCCCGACCTGCTGAGTTCCTCCAGCGTGTTGTGAACACTTACTTTTTATTTGCAGTTATTTTGTAAATAACACTATTCTTTGCATTTCTGGTCAGATGCTAACTGCACTTCATTGGCTTTGTATCTGTACTCGGCACGATGACAATAAAGTTGAACCTAATCTAATCTAATCTACTTGGGCCAGCAGGGCCTGTTACTGTGTTGTATCTCTAAATAAAAAAAAAGGGTTATTTTCAAGGTGTAAGATTAACAACTTTTGTCATATGTAGGTCAAGCATACAGTGAAATGCTTTATTTGTGTCAACGAACAACAAATTCCTAGGATTGTGCTAGGGCTGTGCCAAACTAGCGTGCTGTGGGAAGAAATCGGAGCACCCATAAGAAACCCACAGTGTCACCGGGGTGGGGACATAAGAAACCCACAGTGTCACCGGGGTGGGGGACATAAGAAATCCACAGTGTCACCGGGGGGGGGGGGGGACATAAGAAATGCTTACAGAGAGTGGTGGAATTGAACCTGGGTCACGGGCATTATATTAAATGCCTCGCTACCTCCATTCCGATCCAAATATTTCCAATATGACTGAACTGCAAATACAGAACTGCTCTTTCTTTCTCTGCTGTGTCCGTAGTTGTGTCCCGTTCAAAGTACGCAAAGACCCAAACCCAAACCAGTCGTGATGCCCGGACAGGCAAGGTGGTGAAGAAGGTATATGGCACATTTTCCTTCACTGATCAGGGCAGAGAATTTAGAAGCTAGGACACTATTATTAAGATAAAGATACAGCTTTATTTGTCACATGTATATCAAAGTTTCGAAACAGCCAGTGAAATGCGTAGTCTGCGTCACAAATGTGTTGGAGGTTCTACTTAACTAGGAATTTGAGGAGATTTGGCATATCATCCAAGACTGTAGCAAGTTTCTACAGATGTGCTTTGGAGAGGATTCTGCCGGGTGGACTGTGTCACGGCCTGGTGTGGAGACGCCAAATCACAGGACTGAAAGCAGTTACAGGCAGTTGTTGACTCGACCAGCCCCATCAAAGACACTAACTCAAGCATCTCAAAAGTCATTGCCTCAAGAAGGTAGCATCTATTATTAATCATCCAGGACATGCCCTTTTCCCATTACTTCCATCAAGGAGGAGGTACAAGAGCCTGAAGACCCACACTCAACATTTTAGGAACAGCTCCTACCCTCACACCAATTGATTTCTGAATGGACCATGAATCCATGAACACAACCTCGTTATTCCTTTATTTATTTTGTTTATTTCTGTAATTTACAGATTTTTATGCCTTTGCCCTGTACTGGTGCCAGAAAACAATAAGTTTCATGGTATATGCCATACAAATCGGAACCTGGTTCTCATTGATCTGGTTATCTGGTTCTGAATCAAGTAATCAAAGGAGCTGCTCCTAACTGCCACCTAGTGGATGAACCCATGTAAAGTTATGTCTGTTAGCTTTATTAAACACAATAACAAAGTTTTAGAAGTTAAATATTATGAGTCAGCAAGTCATACTGAAATGCAGAATTTGAAAGAATATTAAATTGCAGCTTTTTATACTTAAATTCTTTATTTCTTTTCCTATTCACATTACTAAGCAATGATTTCCCTCTATTTAATTACTTCTAGCCATATAAGCACCTTGGCTACTAGAGCAGGTCAAAGGCTAGGAATCCTGCAGCGAGTAACTCACCTCCCCAAAGCCTGTCCACCAGCTACAAAGCTCAGTTCAGGAGTGTAAAGGAATACTTGCCACTCACCTGAATGAGCGCAGCTCCATCAACACTCAAGAAGCTCGACACCATCCAGTACCAGGTAGCCCACTTGGTTGGTACCGCTTCCACAAGCATCCAATCCCTCCATCAAAGGTTTCAAAGGCACATTTAATGTCAGAGAAATGTGTACAATATACATCCTGAAATGCTTTTCCTTCGCAACTATCCATGAAACAGAGGAGTGCCCCAAAGAATGAATGACTGTTAAACGTTAGAACCCCAGCTCCTCTCCCTCCCGTGCATAAGCGGCAGCAAGTAGCAAGCCCCTCTTCCCCCCCCACCGGCAAAAAGAAGCGTCAGCACCCGCCACCGAGCGCTCAAGTGTGCAGCAAAAGCAACAGCAAAGACACAGACTTGCAGTACTCCAAAGCCTTTGCGTTCACCCAGTACTCAGCGTACCACAGGTTCTCTCACTCTCTAATATGGGAGAAAGGGATGTCTCTATTTCACTGCGAGAGGGGAGACATAACAAACAACTTGCTGGTTTACAATGTTAAACGTCTGTTGCGTCGCTTTTTCCAAGCTCTGTGCCCAAATATCTCAGGTCTCTGGGCACACAGCCAAAGATCTTCCAGCTCCCACAGCACACTGGTCCGGGACACCGACCTTCGATCTGCCCGTCTCAAGTCCAGAGATCCTAGGCCTCCAAAGGTGAGCTGAACTTAGGGGGTGCCCTTGGCATGACGGATAACAGCCGGTTGTGAGACCCTGAGAGGGGGTCTCATTCCTGCAAAGAACCGAAGTCAGCGTGTAACTCCAGGTCAGGGTCTTCAAAAGAACCCTGAAATGGAAAAACAGAGATATTAAAAGTGGAAATAGAACTCTTTCCGAATATGCAAACAAAGGAGTCGCTGTTTAGCACCATCTTGACTAAGCTCCGCCCTCTGATCACTTATTGTCATTCTTTCATTGTCGCTGGGTCAAAATCATGGAATTCCCTCCCTAACAGCACTGTGGGTGTACCTACACCTCAGGGACTGCAGCGGTTCAAGAAGGCAGCTCATCACCACCTTCTCAAGGGCAACTAGGGATGGGCAATAAATGCTGGCTTAGCTGACAATACCCAAATCCTGTAAATGAATAAATTTAAAAAATGCATCTAGATCAGGGGTTCCCAACCATTTTTACGCTATGGACCACGATCATTAACCGAGGAGGCTGTGGACCCCAGGTTCAGAGCCCCTGATGTGGAGTCATTTTTCTTCTTTTGAGCAGGGTTCTTTACTTTCAAATTCTGCAAATCCTCTGCAGATTCGCCTGCATTCTCTCAAGTCCAGCATCCCAGCCACTGAACTTCAAATTGCTCTTAGCCATCTGGTTGGCCACAATGTTCACTTACCTGGCACAAAATTTCTGAAACTGGCACTTTCTATTCAAGATTTCGAGATTGATTACTGCCATTTCCAGTACATTAAGTCTAAAGGAGAGCAAATTAGTTGTTACTCCGGATCTGATCTGAATATGCTTACTGCAATACATTTATTTAGTTTTTCTCTATAT
Source organism: Mobula birostris (assembly GCF_030028105.1). Taxonomy (NCBI): domain Eukaryota; kingdom Metazoa; phylum Chordata; class Chondrichthyes; order Myliobatiformes; family Myliobatidae; genus Mobula; species Mobula birostris. The sequence goes on along the minus strand of NC_092372.1, from coordinate 17,422,206 downwards.
TTGTCACGTATTGCATTGTACTTCTGCCGGTATATTAACAAATTTCACAGTATATGCAGGTGATATTAAACCTGGTTCTGATTCTGATGTATCACAAAAAACCAAAAAAAAAACAAGAAGATAAAGAACACAATCAATCAATCAATCAATAAATAAATTATATGTATATATATATGTAGCCCCCTGGTAAGCCTCAGGCTGGCTCAGCTCGCTTCCGTCTAAGGGGAGCAGCCTTCGGCCCTGCCAAACTGGGTAATCAAGTTTGTGTGGATGCTGTGTGATGTGCCCCACCCTGCCCAAATAACAGACAATACACCATATGCGATTAAATGATTACAATTTATAGATATTACTGGAACTATGTAATTAATAGAGATAAAATATAAAAGGAAAGTAAAAGGTGCCAAACTTATCAAAGTTCAACCACTTCGTGCACAACAGTTGGAGCTCAATTAACGGGGTTCTCTTTCCACCATTCGATCCCCTCTGACCACCTCGACCTGCCGTCTGGGACCAACCAGATGCTCCACACAAGTCTGTCCTCGTCTCCTCTCCTCACCGAAGACCCTAGGCCTCGGACTCCCGCTCGGAATCCGTCCCATCGGCCAGCTTACGGCATCGCGTCTCCTCTCTCTGTCCCCATCATGCCTTCTGACCCAAAGTCCCTGAAAACAATAGCTGACAGACACACAAGAAAGAATAACATCTATCCCAATCGGTTAGCAAATGAATACAATTTTCTTATCAGTAATATAACCCAAACAAGCTGCTAGAGAGAGAACCACTGTCTCAGCAGTTAACATCACAGAGAAGCCATTTTATTTTTAACATAACAAAGAAGCCATTTTATTCACCTTAGCAGTAACACAAAAGAAGAAACCCCTTACATATATACGTGTATATATATATATATATATATATATACACACACAAATGGTAATTTGTGTATATAGATTGTATATCCATAGGGTGACGCACATTAGGTGACTCCGACAGGAAATGTAAAGTAGTGGTGGGGGTGTGGCGGGGTGGGTTAGTGGGTGGAGCTGTAGATCAGTCTTACTACTTAAGGAAAGAAACTTTTGTTGAGTCTGGTCGTCCTGGTGTGAACGCTACATAGCCTCCTCCTTGATGGGAGTGGGACAAACAGTCCATGAACATGATAGATGGGATCCTTCATGATGTTGCTGGCCCTTTTCTGGCACCTTCCTGAGCTCCATCATAGCAAAAGAAAATACTTCAAAGATGTTCTCAAAGTCCCCTTGAAAAATTGTAATATCATCAATACTTTGAGGACCTTCTGGCCTGGGAATATTCAAAATATCTGAGACACCTATTACAAAGCTATGCATATTATATGTTATATTTTCTTGTAATTTGTTAATTTGTATATTATTAAAGATGAGCTTTATTTGTCACATGCACATTGAAACATACAGTGGAATATGCCATTGTCGTCACTGACTAACACAGTCTGAGGATTGTGCTGGGGAAGCCCACAAGTGTCACCACTCTTCTAGACACTAGAATTCTACAGCACAGTACAGGCCCTTTGGCCCTCGATGTAGTGCCGATCCATATATTACTAAAAAAAAGTACTAAACCCACACTACTCCGTAACTCTCTATTTTTCTTCCAGTGCCAACATAGCATGCTCACAACATACTAACCTGTACAGTTTTTTTTGGAATGTGGGTGGAAACCAGAGCACCAGGAATAAACCTGTAGGTCATGAGGAGAATGTACGAACTCCTTACAGGCAGTGGCAGGAATTGAATCCATGTTGCTGGGGCCGTAAATCATTGTGCTAACCATTACACTACCATCCTGCCCCACTTTGTCTTATCTTACATTACATAACATAGCTCCAATAAAGATACAGAAAGAGCTCTGTGATGAGAGAGTGTTGGGCACGTGGCCAAGTGGCTGAGGCGTTCGTCTAGTTACCTCAAGGTTGCTAGTTTGAGCTTCAGCTGAGGGAGCATGTTTGTGCCCTTGAGCAAGGCAGTTAATCACACATTGCTCTAGTCTGTGCGAGGAGTGGCGCCCCACACGGACTTCCAATCTGCGCCTTGTAAGGCGTAAAAATGTCCAACGCAGGCCTCTCATGGTCTGAGTCGACGATCTCCCCCCTGTGATGATCTGCTCTGTGAATGTTATCAAGCTTTGGTTCATCTGGAAAGTTCAAGGGAATGGATGAGAGGTGACCTGATAGAAGTATATAAGATATTATGGATTGCCAGCACCCTTTTCCAGATGGAGGATATACCAGAGGAGGGTATCTGTTTAAGGTGACTGGAGGAAAGTTGAGGGGAGATGTTAGAGGTAGTTTTTTAAAAACAGGAAGGCAAGATTTCTGTATCAGTGGGAAATGAGGAATTGCTGCGGTCTGTGTTTCATGGAGACATGGCTCACGCCGGATTTGGAACTCAGATACGTAGGATAGACTGGACTGCTGCTTCAAAGAAGGCAAAAGGTTGGGGTCTGTGTTTCATGATAAACTCTGTCACGCTCAGATGCAGCAGTCTTGTCACACTCTGGTTCCCCTGACCTGGAACATCTAATGATTAAGTGCTGACAATTCTGCTTATCAGGAGAGTTCTGCCACGTGTTCCTGACTGCAGTTTACCACTCAAAGACTGATGTTAAGCAGCCGCTGCAGGTACTGAGTGCTGCCATCAGCAAACAACAAAGAGTCTACCGCAAAGCCTTTTAGGTCATTGTCGGAGACGTCAGTCAAGCCTGTTTGAAGAACTATCTGTCCAATTAAGATCAACATATCGCCTTCTGCAGCAAGGGTCCCAACACACTTAACCACTGCTATACTACCGAAAGGATTGCCTACTATTGGAAACATAGACCACATTTTGGGAAATGTGAACACTTGGCTGCCCTCCTCCTACTTCTATACAGGCAGAGGCTAAATAGCAAGGCTCCAGAGATAAGGCTAACAAAAACGTGGTCACGGGAGACAGAGGAGCGGCTATGGGATTGCTTTGAGTAGGTGGACTGGGCCGTGCTCAAGGACTCATCAGAGGATCTAAACAAATACACCACGGGTTTTATAGACCAGTCGTAGACGAGTGTGTCCCCACAAAATCATTCAGCGTCTTCCCCAACCAGGATGAACCATGACATCACAATCTGCTGAGGATCAGTGGATTCAGGTCTGGTGATCAATTAAAATGCAAGAGGTACGGGTTTGATCCTTGGGAAGCCATCTCACTTACAAAGTGACAATCCTTGACCAAACGTGAATCACTGAAGGATGCTCAACAGCTGTAGCAGGGGCTTGAATGTTGTCACCTCCGGCAAAGTGAAACCAAGCAACACAGGTGACAATAAGCTTTCACTCCCAGATAAGCTCAATGCCTTTTAATTTTGCTTTGACTGTCAAAACACGGATGCACTTTCATGAACTCCCACAGCCCCCTGTGGCCCCATGATTTCAGTCTCTGGGGCTGATCTGAGAGCATTCTTCAGGAGAGTGAACACACGTAAACCAAACTGTCCAGACGGGGTAGCGGGCTGAGTACTAAAGACCTGTACTGATCAACTGACTGGCCTATTCTCAGAGCCCTCTGTTCCAGCACACTCTCAATGCCCTGGTTGGCCCTCCTGAAGAGCAACACCTCACACTTGTCTGCATTAAATTCCATCTGCCATTTTCCAGCTGGCCCAGAGCCCGCTGCAAGCCTTGATAGTATTCCTCGCTGTCCACTACACCCAAATCTTGGTGTCATCTGCAAATTTGTTGATCTCAGGTTACTACATTATCATCCAAATCATTGATCTAGATGCCAAGCAGCAGTGGACCCAGCACCGATCCCTGTGGCATACCACAAGTCACAGGTCTCCAGTCAGAAAAACAACCATCTACCACCACTCTCTAGCTTATTCCACAAAGCCAACGTCTAATTAGATTTACTACCTCATCTTGGATGCCGGGTAACTGAACTCTCTTGACCATCCTCCCACGTGGAACCTTGTCAAATGTCTTGCTAAGGTCCATGTAGATAACATCAACTGCCTTGCCTTGATCAACTTTCCTGGTTACTTCCTCAAAAGTTTCTATAAGTTGATTTACCACACACAAAGCCATGTTGACTATCCCTAATCATTCCATTTCTATCCAAATACTTATATATCTGGTCCCTCAGAATACCTTCCAATAACTTATCCCACTAATTATGTCAGGCTCACTGGCCTCTAATTCCCTGGCTTAATCTAAGCGCTTTTCTTAAGCAGTAGAAGAGCATTCGCCGTACTGCAGTCCTCTAACACCTAACCTGAGGCTAAGGATGTTTGAAATATCTCTGCTAGGGCCCCTGCAGTTTCTGCATTAGTCTGCCACAGCCTTCTGGTCAAGATGGCACCTGCATACGACACTCCTTCAGTCGACATCTTCTGGATAGATTATGAAACCGTATATTTCACTTCTTTTATGCCTTTTACATTTGTTTTTGTCTTGGATGTGATTCTGGAGCTGTTGGAGCCTGTGATTTGCTGTTTAGAGATTGTTCGAGTTTTCCACCGTTCTGTAGTTTCCAAGAGGATTCTGGGAGACAGGTGACGAGCATGGGCAGGCTGCGGCACAGGGCAGGAGCCAATGCTTGACTCCATTTCGCCGATTAAAGCTTCCGTTGTTCGCCAATTAAAGTGACAATGGAGACTGAAACATCAAAGTGCATGCAGAAGTTTGGAGATTGTTTGGGTGCTTCAGCGCTCTGCAGTCTCTGAGAAGATTCCGGGAGTCCGAGGCAGCCTGCGTGAACTTCCTGGCAGGCAGACTGCGGAATGGGGCACAAGCCAATGTTTGACTCCATTTCGCCAATGAAAGCTTCCATTGTGCGCTGATTGAAGTGATGAGGGAGATCAAAGAATCAAAGCGAATGTGGAGGGTGAACGCTGACTGCCTATCTCTTGATCGCTCTGCTATAGAGAGGAGAAGTTTGCCACTGGGCCTGGAGAGTGTTCCCAGGTTTTCTGTGTTTTAGATGTGGACGTGGACTGTAGACAGTTTTTTTGTCTTATAGTTATTTATGTTATGTGTATTTTGCCCAATCTTTCTTGTTTTTTTAGTGCGGGGAGGGGGATTTGGGGTTCGATTGTGCCTGTTCCATTTTTATTTGTTTTTTTTGTGCAGTGAGAGGTATTTGAGAGTTGCTGATTGTGCTGCCTTTGTTCTCTTTCTTGGTTTCATGGCTACCTGTAGAAGAAGAATTTCAGAGTTGTATACTTCAATAATAAATGAACCTTTGAACCACAGGGTCCAAGGGAACACCTTGTCAGTTCCTGGGGATTTACCCACCCTAACCTGCCCCAAGACAGCAAACCTCTCCTCCTCTGTAGTCTGTATGATGTGCATGACCTCACTGTTGGATTGCCTCACTTCTGTAGTTTCTGAGTGCACCTCCCAATTAAATGTAAAAAGCCCATTGAGGATCTCCCACATCTCTTCCAGCTCTACACATAGATGACCACTCTGATCAGAGGACTAATTTTGTCCCTGCTATCATTCTGCTTTTAATATATCTGTAGAAGGTCCTTCACCTTGTCCGTTAGAGCAACCTTATGTCTTCTTTTATCCCTGCTGATTTTCTTTTTAAGTGTTCTCTTGCATTTCTAGTACTCCTCAAGTACTTCCTTTTTTACTACCTGCCTATGCTTACTGTGCATATCCTCCTTTTCCTTAACCAGGGCCTCAATATCTCTCGGAAACCAAGGTTCCAAAATCCAGCTATCCTTGACTTTTATCCTTACAGGAACATATAAATTCTGCACTCTCAAAATTTCACTTTTGAAGGTCTCCCACTTACCAAGCATACCTTTGCCAGAAAATAACCTATCCCAATCCACACTTGCCCAGATCCTGTCTGATAGCATCATAATTGGCCTTTCTCCAATTTAGAACCTCTACCCAATGCCCAGACCTGTTCTTTTCCATAACTACCTTGAAGCTAATGGCATAATGATCACTAGATGCAGAGTTCCCCTTCACAAACTTTTGTAATCTGTCCTGTCTCATTCCCTAATAGGAGATAGTGTCATAATCTCTCTCTTTGGGACTTCTACGTACTGATTAAGGAAACTATCCTGGACACATTTGACAAACTCTTTCCCATCCAGACTTTTTACAGTATGGAAGTCCCACTCAATATATAGAAAGTTAAAATCACCTACTATCACAGCCTTATGTTTCTTGCAACAGTCTGTGAGCTCCCTACAAATTTGCTCCTCTAAACCCTGAGGAATAGTAGGTAATTTATGTAGTGGGATTAAAATCCCATTTGCGTGTTCGTACCTTTCTTATTCCTCAGTTGTATCTATAAAGCCTCACTAGATGAGCTCTCCGGTCGATCCTGACTGAGCACTGCCGTGACATTTTCCCTGACTTGTAATGCCACCGCTCCCCTTTAATCACTCCTACTCTATCAGACGTTGACACGTGGCCAAGTGATTAAGGCATTGGACTAGTAACCTGAAGGTCATGAGTTCGAGCCCCAGCTGAGGGAATGTGTTGTGTCCTTGAGCAGGGCACTTAATCACACATTGTTCTGCAACGACACTGGTGCCAAGCTGTATGGGTCCTAATGCCCTTCCCATGGACAACATTGGTGTTGTGGAGAGGGGAGACTTGCAGCATGTGCAACTGCAGGTCTTCCATACAACCTTGTCCAGGCCTGTGCCCTGGAGAGTGAAGACTTTCCAGGCGCAGATCCATGGTCCATGGTCTCGCAAGACTCTGTCAGACCTAAAACAATGGAACCCCCGAACATTGAGCTACCAGTCCTGCCCCTCCTGCAACCAAGTCTCACATTAATGGCTACAATGTCATAATTCCATGCTGATCCATGCCCTAAGTTCATACGCCTTTTCGATAATACTCCTTCCATTGAAATATACGCAGCTGAGAACCTCAGTCCCAGCATGTTCAACATTTTGATTCCTGAACTTGTATGTAGGCTTAATAACCTACACAACCACTCCACTGCCTGTTCAGGTGCTCTGATTCCCATCCTCTGCAGCTGCCATTTAAATCCCCCCATTCAGCACTAGAAAGCCCTCCCTGTACGATACTAGTCCTCATCCAGTTCAGGTGCAAACTGACCCTTCTCTACACATCCTACATTCCCTGGAAGAGAGTCAAATGATCCAAACATCTGAAGCTGTCTTTCCTGCACCAACTCCTTAGTCACATGTTAAACTGTATGACCTTCCTAGTTCTGGCTTCACTAGCACGTGGCGTGAATAGCGATCCTGAGAGCACAACCCCGGAGGTCCTGTCCTTTAACGTGGCACCTAACTCCCTGAACTCACTTTGCCGGATCTTGTCACCCATCCTACCCACGTCATCGGTACCGACAAGGACCACGGCCTCTGGATGCTCACCGCCCCAGTTAAGAATGCTGTGGACTAGATCTGAGATATCTCTGACCCTCGCACTCGGGAGGCAACAAAACATCCGGGAATCATTTAAAACACTTTAGATCCGAGATCTTTGTATCCTCATTATTCACAGCGGGCTGAAGAATAGCCAATGTTGTTTCTATGTGTAGGAAGGACGATAGAAACAAACCGTTAACTCTTGAGTATCCCATTGGATGCAAGGTACTTCCAAAGTTCAGAGCTCAAAGAACATTTATTATCCAAGTATGTATACATTATACAACCTTGAGACTCACCTCCTTACAGGATGCCACAAAAGAAAAAGCCTGAAACAACCCATTTAAAAAAGACAAAAAAACGCCCAGTGTGCAGAGAGGGAAAGAAGAACACAAATCGTCCAGACAATAAAAGCAAGCAACAGCATGCAGAACAAGAGCGAGTCCATAGACATGAAGCCCAGAGCAGTCTGAGCAGGCCCTAGCTACAGTCTCAGCCTCAATGCAACGGAGACTGGAGCAAACCATCGCTGAGCTTGTAGACACGAAGCCTGGAGCAGCTAGAGCAGGCCATGGTCTTCAACCAATCCATCCCTTTCGCAGTCTCTCATTCTGTTTGTATGTTCAATGATCCCTAAATTTGAGGATTATATTTTACTACTTTTCTTCACTATTTAATATCCTCAATGGTACCTGCATTACTTTTCCCAGTAAAGTGCCTTAAATGATCTGATTTGATAGATTTTGGCTCTCCTCATCCTGGAAATGTCTCCCATTTTATGTAATTAGCATAGTAGAAAAACTTCAATTCATCTTGCAAACTTATTCACCGGGATGTGACAGTGCTTACTCCCCCTGAAGAAGTTATCCAATTAACTCTATTTCTACATACTGTCAAGGTCCATCTGATCTTTAAATAAGTCTTAGAAGTTTCTCTCCTTATTTGTGGCTCAGGATTATGAACAGTACAGTTCAAACAATTATGATAAAATCCTCTGCATTCCCGTCCTGACAGGCCTGCCACTCTATTGCAATCACTCTATTTAATCAGTAATCATCTTTTGATGAGTGTTTCTATTATTCCATCTCTCTTGTGCAATGCCTTTGTCAGTCTTTCCCTTCCCTGTTTCCCTTTCCTATTTAATCTCTGCCAATTTATTCATCAATCTTGTAAATATGACATTCTGTCCTGAAGCTTTATGTGCTTCTGCTGTTTTCTGGCAGCTGTGAATCATTTCCTTTTACAAGTCATTCTTTCGCTTTTACATTTTATGTTTCCTTTAAAAATTCAAATCTTCTCCAATATTTTGGGGCTGATGGCTGTGTAGCCAAGTTTAAAGACAACTCAAAGGTAGGTAGAGGGACAGGTAATGTTGAGGAAGCAGGGATAGTGTTGCAGAAGGACTTAGGCAGATTAGGAGAATGGGTGAAGAAATAGCAGTGTAGGGAAGTGTTTGGTCTTACATTTTGGGAGAATGAATAAAGGATTCGACTACTTTCAAATTGGGGAGCAAGTTCAGAAATCAGAGGTGCAAACAGAATTGGGAGTTCTTGAGCAGGATACCCTAAAGTTAGACTTAAAGGTTGAGTTGGTGGTGAGGAAGGCAAATGCAAATCTTAGCATTCACTTTGAGAGGACTGGAATATAACAACGAAGATGTAATACTGAGGGTAGTTACAGAATTGGTCAAACCGCACTTGGAGTATTGAGAACAATTTTGGACCCCTTAGCTGAGAAAGGTTGTACTGGCATTCAGAGGATGTAGGAAAGGTTTGCCAGAATGAGTGAAGTCTGGGAATGAGGAGAGTTTGATGACTCTGGGCCTGTACTCACTGGAGTTTGCCTGTGGAATGTGGGAGCAAACCAGGGCATCTGTTGGAAACCCGTGCTAACACAGGGAGAACGTATAAGCTCTAACAGACAGTGGTAGGATTCAAACCCTTATCAGTGCTTGTTGGTGCTGTAAAGCAATTGCACTAACCACAATACTGTTGAGTTGTCCCAACAGAACTCTTTTTATATGTTTATTGAAACTAAGTAACACTTGCTGTGACATCATGTAAAATGTTACAAGTAATGTAAAATATCTAACAAGAAACGACAAAAAAGTTGAAATTTTTGCAAAGGAAATGAACAGAGCATAGAACATTAAAGCACAGAAGAGGCCTTTTGGTTTGTGAGGTTGTGCTAACATTATAAACTACTCTAAGATCAGTCTAACCCATCCCTCCCACATAGCCCTCCATTATTCTTTCATCAATATGCTTATCTAACAGTCTGTTAAATGTCCCGACTGTATCTGTCTCTTATCACCACCCCGATAGTGTGTTCCAGGCATAAGACCATAAAATAATAAGACATAGGAGCAGAATCAGGCCATTCAGCCCATCGAGTCTGCTCCACCATTCCATCATGGCTGATTCCAGATCCCACTCAACACCTGCCTTCTCGCCACATCCTTTGATGCCCTGACCGATCAGGAAAAGGCCAAATTCCATGTTAAGTATACGCGTGGACTTGGCCTCCACCACAGTCTCTGGCAGAGCATTCCACAGATTTACTACTCTCAGGCTAAAAAATAACCTCCTTGCCTCTGTTCTAAAGAGTTACCCCTCTACTTTGAGGCTGTGCCCTCTAGTTCTGGATACCCCCACTACAGGAAATACCCTCTCCTCATCCACCCGATCTAGTCCTTTCAGCTTTTGGTAGGTTTCAATGAGATCCCACCACATTCTTTTAAGTTCCAGTGAGTACAGGCCCAAGGCTGCCAAATGTTCCTCAAATGTTAACCCCTTCATTCCCAAAACCATCCTCATGAACCTCCTCTGGACTTTCTCCAATGACAACACATCCTTTCTGAGATATAGGGCCCAAAACTGTTGACAATACTCTAAGTGCAGCCTGACTAGTGTCTTATAAAGCCACAACATTATCTCCTTGTTTTTATATTCTCTTCCCCTTGAAATAAATGCCAACATTGCATTTGCCTTCTTTACCACAGACGTAATCTGTCAATTAACCTTCTGAGAGTCTTGAACCAGGCCTCCTAAGTCCCACTGATGTTTGAATGTAGAGAGCACTTACCACTCTCTATGCCGTCATGACGGCGTTCTGATGACTCCACTCGGAGTTAAGGGCGAAAAAAAATGTAAAACCTACCTCTGACATCCCCTCCCCCCCCCAAATACCTTCCTCCAATCACTTCAGAGTTATGTCCTCTGGTATTAGCCATTGCTGTCCTCAGAAAGTCCATTCAATCTATGTCCTTCTCTTCTTGTACACATATCAAATTGCCTGTCATCCTCCTTCACACCAAAGGGAAATGACCTAGCTCGCTCAACCTATCCTCATAAGTCATGCTCTCTAACCCAGGCAGCATCCTAGTAAATCTCCTCCACATCCTCCCTAAAATGAGTTGATCAGAACTGAACACAATATTCCAAGTGTTGTCCAAGCGGGGATTATAGAGCTGCAACATTACCTCACATTATTTTAATTTCCAGTCAGAGTAAGCCAACCTTCATGGAACAACAGCTGCCTATAGTGTTCAAAGTTCAAAGTACTTTTATCATTGAAGTATGTATGCAGTATAGAACCTTGAGAATCACCCTCTCCACAGAGAACCACAAAACAAAGAAAACCATGGAACCCATTTAAGGAAAACATCAACCCTCCCCACGCACAAAAAAAATCAAGTTTAATGAAGCTACATTACATCTTTTACAAAATAAAGATATTTATTTATGGATACAGCACGGTAACAGGCTCTTTCAGTCCAGTGATGCCCAATTACACCCATGTGACCAGTTAACCTACCTTCAAATGTAGATGGAAACCAAAGCAGCCAGAGGAAACCCATGTGGTCACAGAGCAAACTTGCAAACTCCTTACAGACAGCAGCAGGAATTGAACAGGCTGCTGGTGCTGTAATAGCGTTACACAACCATGCCAACTCAACCAGATACACAGACAATGTCAGAGGTAAACACAAGGAATTCTGCAGATGCTGGAAGTTCAAGCAACACACATCAAAGTTGCTGGTGAACGCCGCAGGCCAGGAAGGGTCTCGGCCCAAAACGCCAACTGTACCTCTTCCTAGACAATGTCAGAGGTCAGGACTGAATGCAGGTCTCTGGTACCATGAGGAAGAATAGTAATTAACTGCATCACGGTGATATCTTTCCCTAATAACAGAAGCTTAATACAGTTTAAATATAATTTATGCAGAAGGAGAAGCAGATTCAGCTTTTAAGATTCAACAAAATTCTCCGGAGTCTCATTCTGTTCTCATTACAGGTTACGTCGACGTGGCTCTGATTCCGGAGGGAGCGAGGGATATTCGGGTGGAAGAGATAGCTGAAGCAGGCAATTTCTTAGCCTTGAGAAGTGAAGATCCAGAGAAATATTTCCTCAACGGAGGGTTTATAATTCAGTGGAATGGAGACTACAATGCAGCAGGGACAATATTTAAATATGAAAGAAATGGTAATCTTGAAAATCTAACTGCACCAGGACCCACAAAAGAACCTGTCTGGATACAGGTAATTCATGCTTGAGCAAAAGCTGTAAAGTAATCAAACTGGCAAAACTGGTAAATTTCCAGTGCTAATTCAAGATAATCTTAGTTTTACAGCATTTACTGTGTATTGTACTGATGTTCAGGAGACAAGTCCTGATGAAGGGTCGTGGCTAAAACGTCAACTGTTTATTCCCATCCGTAGATGCTGCCTGACCTGCTGTGTGTGTGTTGCTCTGGATTTCCAGCATCTGCAGAATCCTGTATTTACAGTATCTGTTGGTTAATGAACACAGTGTGCCTAATAGACTGAAGTGTGCATGGGCACAAAATAACTTTCTACCTGTTCATTAACACAAGAGATTCTGCAGATGCTGAAGATGTTGAGTAACACACACACACACACACACACACACACACACATGCAAACAGAATGCTGGAGGAATCCAGTAGTTCAGGCAACATCTACAGGGGGGAATAAACAATGGAAGTTTTGTGCTGAGACCCTTCATCAGGACTGGAAAGGAAGGGGTTGGAAGCCAGAATAGGAAGGTGGGGGAGAGAGGGAGGAGTTTGAGCTGGTAGTGAGACCAGTTGAAGGGGAACATGAGAGAGAAGGTGGATGGGTGATGGAGGAGGGGAATGAAGTATGAAGCTGGAGGGGATAGGTGGAAGAGGAGAAGGACTGGAGAAGAAGAAGAAATCTGATAGGAGAGGAGAGTGAACCATGAAATAATGGGAAGCTGGTGGGGAGCCAGAAGGAAGTGATGGACAGCCATTTGCCTCCTCTCTTTTTTCATTCCTCACCTGCCCATCTTCTCCCTCTGGTTCTCCTCCTCCTTGCCTTTCTTCCATGATCCACTGTCCTCACCAATTACATTCTTTCTTCTTCAGCTCTTTTCCTTTTCCAACTGTCCCCTGGCTTGGTGAGGTCCACTGAGCCAACCTGATGTTTCCTGTCACAGATGTCGCATGATCCACTGGGTTCCTCCAATAGATCATTTGTTGCTCCGGTATATATCCAGTTATGTGCAAAATTCTGACAGGTTTTTAAATTACAGCCATAGCTGCAAACAATTTAGTATTTAATTGTTTGAAAAAGGAGATTCTGAAGTGACTTTCAGAACCTTCAGATCTCCTGAAGTATAAGAGATGAGGTGAATGAGATGAGTCATCATTGTTTTGTCAGAAGCAATTTTCTGTTTGAAATATTTAAGAAAAAGGCTTATGATGTGAGATTAAAACAACTATTGAACATCTAAAATTGATTATATAAAAAGTGAAACTCTCCGATACACAAAGTAGAAAGCTGCTTATCAGATAGACATTTGCAGAAAAGTGTATACCATCACCAACAAAATGATCAAGCTGTTCCCTTCCATCTTTGTCTTTCCTTTACTTAGCATCAACTTCACGTTGATATAATTGTTAGAAGGCATATGGTGTGTTGTCCTTTATTAGTCGGGCGATTGAATTTAAGAGCCACAAGGTAATGTTACAGCTTTAAAAAGCCATGGTTAGACCACAATGAGAATATTGTATTCAGTTCTGGTTGCCTCATTATAGGAAGGATGTGTAAGTTTTAGAGAGGGTGCAGAGATTTACCAAAATGCTGCCTGGATTAGAGATCGTGTCCAAAGAGGATAGGTTGAGGGAGCTAGGACTTTTCTCTTTAGAGAGAAGGAGGATGAGAGGTGACTTGATAGAGGTGTACAGGATGATAAGGGGCATAATTCTAGTGGACAACCAAATACCTTTTCTCAGGGTGTAAAATTGCTAATATAAGGGGGCCTATGTCTATGAAGGTTCTCAGTCATCCAGGTCATTGTCTATCAAGCAGTAGTAAATCAAGGCAACTGGGCTTGTTGTGTTGTCTAGAAGATGTTTCGCCACTCATTGGCTTCTTCAGTTCTGATCCATGGTGGGTAGTCTTCCGGCTTATAAACTCAGTGAGTTGTCTAAAGGTACTGTATAGCGATTGCATGAGGGTTGTTAAGAGTCATAGAGGTAATGAGAGGATCATTAATCCTACCTTTACATGAATGAAGGTGTGAACTGTTGTGGAGACGCCAGGGTAGAGATGTTAGGTCTGCATTGTAAGTAGCTGATAGTTGGTGGTGTACCTCACCCACTCTGTTCAGGGACGGGTTTTCCAGTTTGATGAATTTGGCTTCTTTAATCCCTCTTTCAAACCACTTGTCTTCCCTGTCCAAAATGTGCACAATGTTATCATCAAAGGAGTGTCCCCTGTCCTGTAGGTGTAGATATACAGCCGATTCTTGACCTGAGGTGTTAGCCCTCCTATGTTGAGCCATCCGTTTGTGAAGTGGTTGTTTTGTCTCACCGATATACAGATCTGTGGGTTCTCATTGCATTGGACAGCATATAAATTATGCTCTCTTTATGTTCGGGTGTAGGATCCTTGGGGTGGATGGGTTTCTGTCTGAGTGTGTTTATAGGTTTGAAAATCACAGGAATTTGGTGTTTGTTGGAAATCCTTCTGAGCTTCTCGGAAACTCCAGCTACGTCTGGGATGACTGTGTTTTTCTGTCTGCTTTACTCCTTACCTCTGTCTGTTGGGCTGATGTCCCTGCTGGTTATTGTTTGCTGTCTTGTAGAAGGCCCAGTCAGGGTAGCCGCAAGCTTTCAAGGCTTCTCTCAAATACTTGCGCTCCTTGTCTCTAGAGGGGGCATAATTTTTAAGGTGACTTGGAGGAAAGTATTGGCTGGTTCTCAGAGATAAGATCTTCACAGAAAGAGTAATGAGTGCATGGAACCTGCTGCCAGGCATGGTTGTAGAGGCAAATACATTAGGGACATTTAGAGACTCTTACGTACAGGTCTGAGCAAAAGTCTTAGGAAAGGCAGGGTCCTGCATGGGAGGCTGGTCAAGAAGGTTTAGTTGCTTGCAATCCAAATGAGGAAGTAAATTGGATTAGACATTGGCTTTGTGGGAGAAGCCAGAGAGTATTAGTAGAGGATTGCCTCTCTGATTGGAGACCTGTGACTGGTGGTGTGCTTCAGGGATCAATGTTAGGTCCATTTTTGTCTGTTATCTATGTCTGTGATCTGGATGATAATGTGATTAACTGGATCAGCAAATTTGCGGGTGACATTAAAATGGGGCGGGGGCAGTGGAGTGGACAGTGAGGAAGGCTACCATGGCTTGCAGATCAGCTGGAAAAATGGGCTGAAAATGGCAGATGGAATTTAGTGCAGACATGTGCAAGGTTTTACACTTCGGTAGGACCATCCAAGGTAGGTCTTATGCAATGAACAGTAGGGCACTGAGGAATGTGGCAGGACAAAGAGATCTGGGTATACAGGTACTGTACACAATTTGTTTCAAGTGGCGTCACAGTCCACATTTCGGTCTGAGACCCTTCATCAGGTCTTCGTACAACCCTTAGTTGTCAAGACTGTACCTCTTCCTATAGATGCTGCCTGGCCTGCTGCATTCTACCAGCACTTTGTGTGTGTTGCTTGAATTTCCAGCATCTGCAGATTTCCTCGTGTTTGCGTTTTTTTCATTGAGTTTGGGTGATACTGCAACCAAAGGTCATGGGTTTAGGGTGAAAGGTATGAAGTTTAAGGGGAACATGAAGGGAAACTTCTTCACTCAGAGGGTTGTGAGCGTGTGGAATGAGCTGCCAGCACAAGTGGTGCATGTGAGCTCGATTTCAGCATTTCAGAGAAGTTTGGATGGTAGGGGCATGAGGGCTATGGTGTTGGTCAATGAGAGGAGGAATGTAAATGGTTTTGGAATGGACTTTATGGGCTGAAGGGCCTGTTTCTGTTCATTCTCTCTCTCTTTCTCTCTCTCTCTCTCTCTCTCTCTCTCTCCCCCCCCCCACCATATTTATGTATTGCACTTTATGTGCTGCTGTCGCAAAAAACAAAACGAATTTCATGACATACGTGAGTGATGACAAACTTGATTCTGATGTGGGTCTCTGTTGTGGACTGAGAGTGGGAAGAGGACAGGGAGAGGGGAATCATGGTTGGGAAAGGAGGAAGTGGGAAGCACCAGAGAGACATTCTGTAAAGATCAACAAACCAATTGTTTGGAATCAAATAACCCTACCTGGTATCTCAGCGCTGGGTGCGTCTGCACCTGTGACATCCCCTTCCCCCACCCCCCGGCACTCTTTCTCTGCCACTTGACGCACACCCCACCCACGGTTCTCTACACTCGCCATTCCTAATATACTTTGCTCCCGCCAGATTTATAATCTCACTCTGCGCTCCACATTGACTAGTACAGTACTGAGCAAAAGTCTTGGGCACCCTGGCTATATATATGAGCCCAAAACTTTTGCAAAGTACTGTTCCAAGTGTGCAGGATATTACAAAGTGGATGTTTGGTTTTTCATTGCAACTTATCACTAACACTAAAATGGTAAATTGTAGCTACTGTTCCAAGAAACGAATCCTGGAGTCCGATATGAGTACACTATCAAGAAACATACAGAGGAAGAGAACACCATTAGTCAGCCAGAGTTCTTCTGGAAATATGGAGCTTGGACAGCATGCAGCGCCCCTTGTGGACAAGGTAAAACACTGACAAGTATGAGGGGCATAATTTTGGTGATTGGTGGAAAGTATAGGGGGGATATCAGAGGTAGGTTTTTTAACAGAAAGTAGTGGGTATGTGTAACACCTGCCGGGGTGGCAGTAAAGGCAGATACTTTAGGGATTTTCAAGGAACTCTTAGATAGGCACATTAATGAAAGAAAAATGGAGGACTATCTGGGAGGGAAACGGCCACTGAGTGTATATCTCACAATGCAGTGCCTGGGTGATTTATCCTGTGCCAGTGGGTGGGGGGGGGGCACGGAGCTGGGAGTTGTCACTCTACAAATTTTTGAAACAAAGTTTCATCCATTACACATCCAGTGTCTCAGAGAACCTAAAACAAAACTTTCACTTTTATCACTTTAATTCGGCCCACGATGGTGGTGTCATCAGCAAACTTGGTGACATGTATGTACCTTGATAATAAAATTCACTCTGAACTTTGAACTTTATCTGTATCCCAGACTTAGTCGGTTTGGAGCATCCTGTTATTAAGAACCGACAAAACAAGAAAGGAACCGGCCATGTGCCCCAACCCATGTCTGCTCCAGTATACAATAATATAATGATTTGATCTTTCACATTAGCTCAATTTTCCTGTCCAATCCCTTCACGTTTGAAGCCCCTGGAGTCTACCCCAACCTTAAGTGTATTGTTTTATTATCCAGAGTCCTCTGAGAGAAGAAGTTCTTCCCCTTCATAGCCTTGGATTACTATGAATCAATTTTTATTATTAATTATTTTATATATTACAGATCAGTGAGTAATTCCATCAGATGGTTCTGTAAGCATGTTTTGAGTGCGGTTAAAATAGCGATTGAAATGTGATATTATCATTAATTCTCACTGGGTCTAAATACAGGAAATTACTTCATATCAGAATCGTGTGACTACGTTGACAAAACAGCGTAGGATCTTATGGGCGGAAATAACTATAGAAACCCACAATGCCGTTCCATCATTTGGGGCTAATGTGACCTGTAGCTTCATTTATCAATCTTTGTTCTGTGACTATTGATGCCAAGAAATATCTATTGTTCTCGGTCTTGCAAATCCTCCTATATTCGGAGAGGCATTTTCTAGATATCCATGTGAGTGAAAGATATCCACACTCACCTTCCCTTCAGCTGGTTTTACCTATGGCTTGCAGCTCGTACTCCTTCCCTTTCCCCCACCTTCTTATTCTGGCTTTTCCCTCCTTCCTTTCCAATTCTGATGAAGAGTCTCAGCCCAAAACGTCAGCTGTTTACTCCTCTCTGTAGATGCTGCCTGACCTGCTGAGTTCCTCCAGTATTTTGTGAGTGTTGCTCTGGATTTCCAGCATCTTCAGAATCTCTGGTGTTAATGATATCCGATTATTTCACTGCCCCGACTCAATCAGCACGATACCCTCTTGTTCTGTATTCCCCCACTGCTTGATATAATTTCCAATGACTCAATCAAATCACTTCAGCAGCATCCATGGTGACAGGTGATTGCTCTGAAATTTTAACTCCCCCTTCTTCACTGGTGTTGCCTGACCTGCTGTGTATTCTCAACATTGTATATCTTACCTATATTTTCAGCATCTATCGTAACTTGCTTCAGCAAATCATTTTACACCTTTATTTTGTTTTACCCCTTTAATCTTTTTGAATTGAAGGGAAATCAAATCAGTTTCTATAACCTAACTCATGATTTAATCCTTTAAATATGATATGATTCAAATAATTCTGTAAAATCTCACCTCCAAGCACTGCTACACTGGGATCTGAACAAATTTTTCAGGAATAACAGGTTATTTGTACACAATTGATTTCGATTCTTGAAAGAAAAGTCATTCTATTGGATTTCCTTGTAATTCTTTATGGATGAGCAAGTGCTTTTAGTGATTTCCATACAAGAATATGTAATCCATTTCTCCTCTGCACCTCCTGTCCTCAAAGCAGTAAAAATATATCATGTCTTTTTTCAGAATCAAAGTGAATAATTTCAAAGTTCCCCCAAAGAAATATGTCCATAGATATCTCTGCTTAGTTTGTCAAAGTCCCTCTGTAACTTTCGTTACATAACTGTGTTTGGAATCATTCAAATTTTATATTTTTAATCATTTCAATGGATTTTATTGACCCTTAGTTGTCAAGATTTATTTTCATTTTTATAGGTTTGTATTTGAAGCAAAACTTAGATATGTATAGGCAGCATTTACATAAAATGATAGAGCACTATATATTTACTTATCAAAATATTAGAAGTAAATATGAGTCAATATATAATATAATTTTTGTTTTAAATGATGTTCATTTTGTTGGTGTATTATATTTAAAAGAAAAACATTTGCAACAAATTCTGTTTACTCAAATGTAAAAGATTGAAATGATGAATCTATTGATGATTTTTGATTAATAATGAAAGCAGTATGTTTTCAGTGTGAGGTGAAATTGGCAGTTATCAATATTAATCTATTAAACTAGCATATTGACCAACACATACGTATCACATTGCTTCTCAGTAAAAATATGAGATACGTACAGGAGGTATCTAATAAAGTGGCTTCTGAGTGTATGTTCACAGTCTTCTGCGGCTGTAGCCCATCCACTTCAAGGTTTGAACATTTGTGCATTCGGAGATGCTCTTCTGCACACCACTGTTGTAATGCCTGGTTATCTGAGTTACTGTCACCTTCCTGTCAGCTTGAACAAGTCTGGCCATTCTCCTCTGACCTCTCTCATTAACAAGGCATTTTTGTCCACAGAACTGCTGCCCAGTGGATGTCTTTTATTTTTCATGCCGTTCTCTGTAAACTTTAGTGACTGTTGTGTGAGAGAATCCCAGGAGTTCAGCAGTTTCTCAGATATTCAAACCACCCCATCTGGTACCAACAATTATTCCACAGTCAAAATCACTTAGATCACATTTCTTCCCCATTCTGATGTTTGGTCTGAACAACTGTATGCTTTCATGCATTGAGTTGGTATCACATGATTGGCTGATTAGATACTTACATTGACATAAAAGAGTACCTAATAAAATGGCCACTGGGTATTTTATTGTTGTCCCTTTTCAAGCCATGAGGCGCATTAGGTGGCATCTTTGCCGTTTCTGTAGCATTTGACTTTTTTTTACGAAGACGAGTTGCTAGCTCGGCGTACAACTCAGCACAGGTGGAAAGCGTGAAAAGAATCAGCCAGATTCAAACTCAGGACCATTTCTTCTTGAAGTCCAAAGCAGAGGCCACTACACCACCAGCTGGCTCGAATGAATGTATAGGCTAGATAAAATTAAACTGGCAGATGTAACACCGCAATATTTTCTGTTTTATGAAACATTGACTAATTGACATCGACTAATTCCCCCTTGCATCACACTTCTCTTTAAATGAATTTTTGCTCTTTTGTTATTCAGGCCTCAAACAGTCCTTTCAGGTGAGGCAACACTTCACCTGCAAATCTGTTAGGGTCATCTACTGTATCCAGTTCTCCCAGTGCAGCCTCCTCTACATTGGTGAGACCCATCGTAAATTGGGGGACAGCTTAGTTGAGCACCTCACCTCCATCTGCAAAAAGCTGAATTTCCCAGTGGCCAACCATTTGAATTCCTATCCCCATTCCACTTCTGACATGTCAGTCCATAGTCCCCTCTTCTACCATGGTGAGGCCACTCCCATGTTGGAAGAGCAACGCTTAATATTCTATCTAGGTAGCCTCCAACCTGATAGCATGAGCATCAGTTTCTCCAACCTGTAATTTTTTTCTTCCCCTACCCCATTCCCCTTTTTCATTTCCCCACCCTAGTCTCTTACCTCTTCTCCTCATCTGCCTATCGTCTCCTCCTGTGCTCCTCCTCTTTCCTTTCTGCCATGGTCCACTCTCCTTCCCTTTTAGTTTCCTTCTTCTCCAGCCCTTTCTTTTTCCACTTATTACCTCCCATCTTCTTACTTCATCTCCCCTCTCCCATGCACCTGGCTTCATCAATCACCTCCTAGCTTGTCCTCCTACCCCTCTTCCCCCCATACTTATTCTGGCATCTTTCCCCTTCCTTTCCAGTCCTGAAGAATGGTTTCGGCCCAAAACATTAACTATTTAATCATTTCCATAGATGCTGCCCATCCTACTGAGTTCCTCCAGAATTTAGAGTGTGTCACTCTAGTTTTAAATAGGTTTTACGATTTAGTTGATTGCATTTATAATAAAAACTGTTAAAAGTTTGTACTGTATGATGTAGAGTGCGGTGACTGCAATTTTTGTCATCCACTGTTAAACGTTCCTCATAAGATGGAGAGAGAGAGAGAGAGAGAGAGAGAGAAAGAAAAGGGTGAGGGTTGAGAGACAAAAGTGAGGAGAAAAAGAGAGAGAGACAAAGGTGAGAGGCGGAGAAGGAAAGAAAAAGGAGAGGGAGAATGAGAGAGGAAAAGAAAAGTGAAAGGGCAGAGAGAAAGAGAAAGGTGAGGGTGGAGAGAGCGACAGAGGAGAGATAGAGGTAGAGAAATAAAAGGATAGAGAGAGAGAGAGAAAAAGGTGAGGGGAGAGAGAGAGAAGAGACCTCTTTATGAACCATCCTTAGGAAGCTTAGCCAGGGAGATGCAAAGCTGTTCAAGAAATCATATTTCAAAGTTGCTGGTGAACGCAGCAGGCCAGGCAGCATCTCTAGGAAGAGGTACAGTCAACATTTCAGGCCGAGACCCTTCGTCAGGACTAACTGAAGGAAGAGTGAGTAAGAGACACACACATGCAATCGCCGTTTTGATCGTTCACCAGCAACTTTGATGTGTGTTGCTTGAATTTCCAGCATCTGCAGAATTCCTGTTGTTCAAGAAATCATATTACACACTTCATTTCTGTAAAGGTTCCTTTTGTACTAGACCCATTGACAGCGATTTCTGGCTTTGAAGAACTTGGCTGTGACTACACTGGCACTCCTTTATGTGCTTTGGCTGTGAACACTATGATAATACAAATATTCATTATAAAACTTGACAGAAGAAAAGTCTGAATGCTTCCTTCAGGAAGCCATTGGGTCTAAACCCACATCTATCACAATGTAATTCATTCAAGACTGTCTGACTCACGGATGACAGAATGGGTAATGTTTAGGAGACAGCCTGTTTTCTAGCTGTGTTAGCCTTTGAGTATTTTGTCAGAATGTTTTATCAGAAAATAATCAGAAATTAGCATTGCCAGAAAAGAAAATTTAGTTTTATTCAATCAATGGTAATGCAAATTAATAACTTGCACTTTGGAGTTATCTTTATCAGAAAGCTTGGACAATAAACGAGCAAACCTGTATGATTTCACAGTCAGAATCAGGTTTATTAAGACTGATATATGTCATAAAATTTGTTGTATTGTGGCAGCAATACATAAAGTATTCCATAACTTACAGTATGAAATGAAACCATAAGACATAGGAGCAGAATTAGGCCGTCTGGCCCATCAAGTCTGCTCCACCATACAATCGTGGCTGATTCTTTTTTTTTATCTCCTCCTCAACCCCAGTTCCCAACCTTCTTCCCGTAACCTTTGATGCCATGTCCAATCAAGGACCTAACAATCTCTGCCTTAAATACACCCAATAATCTGGCCTCCACAGCCGCCTGTGGCAACAAATTCCACAAATTCACCACCCTATAAAAGCATAATAGTGAAGTAGTGTTCATGGGTTCATTGTCCATTCAGAAATCTGATAGTGGAGGGGAAGAAGCTGTTCCAAAAATGTTGAACGTTTGTCTTCAGGCTCCTGTACCTCCTCTCTGATGGCAGTAATGAGAAGAGGGCATATCCTAGGTAGTTGGGATCTTTAATGATGAATGCTGCCTTTTTGAGACATCACCTTTTGAAGATGTCCATAATGGTGGGGAGGCTATTGTCCATAATGGGAGCTGGCTGAGTTTACAACCCTCTGCAGCATTTTCCGAACCTCTGCATACCAGATGGTGATACAACACAGTCAGAATTCTCTCCACGGTACCTCTTTAGGAAATTTACAAGAGCCTTTGATGCCATACCAATTTTCCTAGGCGCAGTGCAAACGACATCTATAAAATCGCCAGTGACAGTGCTGTTGTTGGCAGAATCTCACCTGATGAGCAGGAGGCATGCAGGATTAAGCTAGATCATTGCAACAACAATCTTGCACTCAACATCAGTAGGACCAAGAAATTGCTTGTAGACTTCAGGAAGGGGAAGTCGAGGGAACACCACACAGGACATGCCATCTTCTCATTACTGCCATCAGAGAAGTGGTACATAAGGCCATAAGACAAAGGAGCAGAAGTAGGCCATTTGGCCCATTGAGTCTGCTCCACCATTTTATCATGAGCTGATCCATTTTATCCTATTTAGTCCCACTGCCCTGCCTCCTCACCATAACCTTTGATGCCCTGGCTACTCAGATACCTATCAATCTCTGCCTTAAATACACCCAATGACTTGGCCTCCACTGCTGTCCGTGGCAACAAATTCCATAGATTCACCACCCTCTGACTAAAAAAATTTCTTCGCATTTCTGTTCTGAAAGGGTGCCCTTCAATTCTGAAGTCATGCCCTCTCGTACTAGACTCCCCCATCATGGGAAACAACTTTGCCACATCCACTCTGTCTATGCGGAGAGAGAAGTGGTACAGGAGCCTGAAGACGAACACTCAACATTGTGGGAACAGCTTCTCTCCCTTCACCATCGGATTTCTGAATGGACAATGAACTCATGAACTCTACTTATTGAAATATAGCCGCTTGTCTGCCGTCTTCGTAATTGCTTCAATATATTGGGTCCAGGATAGGTCTTGGAAGATGTTGGCTCCACAAACTTAAAGCTACTCACCCTTTCCACTGCTGATCCCTCGATGAGGACTGGTGTGGCTTCCCTCCATTTCCCTTTCCCAAAATCTACAAGCAAGTCATTGGTCTTACTGATGTTGGGTGCAAGATTGTTGTTGCAATGATCTAACTTAATCCTGTATGCCTCCTGCTCACCATGTGAGATCCTGCCAACAACAAGAGGGGTATTGGCACATTTATAGATGTCATTTGTAACACACACAAAACGCCGGAGGAACTCAGCAGGTCGGGCAGCATCTGTAGAAACGAACAGTCAACATCTCAGCCCGAAACGTTGACTGTTCGTTTCCACGGATGCTGCCTGACCTGTTGAGTTCCTCCAGCATTTTGTGCATGTTGCTTTGACCCCAGCATCCACAGAATATTTTGTGTTTAGATGTCATTTGTGTTGTGCCTAGTCACACAGTTATGAGTGTAGAGAGCTGAGCAGCAGACTAAGCACGCACCCCATGTTTATTGTGCACAAGCTTGAGGCAACAATGATTAACATCCATTGTCAGGACAAATGTTTGTTCTTGTATGCCCTTTTAATTGTTTTACTTTGTACTATTTCAGTGCACTGTGTAATGATTTGATCTGTATGAACAATAGGGAAGACAAGCTTTTCACTGTTACCTCAGTGGATATCATCATCATCATCATTATGTGCCGTGCCTTTTGACTTGGGCAGTTATGACCATCATGACCATGATTGTTCTTGGCAAATTTTTCTACAGAAGTGGTTTACCATTGCCTTCTTCTGGGCAGTGTCTTTACAAGACCGGTGACCCCAGCCATTGTCACTACTCTTCAGAGATTGTCTGCCTGGCTTCAGTGGTCACATAACTGGGGCTTGTTATATGCTCCAGCTGCTCGTACGACCATCCACCACTTGTTCCCATGGCTTCACATGACTCTGATCCGGGGAGGGTCACTAAGCAGGTGCCCAAGGGTGACTACAGGCTAGAGGAGGGAAGGAGCGCCTTACACTTCCTTTGGTAGAGATGTATCGCCACCTCACCACCCAGTAAATATGACAGGAATAAACCAATTCCAATTCCAATTATTCCAATATATTTTGCCTGATTATCCTGCTGCCTGGGTGCTCAGAATTTTAACAGGCTCCTGTCTCAGCTTGCTAGAAAAAACAACAAAAACTTTCTGATTTCTATGCTCCTCTAGGTGCTACCTCAATACTCTTCTGTCACCAGCCTCTGCACTGCCAGCACATAATGTGAACAATAGCAAATAAAGATGGAGAGTTAGAACACCGGGAAACTTCAAAATGCTACAGCGCAAACCAGTTTTCTTATGACATTACTTCATGTAAGATTGGTTAGTTGACAGCAAAACTGCAAAATGTCAGTGTTGCTTGTTCTGTAAGTCCTTGGAGTTGGGCGCGACTCTGACATTTATAAAGATATAAATTAATGCAATATACTTATTGTTATATCAGGAGTTCAGCGCCAAATTGTTCGATGTGTGGAAAAGACACCCAGAGTTGTGGAAGACAGGTTCTGCAATCCAAGGACTCGCCCTGATGACAGACAACGAAAATGCAACAAAATGGATTGCCCTGCCAGGTAATAAATTGTACATTATAAGACCATAAGACATAGGAGCAGAATTAGGCCATTCAGCCCATCGAGTCTTCTGCACCATTCCATCCTGGCTAATTTATTATTCCTCTCAACCCCATTCACCTGCCTTCTCCCTGTAACCTTTGATGTCCTGAATAATCAAGAACTTATCAACTGCTGCCTTAAATATACCGAATGACTTGGCCTCCACAGCCATCTGTGGCAATGAATTTCACAGATTTCACCACCCTCTGGCTGAAGAAATCTTCCTCATCTCTGTTCTAAAGGGACATCCTTTTTTTTCTGAGGCTGTGGTCCTCTAGTCCTAGACTGTGCTCATAGACTCCACCACTATAAGAAACAATCTCTCCACCTCCACTCTATATAGACCACTCAGTATTTAATAAGTTTTAATGAGATCCCCCCCCACATTCTTCTAAATACTGTCTAGTACAATCCCAGAGCCATCAAATGCTCTCATACATTAACCTTTCATTCCCAAAATCATTCTTGTGAATCTCTTCTAGATCCTCTCCAAAGCTAGCATATCCTTTCTTTGAAAAGCTGTTTCACAATACTCCAAATAAAGTATGAGAAATGCCCTTTAAAGCCTCAGCATTACACCCATGCTGAATATGAGTGTTAACATTGCATTTATCTTCCATACCACTGATTCAACCTGCAAGTCAACCTTTAGGGAATCCTGCATAAGGACTCCCAAGCCCCTTATTGTATATTTATTACATTATGTATTATTAATTTATATGTGATAGGATATCATGTGATATAAGATATATGATATAATAGTTTAACATGTATTATTATTGCCTATAGCGTGAAGTAGACCTACTGGGCTAAATGGCCTAATTGTGCTCCCATAGCTTAGAGTCTACATTATTACCTGACTATGTGGAACCTAAGCTGTGTGCAATTACACTTGTATTTATAAAGTATCACCGTCAATATTATGTGCTGTGTTGTATTGTCGTGGCCTTATCCATGATCATGATTGTGCTTGACAAATTGTTCCACAGAAGTGGTTTGCCATTGCCTTCTCCTGGGCAGTGTCTTTACAAGTTGGTGACCCAGACCATTGTAAAACACTCTTCAGAGCTTGTCCCCTTGGCGTCAGTGATCGCATAACCAGGACTCGGGACATCCACCAGCTGCTGATACGACTATCCACCAGCTGCTGGTACAAATCTCCACTAGCTGCTCCCGTGATCCTGATAAGGGGGCTAAGCCAGTGATTCTGATCGGGGGCTAAAGGCCAATTTATACTTGTGCGTCAAATTGATACCATAGGTACGGCGTAGCTGCGTACCCTATGCCATACCCTACGCCGTAGCCTGACGAGTACCTCCCCAAAAATGTAACTACACGTTGTGGTGACGCAGACCGCAACAACTGTGATTGGTCCGCTTGGTAGCATTGCATTTCCTCCTACGCTGCAATAGCTTCCCATTGGGGGACTGAACGGCAGGGAAGGAACTCTGGCTGCAATGCTTTCCATAAAGCTTTACAGACCTCCAAAATTATGGAGGACCCTGTGCTTGACAACGTTTTGTAGCTAGCTGCTACAGCCTGTTGACTTCCACCTGAAGCTAAAACTCGAATGGTGATCGCCAGTCTCAGAGTATACCGTGCGTACACTGATGCGAAATAAATGGTTGGAGACGATGAGCCAAATCGTCAAATCTACCTGCCGACATCCAAAAATATTTGA
The DNA here is from genome assembly GCF_030028105.1 of Mobula birostris. Classification (NCBI taxonomy): domain Eukaryota; kingdom Metazoa; phylum Chordata; class Chondrichthyes; order Myliobatiformes; family Myliobatidae; genus Mobula; species Mobula birostris. The sequence continues at coordinate 17,395,629 of NC_092372.1, read as the reverse complement.
AATGTATTTCCTCGTCCATGTCTCTCAGTGGCCAGACAAGCACAGAAAATTCACCCTGCTTCATTTTCAGTCACCATTGTTTGAAGTTTGAGTTTCTTCATGTTGAGTTTCAACATGAAGAAATTCAACACAGTGGCATAGAAACCCCACCGCCAACGAGCGTTTTGGCGGTGAATTGCAGAGCGACGCAGACACACCAACACACAAGTATAAATGCTCACAATGGCGTAGGCTGCGGCGTAGACTAACATGCACAAGTATAAAGCAGCCTTAAGTGGGTGCTACACCTTGCCCTAGGGTGACCTGAGGGATAGAAGAGGGAAGGATTATCTTGCATTTCATTCGTTAGAAATGTACATCCACCTCACCATAAGGTATTGAAAACAGCATTGCATATACTCTCCACTATAAATCACTGAATTGGTGGCAGGTTACATGGTCGGCACAACATTGTGGGCCAAAGGGCCTGTAATGTGCTGTAGATTTCTATATTCTATGTTCGAAGGTAGGGCTAGTTCCATTAAACAAGGGTACATTCACCTGTAAGCAACAGGAATTCTGCAGATGCTGGAAATTCAAGCAACACACATAAAAGTTGCTGGTGAATGCAGCAGGCCAGGCAGCATCTCTAGGAAGAGGTGCAGTCGACGTTTCAGGCCGAGACCCTTCGTCAGGTTACGTCGACTGCACCTCTTCCTAGAGATGCTGCCTGGCCTGCTGCGTTCACCAGCAACTTTTATGTACATTCACCTGTGGCTGTTTCCACTAAATGAGTGCTCTTTCTTTGATGATTTTAGAGTTCTGAGTTTAATTAGCAAAGTACATATGCATCTGTCACATATACTACCTTGAAATGTATTCTCCTAGCAGTTATTTACAGGAAAATAAAGAAATACAATAGAATTTATGAAAAACTATCCATAAAAAAGACTGATCCATGTGTAAAAGAAGAAAGATTGTACAAATAAGAAAAAAATACTGAGAACATGAATTGTAAAGAGTCCTTGAAAGAGTCTGTGGGTTGTAAAATCAGTTCACAGTTGTAGTGACTGAAATTATCCACACTGCTAATAACTGCTCTTGAACCTGCTGATGTGGGACCTAAGGCTTCTCTAGCTCCTGTCCGACGGTAGTAGCGTGAAGAGAGCATGGCCTGGATAATGGTTGCTGCTTTCTTGTGGCAGCGTTCCTTGAAGATATGCTCAGTGGTGGAGAAGGCTTTGCCTGTAATGGACTAGGCTATATCCACCACTTCCACCTTTCAGCAACACTGGCATTGAATGTCAGAAGTGTCTCCTCAAAAATGGGCACGGATCTTGTAACTTGTATGGTCAAATACTGAGGTGCTTCATGGGGGTCGACCGTGGATGTTTTGTCCTAGCTGTCTATGTGCTACGCAAGCCAGGGCAGTGCAATATGGAGAGCAAGCTGTTGACCATACAGCCATTGACGTCTCCATGCAGCTGATGAATCTAAACCAAAGGCAAAGGCTGATACAGTTTGGTACCAGTGGCATTGCAGGAGCTGCCGGTCAGTGTTGTACTCAACATAGGGACTCCAACTCTGGATTTTTCATTGGGGCTTACACTTGAAGCCTTCCCCATGAGTGGGTACAGCTGCAAGTTAGTGGAGGTTTGAGATCAGAGTTTTCCCTCTAGGTGAGCTGCCAATTGTGGCTGATGAGCCCCATCTCTCATAAGCAGTTGGTTTCAAGGCACCAGTAACTTGCATTTGTTCCTTCTGAGATTAGAAATGGTCTTGCTGGGCTTAGTAGCTAAGCCACACATGAAGGCCAGGAGCTGGACTTGGTTCTCAGAGGCTATTTGGGACGCACACCATTGGGAGCATTTAATAGGTAGTGGGAGCTTGTCCCCATTACCATCCCAGGCTATGACAGCCTTATGGTCAAATACATCTCTAGTTACCACCATGGTTATATTTCTTGGTGCATCAACAAGGTTATGATGAAATTGATACTTTTTCACAGACAAGCAGAAAATGCAGCCAAATACCGGAGAAATTAATAATTTCTGATCCTCCCAGTCCGTGACTATGGATTCTCAGAAAATCCAGTGATATTTGGTTAAAATATGGAGCCGTTGTTTCACAGTGGCAGAGACCTGAACTCGGAGGTTGTCTGTATGTTGTGTTTGCAACCACATTGATTTCCCCTTGGCTGCTCAGGTCTATTACAGCATCCACTTTTGGGTGCCACGGTAGAGTTGCAATTAGTGCGTTGCCATTACAGTTCAGGGCAGTCTGGAGTCTGGACTCCATTCCATTGCTGTCGACAAGGAGCTTCTACATTCTCCCCATGACCGCTGCGGTTTCCTCCCACATTCCAAAGTCGTACCAAATAGTAGGTTAATTGGTCATTGTGGGTTGTCCTGTGATTAGGCTAGTGTTAAATAGATGGGACCACAAGAGGACCACAAATTGTCATTGGGTTTAGATGTTTTCAATGACCCGGAGAGCTATGTCAGCTGGAATATGGCTTTATGCTTTGGCGCTTGGTAGGGTCACCCATGTCAAACAGGTTGAAGGGTAGAATGTCCAGACTAGGAGTGGTCCACCAGTCCTCCAGGTTCAGGGGTCCAGCTCAGGGCCAACAACTTTGACTGATAAAACAAAATAGTTACAGAAATGGCAACGGAAAATCCTTCTATATCTGAGTGTGACAGTATTCCTGAGTCTCCACCTAGGACACATGACTGAAAGCAGTGAAAACTGAGAGGACGCTACTGACATGATGAAGGAAGCTCTGAACACCTCCAGAGATGGAGGACCTTCATTGCTGCCCTAAACGCCAGTGGAAGCTGGGCAGTGCAGCTTGTTGGACTGGAAAGGCCTGTTCCATGCAGTATCGCTAAATAAAAATAAATAAATAAATACCAATTTTATTTGGGCTGGAGTTTTAAGCAAAAAGCCACTTCAATGCCACATCTTAAAAAAGTTACAGTAAAATCCTGACTTTATAAAAAAAAATGAAGGTCATACACAAAATTATTTCAGACTGAACCTTCTTTTAAACTGATGAAGTCCATCTTGGACCTGTGACGTCTCTTGCATCTGTCTCCTCATTCTGTGCAGATGGTGGACTGGTGAATGGCAGGAATGCTCAGCATCATGTGGAAACGCTGGCATCAAGAAACGCACAGTTCTCTGTACTCGCACCGTGGGGACAGAGGAGCAAGCTCTCCCCAATTCAGAGTGCAAGCAACTTCTAAAGCCAAGGACTCAAATGCCGTGCAACAGAGACATCTCGTGCCCTTCAAACTGGACCGTGGGCAACTGGAGTGAAGTAAGGCACAATTTTTCTCAAGTACAATATGTTCATGCTTTCATTTATGTATCCTTTCTAAATTAAAAGTGAAGTGTATTATAATACATAGGGCGTCACAGTTAGCGTCACAGTGTACCGCGCCAGTGACCCAGGTTATCTGTAAGTCTATATGGAGTTGCATGCTACTGCGTATAAGGAGTTTATACATCCTTCCCATGACCATATGGGTTTTCTCCAGACACCCGGGTTACTTCCCAGATTCCAAATAGGTTAGTAGTTTTTAAAAAAAATTTTAAGTGAGATACAGCAAGGAATAGGTCCTTCCTGCCCTTCACCGACCTGCAATCCCCTATTTTAATCCCAGCCTAATTACAGGGCAATTTACAATAATCAATTAACCTACCAACTGGTAGGTCTTTGGACTGTGGGAGAAACCAGAACACCTGGAGGAAATCCTCTCAATCACAGGGAGAATGTACAGGCAATGGCAGGAACTGAACCTGGGTCCCTGGAACTGTAAAAATGTTCTAACCATTACATTACCGTGCTGCCTGTCATAGAGATGTAATTAGGTAACAGAAGCTTGTTGGGCCAGAAGGCCTATTATATCATACTGTATCTCTAAAAGACATTACCTATTTTTATACAATTTTGGATAAATTTATCGAAAAACATTAGTAAAAATGGCTTGAAGTGCTTTAATTAATGAGCTGTCTGCATTAGGTATGTAGCACAAAAGATTGAGATGAAATTCATGTGCAATTTAATGTAAATTCATGCATAATTTAATGTGAATTCATGTGCAATACAATGTAAATTCATGCGTAATTTAACATGGTCGATAGTATCCACAGAGTAAGTTATACACGTTAGTGAAGCTTTGATTCAACCATTTCCTCATAATGAATTCAGAAAGTTGGGATGTTTTGATGCACTAATTGTTGCATCAATTAGCCATACTTTTGATTTAACTTTTAACCTCAACTCTAATAAGGTGGGTTTTGGATGGGCGATTTCTGATCAATCAGGAAATGAGTTACTTTATCTTACAGTATTTCCAATACCTACCAATATAGTTGGATTATAGAACAGTACAGCACAGGAACAGGTCCTTCGGCCTACAATGTTGTGCCGAACCAATTAAATTAGTAATCGAATGGCCAACTAAACTAATCCCCTCTGCCAACACAATGTCCATATCCTTCCATTTTCCTGACACTCATGTGTCTCTCTAAGTGTTTCTTTTAAGTCCATAATGTACCTGCCTCTACCACCACCCCAGGCAGTACTTTCTAGGCACCCTACACTCTGTGTAAAAAAAACTTGCCCCTCACATCTCCTTTAAAATTCCTCCCTCTCACCTTAAATGCACGCCCTCTGGTATTAGATAGTTCAACTCTTGGAAAAAGACATGATGCCTCTCATAATCTTTTAAACCTCTATCAGATCTCTGCTCAGCCCCTGCTGCTCCAGAGAAAACAACCCGCGTTTTTCCAACCTCTCATTATAGCACGTGCCCTCTAATCCAAGCAACATCCTGGTAAACCTCTTCTGCATCCTCACCAAAGCCTCAATATCTTCCTATAGTGGGATGACCAGATCTGTATGCAATACTCCAGGTGCAGCTTAACTAGAGATTTATAAAACTGAATCAGGAAGGGTCACTTTGAATACTACAGGTTACTTTTAGTTTGATTTTTGAGTTGCTGCTTTTTGAGAAAGCATTTCTCATAAGTAAAACAACAAAACATCAAAGCTGTGAATTCACTGAAGTTTGCTCAGCAGTTGTACTGAGAGCATTTACCGTGGGGATTGACTGCTGTAAACAGTGAGTTGGTTGTAAGGACGTCAATCGTCACAGGGAAAAGACAGGAGAACAGGGTTGAGATGTGTTATGTAGGCACGGAGCAAGAATGACAACAGAGTAGTAAAATTAAACATTATGACTGAGCCACATTAGTAACAGTACAAGCTGAGCAACAAGCTGAGCAACTTGCAGTGTGAGAGTGCCGAACCAGGCCTGCTGAGATAAAAATAACGTGTACCTGAAAGCCAGTGCCAAAAAAGAGAGCACACCGCACGTAGGAAGGCCCACAGTCAATCAGCTGCATGCACATTTACACCATTCCTATGATGAATCTGACACAGATCAAGAGGGAAAATAAATCAGCCATGATTGAATGGCGAAACAGACTTAATAGGCCCATATGACGTAATTTTCTCCTATGTCAAATACTCTCAAGGTCTACTGCACTGGCTATGGTTAATATTGCTGCTTTGGGAGGTGGTAGCAATTATATGTCAGTGGCTTCTCTTCACTGGTGGGATTTAGGTGTTCTAAATAACATCAACGATTACTCCTTTATCATTCATTTTTGTATAAATAATCACGGGGGAATATACTAAAGCAAAAAACTATATTCAGTTACATTTATTCATTACATTTTGAAGCATCCGTTAGCAATACATATTTTGTTACAAACATTTGGAATGGATATTTACATGAAAATGATTCCGGGATTGAATGGCTTGTCATATGAAAAGCGCATGATAGCTCTGAGCCTCTATTCGCCAAATTTCAGAAGAATGAGGGGTGACTTTGTTAAATCCTATCAAATGGTGAAAGGCCTTGATAGAGTGGATATGGAGAGGGTATATCCTATGGTATGAGTGTCTAAAACCAGAGGACACAGTCTCACAATAGAGGAGCATCCTTTTAGAATAGAGATGAGGAGGAATTTCTTTAGTCAGAGAGTGGTGAATCTGTGGAATTCTTTGCCACAGGCAGCTGTGGAGGCTAAGTCTTTATGTATATTTAAGGCAGAGATTGATAGGTTCTTGATTGGTCAGGACACGATGAGCAGAGTGGTAATTGTGGGAGTGGTCTGATTCAGAGTGGTAAGGCTTTGGTTCGACAAGACTTCGGCCAGAACAGGCGGAGGCAAAGTAGGTAAGTTCATTCCTAATTTCTTACTTCTTTTTCCTTATCTTGAGAGAGTAGGGGGTATGTCTGCTGGGCCAGTGTTCTGTTGAGATGTGGGGTTTCCAGGAGACTGCCAGTCTCCCTGATGGCCACATCTGCACCAGGTGCATTGAGATGCGGCTCCATAGAGACCATGTTAGGGAACTGAAGATGCGGCCCGATGACCTTCGGCTTGTTAGAGAAAGTGAAGATGTGATAGACTGGAACTACAGGGAGGTAGTCACCCCAAGGCTACAGGAGACAGAAAAATGGGTGACTGCCAGCAGAGGGAAGGGAGAACGTCAGCTAGAGGAGAGCACTCCTGTGGCCATTTTGAGTTATGTTGGGGGAGACGACCTACCTGGGGAAAGCAAGCGAGGTCATGCCTTTGGTGCTGAGTCTGGCCCTGTGGCTCAGAAGGGTCAGGAGCTGAAGAGGCTGGTGGCAGTAATAGGGGACTCTATAGCCAGGGGGACAGATAGGCTATTCTGTGGATACAAAAAAGAATCACGAATGGTAGTTAGCCTCCCAGGTGCTAGGGTCCGTAATGTTTCTGAACACATCCAGAATACTCTGAAAAGAGAAGGTGGCAGATAAATGTGTGGCTGAAGAATTGGAGCAGCGGGCAGGGATTTAGATTTTTGGATAATTGGGACCTCTTCTGGGGAAGGTGGGACCTGTACAAAAGGGACTGGTTGCACTTGAGTCCAAAGGAGAACAATATTCTTAGGGGCAAGTTTACTAGAACGGTTGGGAGTAGCTTAAACTAATACGGCAGGGGGATGGCAATCATTATGACAGAGCTGAGAATGAGCCAGCAGGTTTACAAGTAGATGATGGGTGTAACATGAATGTAAGGAAGAACAAGACAATGATTGGCTACAATTGCTGACAGGGCAAAGAGCTAAATTGTACCACAGAGGCAAAGTTCAAAAGGGCGAAGAATGCAGGACTGAAGGTGCTGTATTTAAATATGCATAGCATTTGGAATATGGTGGACAAACTCATGGTCTATTTCACCTTGGTTGAGGAAGTTTGGTATGGGCCCTCAAATCCTAAGAACTTTCTACAGGGGCAAAATTGAGAGCATCCTGACTGGCTGCATCACTACCTGGTATGGGAACTGTACCTCCCTTAAACGCAGGACTCTGCGAAGAGTGGTGAACTTCCCATGATTCAGGACATTTACAGAGACAGGTATGTAAGAAGGACCCGTAGGGTCATTAGGAACCTGAGTCACCCCAACCACAATCTATTCCAGCTGCTACCATCCGGGAAATGGTACTGCAGCATAAAAACCAGGACCAACAGGCTCCAGGACAGCTTCTTCCACCAGGCCATCAGACTGATTAACTCATGCTGATTTGAGTGTATTCTGTGTTATATTGATTGTTCTATTTATTATAAATTACTATGATTGCACATTTCACATTTAGACGGAGACGTAACAAGAAGATTTTTACTCCTCATATATGTGAAGGATGTAAGTAATAAAATCAATCCATTCGTTCATTCAATTCATTCATGATGTTGTGGGCATCACTGAGTTGTGGCTGAAAGAAGGCCAGAATTGGGAGGTTAACATCAAAGAATATACTTTCTAATAAAATGACAGGCAGGAAGGCATAGGCAGTGGTGTGGCTCTGTTGCTCAGAGACAAGTTACATCTTTAGAAGAGGTGATATAGGGACAGAAAATGTTGAATCTTTGTGAATGGTGTTAAGAAACAACAAGGGTAAAGAAACCATTATGGGAATCATAAATTGACCTCCAAATAGTAGCCAAGATATAGCATTGAGATTACAAAGGGAGCTGGAAAAGGCATGTAATAAAGGTAATGCCACATTACTTCAATATGCAAGGGGACTTGGAAAATCAGCTTGGTGTTGGATCGCAAGAGAGGGAACTTAAATCAGCTTGGTGTTGGATCGCAAGAGAGGGAATTTGCTGAATGCCTACCAAGTGGGTTTTAAAGAGCAGCTTGTGCTTGATCCTACTAGAAGAAAGGCTACCTTGGATTGGGTGTTGTGTGATAACCCAGATCTTATTAAGGAGTTGAACGTAAAGGAACCCTTAGGAGGCAGTGATCATAATATGATTAAATTCATACTGCAATTTGAGAGGGAGAAGCATAAGTCAAATGTACAGTATCGCAATGGAATAAAGGGAATTACAGAGGCATGAGAGAGGAGCTTGCACAGATGGATTGGCGGGGGATACTGGCAGGGATGACGGTAGAACAGAGGGGGCTGAAATTACTGGGGACAGTTCATAAGATGTAAGATAAATATGTCCCACAGAAGAAGTTGTTCTCAAATGGCAGGAGTTGGCAACCGTGGCTGACAAGAGAAGTTAAGAACTGCATAAAAGTCAAGGAAAGGGCATATAAGGTAGCAAAAGGGAGTGGGAAGTTGGATGATAGGGAAGCTTTTAAAATTCAAGAAAAGGCAAGTAGAAGTGTATAAGAAGGGAAAAGATGAAATACGAGGACAGACTAGCCAATAATATAAAGTAGAATACCAAAATTTTTTTTTCAGTTATCTACGGAGTCTCTGTGTGTGGAAGTTAGAAACAGGAAGGGGTCAGTAACTCTACTGGGTGTTTTTTATAGGCCGCCCAATAGTAACAGGGACATCGGGGAGCAGAGAGGGAAACAGATCCTGGAAAGATGTAATAGTAACAGAGTTGTCGTGGTGGGAGATTTTAATTTTCCTAATACCAATTGGCATCTCCCTAGAGCAAGGGGTTTAGATGGGGTGGAGTTTGTTCGGTGTGTTCAGGAAGGTTTCTTGACACAATATGTAGATAAACCTGCAAGAGGAGAGACTGTACTTGAATTGGTATTGGGAAATGAACCTGATCAGGTGTCAGATCTCTCAGTGGGAGAGCATTTTGGAGATAGTGATCATAATTCTATCTCCTGTACAATAGCTTTGGAGAGAGATAGGAACAGACAAGTTAGAAAAGCGTTTAATTGGAGTAATTGGAATTATGAGGCTATCAGGCAGGAACTTGGAAGCTTAAATTGGGAACAGATGTTCTCAGGAAAAGGTACAGAAGAAATGTGACAAATGTTAAGGGGATATTTGTGTGGAGTTCTGCATAGGTATGTTCCAATGAAATAGGGAAGTTATGGTAGGGTACTGTAACCGTGGTGTACAAAGGCTGTAGTAAATCCAGTCAAGAAGAAAAGAAAAGCTTACGAAAGGTTCAGAGAGCTAGGTAATGTTAGAGATCTGGAAGATTATAAGGCTAACAGGAAGGAGCTTAAGAAGGAAATTGGGAGAGCCAGAAAGGGCCATGAGAAGGCCTTGGTGGGCAGGATTAAGGAAAACCCCAAGGCATTCTACAAGTACTTGTAGAATGAAGTATCTGAAGAGCAAGAGGATAAGACGTGAAAGAATAGAACTTATCAAGTGTGACAGTGGGAAAGTGTGTATGTGTGGTAAACCATATATATATATATAGGTTGTAACTGTCTGGACATGCCTGGACACGGCCCTCTGCTGACTGATCCTGTGGCTCCTCCCACAGACCCCTGAATAAAGACAATTGTGTTACTGCTCCTCCCACAGCCCAGGACAGACATACAGCATGGACATGGATCCATTTCATTGTTAATAAAAGCCTTTCAGTATTTACTCTACTTCCAGTCTTTTGGAGTAATTGATAGTGCATCAGTATGGAACCGGAGGAAATAGCAGAGGTACTTAATAAATACTTTACTTCAGTATTCACTATGGAAAAGGATCCTGGTGATTGTAGTGCAGACTTGCAGCAGACTGAAAAGCTTGAGCATGTAGATATTAAGGAAGAGGATGTGCTGGAGCTTTTGGAAAGCATCAAGTTGGATAAGTTGCCGGGACCAGATGAGATGTACCCCAGGCTACTGTCGGAGGTGAGGGAGGAGATTGCTGAGCCTCTGGCAATGATCTTTGCATTATCAATGGGGACGGGAGAGGTTCCAGAGGATTGGAGGGTTGTGGTTGTTGTTCCCTTATTCAAGAGAGGGAGTAGAGATGGCCCAGGAAATTATAGACCAGTGAGTCTTATTTCAGTGGTTGGTAAGTTGATGGAGAAGATCCTGAGAGGCAAGATTTATGAACATTTGGAGAGGTATAATATGATTAGGAATAGTCAGCATGGCTTTGTCAAGGGCAGGTCATGCCTTACGAGCCTGATTGAATTTTTTGAGGATGTGACTAAACACATTGATGAAGCAGGAGCAGTAGATGTAGTCTATATGGATTTCAGCAGGGCATTTGATAAGGTACCCCATGCAAAGCTTATTGAGAAAGTAAGGAGGCATGGGATCCAAGGGGACATTACTTTGTGCATCCAGAACTAGCTTGCCCACAGAAGGCAAAGAGTGGTTGTAGACAGGAGGTCAGTGACCAGTGGTCCGCCTCAGAGATCTGTTCTGGGACCCTTACTCTTCGTGATTTTTATAAATGACCTGGATGAGGAAGTGGAGGAATGGGTTAGTAAGTTTGCTGATGACACAAAGGTTGGGGGTGTTGTGGATCGTGTACAGCAGCCATACTCAACAGGGGCCATATGGCCCCCTTGGGGGCCCTGGCACACTTGAAGGGGACCACTAACTGAAAACTGTGAGAAGGGGAGCCCCAAGGGTTTATGGGGGCCCTGGTAACTGAACTGATGAAATACCCAAGCAGCAGCCTTCATTGGAGCCAATACTTTCCCTCCTATTTATAATGTCTTTCCAACACACCGTTTGAATTTGGTGCACCGGGTAAATTTATTGCTTAAGCTTCTCCCACACAGCCTCACTTCAGAGCCAGTTGCGAATCAGACTGCACCAGGTCAACGTATTCAATCAAGGGTTCTCGCATCCATAATCGCCATACTTCATTCTCAGAAGATCAGTGTGTCTTGCTATGCCTTTTTTAGCCTAGTAACTTTAAAGTATATGTGTTTGGATATATTATACATTAAGGTAAGTTGTGAAAAGTGTTTATTTCTGCATATGAAGTCACCGAAAAAAAAAATCCCTGGCTCCGGGTGACAGCATTTTTTGTCAGTAATGTATCTGTATTTCGCGTGTAAGGGGGTTTCGACTTTTATGTTACTGCAGAGGCTAATTAAAATGGCGTCTTTGTTATGTTAATCTGGGGAATGCGGCTATGTTGTGTTAAACGCTGAGAAAGTTTGCGCTAGCAGTTTGTTTTTCCTTTAGAGTGTGATAAGAGAGTGCTATTAACCAATTGGGATAGTTGTTATGGTTTTGGTGTGTTTGAAGATACTGTATGCGCAGGGTTTTGGGGCAGAAGGCGGGAGAGTGAGACAGAGGATGGACCAGGTGCTGTGAGTCCGCTAACTGAGTCGGACCCCGAGCGGGACGTTCGGCGAGGAGAGGAAACGGAGACAGACTCGTGTGGAGCGTCCCTGGTCGACCACCGTTGTTGGTCCCAGGCGGCCGGTCGAGGTGGTCCGAGGGGGTCACAGGGTGAAGAAGAAGGCCCTTGAGCTCCAACGGTTTTTGTGCACGAAGAGATTGAACTTTGATAAGCGTGGCGCCTTTTATTTTCCTTTTATATTTTATTCTCTTTTAATTATATAGTTCCAGTAATATCTATAAACTGTAAATCATTTAATCGTATCTGGTGTATTGTCTGTTATTTGGGCAGGGTGGGGTACCTCACACAGCATCCACACAAACAAATTATCCAGTTTGCCGGGGCCGAGGCTGTTTCCCTAGATGACAGCGAGCCAAGCGACCCTGAGGGTGGCCAGCGGGGGCTACACGCGCACTTATTATTTTCAGAAATAATTCTACCCATGAGTTCCTTGGTGAAAAAAAAGTGTCAGCTGTATTCAGTAAACTGATTGCTAAAACTGGAAATGCTCAGAACGTTGGTGAGTCACTTATCCGGCCCTCAGTGTCCATAATAATATCTGATGTCATGAATTTGAGTGCCAAAGAAACAATTCAGGCAATTCTTTTGAGTAATTCTACTGTTGCCAGAAGGATTGATGAGATGGCAAGAAATTCTCTTTAAAATTAGATGAAACTACTTTACAAGATAACGATGCTCTTCTCATGGCTTATGTGAGATTCTGGAATGGAAACAAACTGATGTTTGCCAGGAGGATTAAAACGGATATAAGGGACTGTCTAATTTTGAAGAAGTCAGAAGTTACTCAAGCGAGAACAATATTCCAATGGAGAATATAATTGCTTGTACAACTGATGGTGCCACTCCTATGGTTGGTCGATACAGAGGATTCATCGCCCATCTAAAAGGAGTTAGACCTTCTGTCTTTACTATGCATTGCATCATTCACAAGGATCACCTAGCAGCTAAAAACTTAGGAGGACGTCTCTATCTTTCGCTTTCAGTTGTCATAAAGGCTGTAAACTTCATCAAATCCCATGCCCTTCAGGATCGTCCTTTCCGGCAGCTGTGTGAAGAAAATGATGAAGACTTCTGGACGCTGTTGCTGCATACCAAGGTGAGGTGGCTTTCCAAGGGAAACTGTCTTCAACGTTTTGTTACACTCTGGGACACCACAGTTTCCTTCATGTCTGATAAAGAGCATGGAGAAAGACTCATTGATGCTGAGGCGGACATATTTTATCTGGCAGATATCTTTCAGAAACTTAATTTGTTAAACAAAACTTTACAGGGCAAAAACTGTAACCTCGTAGATTGTAAGGAAGCCATTGTTTCTTTTCTTAAGATACTCGAAGTCTATTGCCACAGTATGGGACGTCGGGAATTTTTACAATTTCCAAACCTGAAGATGATCGCAGAGGCACTGAAGGACGATGACCTTACCATTTATGTGAAACATTTTAAGCAGATACACAAGGATATGCAAGAAAGATTTAATGACCTGTTAAACCTCGGTATCCCGGATTGGAATTTGAATCCATTTGAAGTACAACCTACCCAAGTTGAGGCAGAAATTCAAGAGAGTTTGATTGATTAGAGGGCTTGTCTACTGAGTCCTTATGGGTGGAGCTGAGAAACAGGAAAGATATGGCCACATTAGTGGGATTGTATTACAGACCACCCAATAGTCAACGAGACTTGGAAGAGCAAATCTGCAGAGAGATAGCAGGCAACTGCAGGAAACATAAAGTTGTGGTGGTAGGGGATTTTAATTTTCCATACATTGATTGGGACTCCCATACTGTTAGGGGTCCAGATGGTTTAGAGTTTGTAAAATATGTTCAGGAAAGTTTTCTAAATCAATATATAAAGGGACCAACTAGAGGGGATGCAATATTGGGTCTCCTGTTAGGAAACGAATTAGGGCAAGTGACAGAAGTCTGTGTAGGGGAGCACTTTGGTTCCAGTGATCATAACACCATTAGTTTCAATTTGATCATGGACAAGGATAGATCTGGTCCTAGGGTTGAGGTTCTGAACTGGAAGAAGGCCAAATTTGAAGAAATGAGAAAGGATCTAAAAAGCGTGGATTGGGACAGGTTGTTCTCTGGCAAAGATGTGATTGGTAGGTGGGAAGCCTTCAAAGGGGAAATTTTGAGAGTGCAGAGTTTGTATGTTCCGGTCAGGATTAAAGGCAAATTGAATAGAAGTAAGGAACCTTGGTTCTCAAGGGATATTGCAACTCTGATAAAGAAGAAGAGGGAGTTGTATGAAATGTACAGGAAACAGGGGGTAAGTCAGGTGCTTGAGGAGTATAAGAAGTGCAAGAAAATACTTAAGAAAGAAATCAGGAGGGCTAAAAGAAGACATGAGGTTGCTTTGGCAGTCAAAGTGAAGGATAATCCAAAGAGCTTTTACAAGTATATTAAGAGCAAAAGGATTGTAAGGGATAAAATTGGTCCTCTTGAAGATCACAGTGTTCGGCTTTGTGCGGAACCAAAGGAAATGGGGGAGATCTTAAATAGGTTTTTTGTGTCTGTATTTACTAAGGAAGCTGGCATGAAATCTATGGAATTGAGGGAATCAAGTAGTGAGACCATGGAAACTGTACAGATTGAAAAGAAGGAGGTGTTTGCTGTCTTGAGGAAAATTAAAGTAGATAAATCCCCGGGACCTGACAGGGTGTTCCCTTGGACCTTGAAGGAGACTAGTGTTGAAATTGCGGGGGCCCTGGCAGAAATATTTAAAATGTCGCTGTCTATGGGTGAGGTGCCGGAGGATTGGAGAGTAGCTCATGTTGTTCCGTTGTTTAAAAAAGGATCGAAAAGTAATCCGGGAAATTATAGGCCGATGAGTTTAACATCAGTAGTAGGTAAGTTATTGGAGGGAGTACTAACAGACAGAATCTACAAGCATTTGGATAGACAGGGGCTTATTAGGGAGAGTCAACATGGCTTTGTGCGTGGTAGGTCATGTTTGACCAATCTGTTGGAGTTTTTCGAGGAGGTTACCAGGAAAGTGGATGAAGGGAAGGCAGTGGATATTGTCTACATGGACTTCAGTAAGGCCTTTGACAAGGTCCCGCATGGAAGGTTAGTTAGGAAAATTCAGTCGCTAGGTATACATGGAGAGGTGGTAAATTGGATTAGACGTTGGCTCGATGGAAGAAGCCAGAGAGTGGTGGTAGAGAATTGCTTCTCTGAGTGGAGGCCTGTGACTAGTGGTGTGCCACAGGGATCAGTGCTGGGTCCATTGTTATTTGTCATCTATATCAATGATCTGGATGATAATGTGGTAAATTGGATCAGCAGGTTTGCTGATGATACAAAGATTGGAGGTGTAGCAGACAGTGAGGGAGGTTTTCAGAGCCTGCAGAGGGACTTGGACCATCTGGAAAAATGGGCTGAAAAATGGCAGATGGCGTTTAATACTGACAAGTGTGAGGTGTTGCACGTTGGAAGGACAAACCAACGTAGAACATACAGGGTTAATGGTAAGGAACTGAGGAGTGCAGTGGAACAGAGGGATCTGGGAATACAGATACAAAATTCCCTAAAAGTGTCGTCACAGGTAGATAGGGTTGTAAAGAGAGCTTTTGGTACATTGGCCTTTATTAATCCAAGTATTGAGTATAAGAGCTGGAATGTTATGATGAGGTTGTATAAGGCATTAGTGAGGCCGAATCTGGAGTATTGTGTTCAGTTTTGGTCACCAAATTATAGGAAGGATATAAATAAGGTTGAAAGAGTGCAGAGAAGGTTTACAAGGATGTTGCCGGGACTTGAGAAACTCAGTTACAGAGAAAGGTTGAATAGGTTAGGACTTTATTCCCTGGAGCGTAGAAGAATGAGTTGAGATTTGATAGAGGTATATAAAATTATGATGGGTATAGATAGAGTGAATGCAAGCAGGCTTTTTCCACTGAGGCAAGGGGAGAAAAAACCAGAGGACATGGGTTAAGGGTGAGGGGGGAAAAGTTTAAAGGGAACATTAGGGGGGGCTTCTTCACACAGAGAGTGGTGGGAGTATGGAATGAGCTGCCAGACGAGGTGGTAAATGCGGGTTCTTTTTTAACATTTAAGAATAAATTGGACAGATACATGGATGGGAGGTGTATGGAGGGATATGGTCCATGTGCAGGTCAGTGGGACTAGGCAGAAAATGGTTCGGCACAGCCAAGAAGGGCCAAAAGGCCTGTTTCTGTGCTGTAGTTTCTATGGTTTCTATGGTATCTTCAGAATGATATAACTGCACATCGTCGGTTCAGTCAGTTTCAAAAAGATTTTTGGATCAAGAGTGATCTGCTGAATAAATTTACAACACTGTTGGTGTTCCTCAGGCATCAATATTAGGACCGCTACTTTTCACATTGTTTGTCAATGATTTAGATGCTGGAATTTCAAGCAACACACATAAAAGTTGCTGGTGAACGCAGCAGGCCAGGCAGCATCTCTAGGAAGAGGTACAGTCGACGTTTCGGGGTCTTGGCAAAGTTTGCGGATGATATGAAGATGGCTGGAGTGGTAGGTAGTGCTGAGGATGCAATATGATTGCAGCAGGACTTAAACAAATTGGAAGAAAGGGTAAAATAGTGGCAGATGGAATACAGTGTAGGAAAATACTCGATAACGCATTTTGATGGAAGGAACAATAGACAGACTATTATCTAAAAGGGGAGAAAATTCAAACATTAGAGGTGCAGAAGGACTTAGGATTTCTCATACAAGACTCCCAGAAGGTTAGTTTACAGGTTGACTCTGTGGTAAAGAAGGCAAATGCGATGTTGGCTTTTATTTCAAGGGGAATAGAATATAAAACCAAGGAGATATTGCCGAGGCTTTATAAGACACTAGTCAGGCCGCGCTTGGAGGATTGGTAACTGTTTTGAGCCCCATATCTCAGGAAGGAAGTGTTGCCATTGGAGAAACTCCAGAGGAGATTCACGAGTATGTTTCCGGGAACGAAGGGGTTAACATATGAGGCATGTTTGGCAGCTTTGGGCTCATACTCACTGGAATTTATAAGAATGCAGGGGGAATCGCATAGAAACCTACTGCATGTTGAAAGAACTAGATTAGGGGGATGTGGAGAGGATGTTTCCTATGGTGGTGATGGACGGGGTGGGTGGGTCATCCAGAACTAAAGGGCACAGCCTCAAAATCGTGGGGCAACCTTTGAACTAAGGTAAGGAGGAAGTTTATTTATCCACAGTGTAGTGAATCTGTGGAATGCTCTGCCACAGACTGTGCTGGAGGTCTACTACTACTACTACGTCGACTGAGGCCTAGGGGGCCGGTGTCGATCACGATGACGGACTCTCCACTTCTCCCTCCCCTTCATCGGTGTATTCAGTTCATCTACATTAGCCGCGCCGCTGTCTTCTAGGAGCGTGTTGACCATAGTCTTGGGAGGGCGTCCAGGATTCATCCTCCCGTGCTTGGGCTCCCACATGATGACTAGGCTGGCAGGTAGCTCGGGGTGGCATAGACATGCCCCGCTAGTTGCATCTTCTCGCCTAGATTCTAGTGGTGAGCATCGGTAGGTTGTCACCGAGCTCGAGGTTCGTCATGTGCTGTTGCCAACTCACATCAAGAGCCGTCTGGAGCATTCGTGTATTGCAACCATCCAGAGACTTTTGCATCATCTTGGTGAGTGTCCACGTCTCGCATCCGTATGTGAGAATGGACTCTATGACTGCTATGAAAATCCTCTTTTTAAGCCCTCTGATCAGGTTCGACTTCCAGATTTCCTTCATGTCGTTCATAGTCCTCCACGCCAGCGCCTTCCGTATCTTTATGTCCTTCTCCGAACTCATCATTCTTGACCCAAGGTACCTGTAGTCAAAGACTTTCTTAATGGTATCATTCTCTACAGTCTTGAGAGTACTTTCGTCGCAGTTAAACGGCATGTACTCTGTCTTTTTAGCGTTTAGCTGAAGTCCAACTTTATTGCATTCAATCTCCACCTTTGTCAGTAGCTGCTGTGTTTCCTCCATCTGGTCAGAGAGCAGGACTATGTCATCTGCAAAATCGTGATCTGTGAGTGTAACTGGTCTGACCCTTTTGGTTTGCTTTGGTTTTATTGTCAAACCAAGCTTGTCATGATCTTTGGTAGCTTGACGCAGAGCGTAATCAAGGACAATTATAAAGATGTAGAGTGCCAGAGTGTCTCCTAGCAGCACACCAGCTAGGAGCTCGAACACTGCTGTTTCTCTGTCTGGTGATACAACTTTCGCCATGGTTTTGGTATAGCTGGACTCTATTGCTCTCAGTAGATGGTCTGGCACTCCATAAGCATTCAGGATCTTCAGCATTTTACCTCGGTGAATGGAGTCAAAAGCTTTGCGAAAATCGATGTAAGTAAGCACGGCTGGTAGGTTGTTCTTCTTGACTTCCTCGATGATCCTATGGAGGTCAAGTCCGTGGAAATACTTAAGCAGAAGTTGATAATTTCCTGATTGGTCAGGGCATCAAAGATATGGCGGGAAGGCAGATGTATGGGGTTGAGTGGGATCCAGGATCAGCTATGATAGAATAACAGAACAAATTCAATGCGCTGACTTGCCTAATTCTGCTCCTATGTCTTATGGTTTTGTGGACATGAAGGGGTACGTAGAAAAGACAGGAGATTGGGGAGGAAAAATGGACCAGCCAGAATGAAATGGTGGAGCAGAATGGTGGGCCAAATGGCCTGACTCTGTTGCTTTTTTTAGGGTCTTATATATTCATTACTCGAGGCTCCCGAAGCATTTCAGTGGTCCTTTGACATATCTAGAGAAAATAACATCCTTTTGGTGTAATATACACCACTGACTCTGTTCTGATTAGGAAGCCACAGTTTGTGTAACCAAAAGATGTCAATCCCAACTTCCTCTCAAGTCTGAAGCAGGTTCAGTGTAATTCTGAGAGCAGACTTACAAATGCAAATATTGTGGAATTTTGTGAAATGGATTTGGATCTGATTTATTCCTGTCATGTATACTAAGATAACAGTGAAAGCTTTCCTTTCACACTGTTCATCCAAAGCAAAGCATTCCACTGTGCATTGTTGTAGAACATGGTGAAACTAGGCAACAATGCAGAATAGTCTAACAGCTACAGAGAAAATTTAGTGCAAGAATATAAGAAGGTTAGCCACGCAAGAGGTCAAGAGGGTTTTTATTGTACCAGGGAACCCTATAATATTCTTCAAACTGTGGGGTAGAAGCTGTCCTTGAGCCTAGCGGTATGTACTTTCAGGCTCTGCCCAGTGGAAGAGGGGAGAAGCGAGGATATCCAAGGTGGGTTGGTTCTGCAAATCTGAAATAAAACTAAGAAACCGGAGATGGTAAATCAGGTAGACTGTGAAGGGAGAGGAAAGAAAAATCTTGATTTTATGACTATTAATTTTAATTAGTATTGGATTAAGATTGGCTTTATTTTGTAATTTGTACTCGGAAACATACTGTAAATTTGCTGTTTGCAATAATGACTAACACATTGCGAGGACGTGCCGGGGGGCTTGGGTCAGGCTTCCTGTGCCAATGTAGTATAGCCACAGTTTACAAACTCACTAATCCATACGTGTTTAGAATCTGGAGGAATCCGGAAAACCGGGAGGAAACCCATGCGATCACAGAGAGAATGTACAGACCCCTCACAGACGGAGGTGGGAATTGAACCACAGTCTCTGGTGCTGTAAGGCATTACACCAGTCACTATGCTGCCACAGCACCCACAGCCCCGGAGCAAATAGACAAGCAAATGTACCACGGTGTCGAGAAAAGCCAGAAAGGAATGAAATAAATCAGGAATGTGATGGCTCCAGTCACAGCTTGCACGGGCAGATCTCTAAGCCTCTGAATCCTTAGTCAGGATATGTGGTGGTTTCGGTTTACGCTGCAGTGGAGGTTCGACATCAGTGGCTAATGCCACATAGCTTAGTTTTCTGGCTTTTCATAAGATGGCAGCACATTCGATCACAGCGGCTCCTACATGATCAACAAAAGGTGTTGCTGTCCTTTTTAAGCATATTTTTATGACCGCAAGGTCCAGCTAGACATTAAGAACTTAAAGTGCTGGAGTTCTACCCCATCAGTGAGTTGCTAATTGGAGGAGAACCTAAAGGAGCTGGAAGGTGCAGATGGTGTTGCTGCTTACATCAGAGAGACTTCAGAGGAGTCAGTGCGAGAAGGAGGCATGCAGTCTAATAGCAAACAACAGTCTGAGTCGCTTTTCTTGTGATCTCAAGATCCTTTTGGATATTGTTAATGTGGAATGCTGCAAATCTAATTTGCTGATGCTGGTGGACAGCAAGGGTGGATGGTGGGGGAGCTACATGGCCTTGGTTGTCGTGAGGACTAGGACTCAAGCTGTGGTGTTGCCTGCTTACAGCTGCCAAGAAAGAGTTGTCAGAGTCAGTGCTGCTCACCGCCCCCCCCCCCCCCCCCGCCAATGCTCGCTTGGC
Organism: Mobula birostris; assembly: GCF_030028105.1. Lineage (NCBI taxonomy): Eukaryota > Metazoa > Chordata > Chondrichthyes > Myliobatiformes > Myliobatidae > Mobula > Mobula birostris. The sequence continues at coordinate 17,375,582 of NC_092372.1, read as the reverse complement.
AGAAGACAAGCTGTATTGTGGTCGACTGCAGGTTTCTGCAGTATTCATGGGCTCAGGATCTGGATATTATTTTGTGTGGCTCTATTTTACTGGTATCTTACATGTATTTGCTATCTTGTGTGTGTTATGTGTGCTTTGTGTTGTGTGTGACTGTTGGTACTGTGCTTTGAACCTTGACCCTACAGTAACACTGTCTCGTTTGGCTGTATTTATGGATATTCATGTATGGTTCAATAACAATAAAAATTTTGCTTCCTGTATATTTTTGGGTGTATCTTATGGATTTTGGGCCGTTGATCATGAAAATCACGATGAAATTTCCTTCTCTCACACCATTATTTTATAATCACTTATATTTATTATTTCAATTCATAGTTCAAGTCAATTACTATTGTTGCCTGCAATGTAAGCTGAAAAGTTTTCTATCTTGTTTGTCCAGGTTTTAGAACAGCTATAAAAGCATCACACACAAACCATTTCATGCATTGCAATTACATGTATATCAGTTTGCGATCATGTGAATGTGCAAGCTCTACACGCATTGCATATTGTGTGTACTCATTGTAATAAAGTAATTGTATTTTCAGGAGTATTTATGATAGCAAAATGTCTCACCAATGTTTCAACGGCCGGGATACTGTCAGAGTCAGAATCAGAATCAGGTTTATTATCACCAGCATGTGTTGCGAAATTTGTTAACTTAGCAGCAGCAGTTCAATGCAATACGTGATAATATAGAAATTAAATAAATAAATAGATCAATTACAGTAAGTATAAATGTATATATATTAAAAGGAAAGATACATCGCATCCGGAGTTTCTCCGGTTAGCAGACAATTTCCCTCCATGCCTCTCTGACGCAGTGGGGAACCGCGTACGAGGCAAGTTACCGCAGTGGTTTGCCATTGCCTTCTACCGGGTGAGTTTCCAAAGAGATCACCAGCTTGTAACCCAGCACGGATGGAAAGCGTGCAGGGGAGCCGGCTGGATTCAAACTTGGGACCTTTCGTCCTGAAGTCCGACGCTGATGCTGCTACGCCACCAGCCGGGTCATGTGTATTGAATAGATTAAAAATAGTGCAAACACAGAAGTAATATACAGTATATTAAAAAAAAAGTGAGTTGGTGTTCACGGGTTCCATGTCCATTTAGGAATCATACGTATGTACAGTGTAAGTCAAGTCAAGCTTATCATCATTTAACTATATATATGTTTATTAATGTATATAATCATATAATTGACTGTATATAGAAAGGAGACAATGTTTCTCTGAACCAGGGTGTAAAGCACAATATTACACATAAGACACATACATGATGGTAAGCCTAAAATCTGCAGATGCATCGTGCATAAATAATGAACTAAAGTGTATAAATTAAATACTGTAAGGTACAGAACAGATTAATCAATGATGCCAAATATGAAGCCCAAAAGCCTGGCGAAGAAACTATTTCCCATCTTGACTGTTTTTGTTTTTATGCATCAATCTCCTGCATGATGGTAGAAAGTTAAAGAGAAAGCAGCTCTCCTAATAAATGTCCTCAGCGGATGGAAGGGAGAAAGAACATTATAAAAGTGGTTTAAACTGTTTTCAGTGCAGTGCCATGACTGAAGTAATAGATATAGGGGGTAGGGAGCTACTGGAATAGCTGATTCAGTTAACTGCTGGAGGAAGAAACTTTTAAGGTAGTGTGAAGTTTTGTTTTAGTGCTTTCTGGAGAGGAGCTTTTGGAAAAGGCGATTTACAAGGTGGGAAGTGTCTGCAATGATTTTTTCCGGCCCACTTCTTTGACCTGAACACATACAAGTCCTGCAGTGATGGTAGACTGCAGCCAATAACCTTCTCTGCTGACCTGACAGTATTTGTATATGCTGAGAGAATGCTGCACCAAACTAGACAGTAATGGTTAATGTGAGGATGCTCTCTATAATGGCAGAGTAGAATTGCACCAAATGTTCTGGGTGACTAAAACTGTACACAATACTCCAAGTTCCGTCTCATCAATAACTTCAACAACTGCAACATAATGCCCCTGCTCCTAAACTTGATGCCCTGACTCATGAAGGCCAGCATGCTAAACACCTTCTTCACCACCCTGTCTAATTTTGCAGCCTCTTTCAGTGAACTGTGCACTTGTACTCGCAGATCCCTCTGTTCCATAATACTTATCAGTGCTCTCCCATTCACTGTACATGTCATCATCATCATGATGTGTGGTATCGTATGACGTGGGCATCATGGTCTTTCCATGGCCAAGATTGTTCTTGGCAAATTTTTCTACAGAAGTGGTTTGTCATTCCTTTCTTCTGGGCAGCGTCTTTACAAAACGGCTAACACCAGCCATTATCCATACTCTTCAGAGATTGTCTGCCTGGCGTCAGTGGTCGCATAACTAGGACTTGTGATCTGCACCAGCTGCTCATCCGACCATCCGCCACCTGCTCCCATGGCTTCACATGACCCTGATTGGGGAGCTAAGCAGGTGTTATACCTTGCCTAAGGGTGACCTGCAGGCTAAAGGAGGTGTATCTCCACCTCGCCACCCTGGTTTGAATGCTCAACATGCTTCACTACACTTATCCAGTTGAAATCCATTTGCCATTCCTCGGCCTTTCTCCATAACTGATGGAGATCCCTTTGTAATTCATTGTAACCTGCTTCATAAGACCATAGGTATACTGTAGGAGCAGAATTAAGCCAAGGCTGATCCAATTTTCCTCCTAGCCTCAATCTCCTGCCTCCTCCCCATATCCCTTCATGCCCTGGTCAATCAAGAATTTATCAATCTCTGCCTTAAATATCCATAAAGATTTGGCCTCCACAGCTGCTCGTGGCAACAAATTCCACAGATTCATCACTCTCTGGCTAATGAAGTTCCTCTTCATATCCATTCTAAAAGAATGCCCTGTATCCTCTGGTCTTACACTCTCCCACCATAGGAAACATTCTCTCCACATACACTCTATCAAGGCCTTCCACCATTCAATAGGGTCACCCCTCATTCTTCTGAATTCCAATGAATACAGGTGTACAGCCATCAAACTCTCTTCAGATGCCATTCAATCCTGGAATAATTTCCGTGTTCCTCCTTTGAACCCTCTCCAGTTTCAGCTCTATCTGCTCATCAAGATCCCCTAATTTAGTATCAATCAGTGCAAGATTGCATGACCATGTGCCTTTATATTGCTATCTTAATACAGTCATAGTCATAGAGCACTATAACACTGAAACAGGCCATTCAGCCCATCTATTCCATATCGACCTGTTACTCTGCCTAGTCCAATAGCTCCATATTATCTTGTATCAAAAAGGCACAAGGGAAAGATTATATGATGGGAACTGAGTGGAGAACTTGTTTAATCATAAGAGCTTGAAGGGAATGCAAGGAGCTAGAAATAAAAAGGATTATTTATTTCAAATATACAAACCTTATTGTATATTTGGCAGATTATATCTTGTTTTAATCAATTCAACAAATAAAGTTAATCCACAAAATTAAGGGTGTGGGTAAATTACACTTACCATTAAAAGCTTCATATAATCACCTGTCAAATAAAAAGTAAATAACCCTAATTTAATGTTGTAAATCTTAACTGCTTTAAATAATTGCATTTATTTGGCAATTGCCATACATTGGTAAGAAACAAAAATCGAATACAACTTGATTGGGCTGATATGCAGTATTCAGCCAAGGCTGTGGTGAGATTACACTGTACATCATTCATTCAAATTATAGGAGACTAACTACTTCAGGATTCAGAATTTTGAACTTCCGAATCCTTTTTGTGAGCTAATTATGAAGCAGGTCTAACAGTAATTATATATAACTTGTTTTTCTCATCAGTAAGAAATGCTTATGTCATTCTTCCAAATAGAATGCATTTACAGTCAAATTGCTTCACATCATATTACAAGTCTGCTTAACCACCGGTCTTAAAGCCTATTCAGCAGGAAAAAGAACATAAGTGGCCCTTCAGAATAGCATCTAATTTTAGTTTTAATTCCACAAGAATCTGTGGCCTCCTACTCAAAACATCATCAGTGGCGTATGATGTATCAAAGGGATGTTATTATTTTCCTTAGATTTGTCAAAGAGCCACCAAAACGCTTCAGGAGTCCCAAAAAAACCATATACATTCCAAATGTTTGTATTGAAATATGGATTGTTAGCAGAGGCTTCAAAATGTAATGAATAAATGTATTTGAATACTACTTTTTTAGATCAGTATATTCTCCAGTGATTATTTACAAAAATATTAATTGAACAATAAAAGAATGCCCATTGATTTTATTTACAACATCTAAAATCTGCCTGTGGAAAGCCACACTAATGGAGGTAGTGATACACACCCAGTGGCCGTTTTATTAGGTACACCTGTACACCTGCTCATTAATGCAAATATCTGATCAGCCAATCATATGGTAACAGCTCAAGGCATAAAAGCATGCAGACATAGTTAAGGGGTTGTTCAGATTAAACATCAGAATAGGGGAAGACACAACAGCTACTGTAGATGCTGGACGTCTAGAGCAATGCACACAAAGTGCTGGAGGAGCTCAGCAGGTCAGGCAGCATCTATGGATGGGAGGTAAACAGTCAACATCTCAGCCCAAGAGGGTCCCAACCCAAAACGTTGACTGTTTATTCCAATTCATATGTGCTTCCTGACCTGCTGAGCTCTTATTACAATGGGGGAAGAAATATGATATAAGTGACTATGACTTTGGAATGATTGTTGATGCCAGATGGGGAGGTTTGTGTATCTCAGAAACTGCAGATCTCCTGGGATTTTCACACACAGCAGTCTCTAGATTTTACAGAGAATGGCGCAAAAAACAAAAAAGCATGCAGTGAGTGGCAAGTCTGTGGACGAGAGATCAGAGGAAAATGGCCAGGCTAGTTCAAGTTGACAGGGAGGTGACAGTAGCTCAGATAACCACGTATCACAGCATTGGTGTGCAGAAGAGCATCTCTGTAAGCACAATGTGTTGATCCTTGAAGTGGATGGGCTACAGAGGACCACAAACATGCACTCAGTGGCCACTTTTTTAGGGACAGGAGGCACCTCATAAACAACAGGAATTCTGCAGATGCTGGAAATTCAAGCAACACACATCAAAGTTGCTGGTGAACGCAGCAGGCCAGGCAGCATCTCTAGGAAGAGGTACAGTTGACGTTTCAGGCCGAGACCCGAAAGGACCCGAAGAGTCTCGGCCTGAAGCGTCGACTGTACCTCTTCCTAGAGATGCTGCCTGGCCTGCTGCGTTCACCAGCAACTTTGATGAGGCACCTCATAAAATGGCCACTGGGTGTATAATTGCTACTGCCTCTCAAAGCAGCTGTGTCAACTTTAACCAGTGTAGTAGACCAGAAGACTATAAGACATAGGCCATTTGGTCCATCGAGCCTGCTCTGCCATTCAATCATGGCTGATTTACTTATTTTTACACTAGCATTCATATGATGCCAGTGTGTTTTATGCCTGTGGCATCTGAGATTTCACCGTCAATCTAGGCATACGCATAAAAGTTTAGGATTGAGCATTATTACAGTCCCAAGAAATAAGAAATATCCATTATAACTCAATTTCCATATTTCCTTTTAATATTTTCTGAAAATACTTTTTCAGATTCTGGCTTTAAAGGTCTGATCTTCCAGCATCAAATTGCATGAGACTTTCTAACAATTTATTATCCAGTCATATCCTGTTAAAATTAGCTTTAACCTCAAACCATCTTAACAATGGAATTGATTCTTCATTATTTACCGTTTTTTCATTTTTAACCCAATTTTGGATAATTGATTCATAGCTAAACAAAGGGACATCTTTAACTTTAATAGGTAATGTTTGTTCCTGGATACGGGTTCTATAAATACCACTGTAGGAATGATCTTCACTTCGTATAATGTCATACTCCACTGAATGAAGCATGATTGAATGTGACAAAAGTGATGTCAAACTGGAATGATACACTGATTTGATTCATTATCTCTCAACCTTCAATAATGGAATAGCATTGGCAAATTTCAGAACATTTTCTGTATAATTAAGACATCATTACACACCTGTAGCTCATTCTCTTAATTCTTTTCATGCTCCAGAATGGAAGCCACCGGGTCTTGGATATTCTTCATGATGTATTATTTTCAATAGGTTAATAATTGATTTAACCTTCCATAACATGAAAATGGGTATAAAGTACAAATATAATCAAATTTGCTTTGTACTTGCATGGTGGTCATGAATGAATATATCCAGAATGGGCCCAATTTCCCACTTCTTACTCTTTCTGAAGTTCTAAATAAATTTATTCTCAAAGTACATATATGTCACCATGTACAACTCTGAGATTCATTTTCTTACAGGCTTATTCAATAAATCTATAGAATAATAACCATAACAGAATCAATGAAAGAACGCACCATTTTGGGTGTTCAACCAGTGGGCTAATATAACCAGACAATGAAATGTGCAAATACAAAAAAGAAAGAGATAATAATAATAAATAAATAAGCAATAAATATCAGGAAAATGAGATAAGAGTGCCTGAAAGTGAGTCCATAGGTTGTGAGAATATTTCAATAATAGGGCAAGTGAAGTTACCCCTCTGGTTCAAGACCCTGATGGTAACTGTTCCTGAACCTGGTGGTGTGGTGGGATCTCAGTATCTTTAGAAAATATTGTGTTGGTTTCATTGCCTCTCACATTGTTTTCTCTTTATGTTCCCCTTCTGGGTCTTTGCTAGCACTTTTCACTTCTGCAGGTCTCCCCATTGGCAGAATTGTGCCTCGCATTCATGTAAACCCATAAGAACATAAAACAACACAGCAGAATTAGACCATTTGGCCTGAGACAGCTCAGCCATTTGATCATGGATAATTTATTTTCCCTCTTAACCCAATCCTCTTGCCTACTCCTAGTAACCTTTAACACACTTACTTATCAGCCTCCATTTTAAATATACTCAATGACTTCTGCAGCTGTCTGCACTGATGAATTGCACAGGTTCACCATACCCTGGCCTCAATGACTTGGCCTCAATGAATTGACCGCAACTTTAAATATAGCCAACAACTTGACCTCTACAGCTACCTGCAGCGATGAATTGAACAGGTTCACCACCCTCTGGCTCCAGCAAGTACAGGCTCAGAGCCATCAGCACTTCTCATATGTTCATCTTTTTATTTCCAGGTCATTCTGGTGAATGTCCGCTGGATCCACTCCATTGCCAGCACATCTTTTCTTAGATGAAGGGCCTAAAATTGCTCACAATACTCCAAGTGTTATCTGACCAATGTCTTATAAACCTCGCACTACATCCTTGATCTGATATTCTAATCCTCTCAGAATGAATGCTAGCATTGCTCGGTGCAGCTTGACGGCCTTTGGCTTGTCAGGGAAAGTGAAGGGGTGATAGACTGGAGCTACAGGAGGATACCAGAGACAGATAAATGGTGGCTGTCAAGAGAGGGAAGGGAGAATGTCAGATAGTGGAGAGCAATGCTGTGACCGTCCCCCTCAACAATAAGTACTCCATTTTGAGTACTGTTGGGGAGGACAACATACCTGGGGGAATCTCTGGCACTGAGTCTGGCCCTGTGGCTCAAAAAGGTAGGGAACTGAAGAGGATGGCAGCAGTAATAGGGGACTCTATAGTCAGGGGGCAGATAGACGATTCTGTGGACGCAAAAAAGAAACTTGGACAGTAGTTTGCCTCCCAGGTGCCAGGCCCGCGATTTGTCTGAATGTGTCCACCATATTCTGACAAGGGAGGGTGAGCAGCCAGAGTCGTGCTACATATTGGTACCATGACATAGGTAGAAAAAGGGAGGAGGTCCTGAAAACAGAATTCAGGGAGTTAGGAAGGAAGCTGAGAAGCAGGACCTGAAGGGTAGTAATCTCCGGATTGCTGCCTGTGCCACACAACAGTGAGGATAGGAATAGAATGAGGTAGAAGATAAATGTGTGGTTGAAGAATTGGAGCAGGGGACAGGGATTCAGATTTCTGGATAATTGGGACCTCTTCTGGGGCAGGTGTGACCTGTACAAAAGGGACGGTTGCACTTGAATCTGAGTGGGGGCAACCTATATTCTTGTGGGCAGGTTTTAATAGAGCCCTTGGGAGTGGTCTAATTTAATATGGCAAGGGGATGGGAACCAGTATGATAGAGCTGAGTATGAGCCAGCAGGTTTACAAATAGGCGATGGGTGTTACATGAATGTAAGGAAGGACAAGCTAATGTTTGGAACAAATGCAGATAGAGCAGAGTTAAATTGTACCACAGAGGCAAAATTCAAAAGGGCAAAGAATGCAGGACTGAAAGTGCTGTATTTAAATGGATGTAGCATTTGGTATAAGGTGGACAAACTCATGGCGCAATTAGAGATTGGTCAGTATGACGTTGTGGGCATCACTGAGTCATGGCTGAAAGAAGGTCATAGTTGGGAGCTCAACATCAAAGGACATACTTTGTATCGAAAGGACAGGTAGGAAGCATAGGCAGTGGTGTGGCTCTGTTGGTAAGGGATGCAATTACATCTTCAGAAAGAGGTGACATAGGGTTAGAGAATGTTGAATCTCTGTGGATGGAGTTAAGGAAGTACAAAGGTAAAACACATTATGGAAGTCATATAAAAGCCTCCAAATAGTAGCCAAGCTGTACGGTTATGCCACAATTGTCATGAGGAACTTCAATATGCAAGGGGATTGGGAAAATCAGGATGGTGTCATATCACAAGAGAGAGAATTTGTTGAATGTCTACGAGATGGCTTTGTAGAGCAGCTTTTTATGATGTATGTCAATGATTTGAACTATGGTATTAATGGATTTGTGGCTAAATTTGATGATGATACAAAGATAGGTGGAGGAGTGGGTAGTGTTGAGGGAACAGAGAGCCTGCAGAGAGACTTAGATAGTTTAGGGGTTAGGGGAATGGACAAAGAAGTGGCAAATGAAATACCATGTTGGAAAGTGTATGGTCATGCACTTTGGTGGAAGAAGTAAATGGTCAGACTATTATTTAGATGGGGAGAGAATTCAAAATGCAGAGATGCAAAGGGATTTGGGAGTCATTGTGCAAGATACCCACCAGGTTGAGTCAATTGTGAAGAAAGGGAATGCAATGTTGGCATTCATTTCTAGAAATATAGAATATAGCAGGGATGTGATGTTGAGGCTCTATAAGGCACTCATGAGACCACACTTGGAGTATTGTGTGCAGTTTTGTGCTCCATATTTTAGAAAGGATATGCTGACATTGGAGAGAGTTGAGAAGCATGTTTTTGGGATGTGGTAAGAGGAAACTCATGTGGTCAGATAGAGGGCATCAAATCCCCCCAAATAGCATCTAAGGTCTGAACCTGGATCTCCCGTGCTGCTAGGCAGCAGTTCTGTGGGCTGCATCCTTCCTCCTCCCAGTTAAATACAAGCTAAATGTGTTCTAATAACTCTATTCTTTGGTAATGATTGTTTTAATGACTTTTATCTTTTCATCATTTCAATCCCATTCAACTGATTTGAAATCTGCTTGACAAAATTCATGCTTATCATCATTCAAAGTTATTTCAAATAAATTGTAAGTATATATTATTAATTAAATGATATAAAAGAACATAGTGTATCTCTAACATTAGACTATAAAACCATAAGGTACAGGAGTAGTATTAGGCCATTGGGCCCATTGAGTCTACTCCGCCATTCCATCGTGGCTGATTTATTATCCCTCTCAACCCCATTCTCCTGCCTTCTCCCTGTAACCTTTGACAGCCTTGCTAATTAAGAATCTATCAATCTCTGCTTTAAGTATACCCAACGACTTAGCCTCCATAGCCGTCTGTGGCAATAAATTCCTCAGGTTCACTGCACTCTGGCTAAAGAAGTTCTTCCTCATCTCTGTTCCAAATGGACATCCTTCTATTCTGTGGCTGTGCCCTCTGGTCCTAGATTCCCCCACTACAGGAAACATCCTCTCCATGTCCGTTCTATCCAGGCCTTTGGTGAACCCTTCTGGCTCCTTTCCAATGCCAGTACATCCTTTCTCAGATAAGGGGCCTAAAACTGTTCACAATACTCTGTGTCAGGTTGACTCATGCCTTATAAAAGCTCAACGAAGTGAACACTCTGGCTGCATGTTGTCTGTGGATTTCATTGGCTTGGAGATACTGAATACTGATTTAGAAATGTTAATTCATGATATTAATGTGAGTCAGCTGTACTGATCATTGCTCCTTCATTTGTTCGCCACAGTCATTTATCCATTTTTTGCTCGAATGCACCAGAAATGTGAGGTGTATTCTAAGCACTGCTGTAAATCATACTGAGCAAAACAATAGATGTGCCAACCAAACAGTTCATGCAGAATGAAATGCTTGTTTAATATTCTGTTATTAGACCATAAGGAGGGAGGGGAGGGAACGCCGACTCAGACCATGAGAGGCCTGTGTCAGGCATTTTCATGCCTTACAAGTCGCAGATTGGAAATCTGTGTGGGGCGCCACTCCTCGCACAATGTGTGATTAAGCACCTTGCTCAAGGGCACAAACATGCTGCCACAGCTGAGGCTCGAACTAGCGACCTTGAGATAACCAGATGAACGCCTTAACCACTTGGCCACGTGCCCAACACAAAGGCAAAGGAACAAAATTCAGCCACTTGGCCCAATGAATCAGCCATTCCATCATGGCTGAATTATTATTATCCCTGTCAAACCCATTATTTTTTCATTTTATTTTATTGAGATAAAATCAAATACTTCAAGTCATGCTGCCCAACAATCCCCCAATGTAATCCTAGCCTAATTTTCCTGCTTTCTCCCCATAACTTTTGATGTCCTTACAAATCAAGGAAGTATTTGGGAATAATTTCAGAAATTCTTAGAAATATTAATAGACGGCTGCCTCTAAGGCGTTTGTACGTTCTCCCCGTGATTGCATGGGTTTCCTCCCACAGACCAAAGATGACCCATTTGATAAGTTAATTGGTCATTTTAATTTGTCCCGTGATTAGTCTTGGATTAAATCCCAGGAATTGCTGGGTGGTGCGGCTCAAAGTCGAGGTTGAGAGGTTCTTGATGATCTCAAAATATAAATACATAGATACATACATATATACCTAGAGAGATAGATAATAAAGAGAGGCCTAAACAAAGCTAAGAAGTGGTACACAAATGATTGAAATCAGACATAGAGGAGTATTATTTCCTCAATAATTTTAATCTATATGACAATATTGTTCAAAAAGGGCTAATTTTTGGCTGTGTTTATATTTCAGTCTGTTTTCCATATATTTAGAAGGCCTCTTCTGATTTTTGCTATTTATTTTTCAGTGTTCAGCTACATGTGGGGGTGGATTCCGCACACGGACGGTAATATGCACCTTGATTAATAAGGAGCTCTGTAATATATCCAAAAGGCCAAATACTAAAGGCTTATGTGGTTTAAGGAGCTGTCCTGTCAATAAGAAAAATCTCCTTCCTCCATGGAAGCCCAAAGGCGGCAAGATTTTTAACAAAGTCTTCCCTAACAAACTGTGGCCTAAATATGGTCTAAATCACTCAGATGGTAAAGTTCAACCTAACTACGAACAGATGCTTATCACAACCGAACAACCACTTCTCTTCAACATCACTATGCAGCCACCTATTGACATGGATCCTGCGACTTCTACATCTACCACAACAAGAGATCAGATGAATTTGGAAAACAAACTCGAGCCCAATGGGGAAAACAACACAGTGTTGTACAATAAACACTATGACAATGACTTTAATCCCAGCCATCAGGATCTAACCAGGAAGGGTAATACTAACATTGGAAAGAGATTTCTTGAACCCGGAAAGATCACACATACAACTCAAACTGTGAATGCTACACAAAACACCGCAGATGAAAACGTTGGTATCTCTACAGATGATCAAGTCACCACTGAAGAGATTGCTTACCTGCCCTCATTTACAGAAGGTCCTGAGCTTTCTATTGTAACAGATGGATCTGATGATACAATTGCAAAAACACCAACAGCCCCTGTGTATGGTGATAAATCTACATTGCTCAGTGCTACACAGGAAACACTTATGACTACAGTAACACCCAGTAGGACATACGCCGTCAAGCCAAATGCAACAGCAGCTTCTCCAGGTTTTAATCATAGAAAAATAAATCTTTCAAAATTTAAAGTAGATCCAGAAGTCAAAGCAACTATTGACCGACTTAAACTGAAACTACTGAAGATGCTGAATGCCAATCACTTTTCCAGTGCTACTGATAACCCAGCTCTTCCTGGTGACAACAGGCCGCAGGTCACCTTTGAGCTTACAACTTCTAATGTAGCTGGTACCACACCTTCATCTTGGGTAAATCTCTCAAAACCATTTGGAAATACATTTCTGTTCTCCACAGCGGACTCAACCACTAGAGCACCCTTGAAGAATACTGTGCCTGCAACAATATCGACTAATGTTACAATAGATAACGATGATTTTGAGAACCTAACTAGGACAGGCACTGTTTTCTGGAAAGTTGGGAACTGGAGTGAGGTAGGTCTTCATATAAATAAATCTGTTATAGTTTATGGATACATCAAGTTTTAATACTTTTGAAAGTCTTATATATCTTCTGATTTATTTGTTTTTGGGATGAGCTCATGACTGGAGAGTCCAGCATTTACCATCTATCATTTATTACCCTTTGAATTCGCTGATGATGTCAGAAGACAGTCAAGGGTCCAGAATAAGAACAAGAACAAGACAGGCTGTGGCAAAGGCACCAGATTTTCTTCCCTGAACTATCTGAATGAACTTTTAAGACCATAAGGCATAGGGGCAGATTTAGGCCATCCACCCATCAAATCTGCTTCACCATTCCCTCACAGCTGATTTATTATCCCTCTCAGCAACATTCTCCTGCCTTTTTCCCATAGCCATTGACACCCTGACGAACTAAGAACCTATCAACCTCCACTTTCAGTATACCCAGTGACTTGGCCTCCACAGCTGCCTGTGGCTATGAATTCCACCGATTCACCATCCTCTGTTTAAAGAAGTTCCTCCTCATCTGTTCTAAAGGGTTGTCCTTGTATTCCAAGGTTCTGCCCTCTGGTACTGGACTCTTCTACTACTGGAAACATCCTCTCCATGTCCACCCTATCTGGGCCTTTCCACTTTACTTTCACTCTCTCAACTCGTTCACACCAGCTAAACAATGAGAGAAGGAAAATAAAACTTTGTCACAACTATAACCAGATCTCATTTGTCTCCTGGGCTGCGTGAAGGGGAACAGGATTCTTTCTGTAATAATTTGGATCAATGGGGATGCAAGCTACTCTTACCTCTGTAATACTGCTGGCTTCCTGCTTCCTGCAACTCTCATCCTTGCCGCTGCCACCTCCAGACTTACTATCCAATTTCCTCTCACATTCCAAAGATATACGAATTAGGATTAGTGATTTGTGGGCATGCAGTGTTGGCACTGGAGGTGTAGCAACACTTGCACACTGCTCAGCACAATCCAGGCTGGTTTGATTTGATGCAAATGACGTGTTTAATGTATGACAAACAAGATGCTGGAAATCCAAATAACACACGCAAAATACTAGAGGAACTCAGCAGGCCAGGCAGCACCTATGGAAAAGAGTACAGTCGACTTTTGGGGCTGAGGGGTTTTGGCCCAAAATGTCGACTGCACTCGCTTCCATTGATGCTGCCTGGCCTGTTGAGTTCCTCCAGCATTTCACGTGCATTGATCCAGATTTCAAGCATTTCTTGTCATAAGATTAAAACTGAAGTTTCTGGATCACTGATCCTCAACTCTTAACCGCACATCCAGAATTTCCCCATGATGTTCTTCCAACTATGACGGATAAATTTCTCTATAGTGTAATTATTAAAAGAAATTTGCATCATGAACGGCCTTTCCATTACTGTCTTCTAAATGGGCAGTACAGACTAGCTGTCAAAAGCTGTAATAGACTTTTCCTTGCAGCAAAGAAACATTTCAATCTGAGGAATTACATCTACTGTAAAATGTATTAGGCAGAATGTTTTTGTAATACAAGTGATAAACTAAATTCTAACATTAAATTCATCCCTGGATGTGTGGCTGTCGAGTCAAATTAACACTAAGCCATCTCGGAAGTGAAATAAATATAACTCTGTCAAAGAGCACTGTAAGTGTAAATGAACCTAATCAGGCTGAATTCATGCTAGCTAAATATAATGGTTTTAATAATACTATGTTAAATATATGAATATTTAGAATAAAAATAAAAGATAAAAATGTTAAATATATGTGATTAGTGAATTCTGGGAATGAAGATCATAGGGAGGATGATCTTTTTATTCACTATTGATCTGTAATTTACATAGAAACATAGAAAACCTACAGCACAATACAGGCCCTTCGGCCCACAGAGTTGTGCCGAATATGTCCTTACCTTAGAAATTACTAGGCTTACCTATAGCCCTCTATTTTACTAAGCTCCATGTACCTATCTAAAAGTCTCTTAGAAGACCCTATCATATCCACCTCCACCACCGTTGCCGACAGCCCATTCCATGCACTCACCACTCTCTGCGTAAAAAACTTACCCCTGACATCTCCGCTGTATCTATTTCCCAGCACCTTAAACCTGTGTCCTCTTGTGGCATCCATTTCAGCCCTGGGAAAAAAGCCTCTGACTCTCCACATGATCAATGCCTCTCATCATATGATACACCTCTATCAGGTCACCTCTCATCCTCTGTCACTCCAAGGAGAAAAGGCCGAGTTCACTCAACCTGATCTCATAAAGCATGCTTCCCAATCCAGGCAACATCCTTGTAAATCTCCTCTGCACTCTTTCTGTGGCTTCCACATCCTTCCTGTAGTGAGGCAACCAGAAATTTAGGTCAATAACTTTCTCCCTGTATTAGATAAGAAAGCAAGGAAGTTTCCATGAGCAGAGAGTGAGAATACCTTTCACTTCCTCCTTTATAATAAAGGACTGTGGCTGAAGGCAGCTCTGGAAACTTCCCTATGGAAGCCACCATTAAACACATTGAACACATTGCCGATTGGGAGGTGGGGCGAGTTTGGTTGAAGTGCTCAACAGCCAAAGCAAAAGCTAATCAATCCCAAGGACAAATAATTTGTTAGCTTTATTTATATACTCAATGGCCACTTTATTAAGTACATCTGTACAGCTGCTTGTTAATGCAGTTACCTTATCAGCCAGTTACGTGACAGCAACTCAATGCATAAAAGCATGCAGACATGGTCAAGAGGTTCAGTTGTTGTTCAGACCAAACATCAAAATGGGGAAGAAATGTGATCTAAGTGGCTTTGACTGTGGAATGTTTGTTGGTGCCAGATGGGATGGTTTGAGTATCTCAGAGGCTTTTGACCCCCTAGTATTTTAACACACAACAGTCTCCAGAGTTTACAGAGAATGGTGCGAAAAACAAAAACAAAAAAACCCTGTGTAGGATTTTGTGGACAAAAATATCTTGTTAATGAGAGAGGCCAGAAGAGAATTTCCAGGCTGGTTCAAACTGGCAGGAAGGCAATAGAAACTCAAATAACCACGTGTTACAACAGCGGTGTGCAGAAGAGCATCTTTGAATGCAGAACTTTTTGAATCTTGAATTGGATGGGCAGCAGAAGAGCATAAGCATACAGAAATACCTAATGTACCTAATAAAGTGGCAACTGAATGTACTTGCAACTAAATCTTCTGGGCTGGGGGGGGGGTCACACTCTACTTCAAATAATGTTTGCAATCAGTGTCACCTTTGTAGGTTTTGAAGGGAGTAAAATACAATTTCAGATGGCAGGATGGAGATACATCTCTTCCAAAGGAGGTGTGAGGTGCTCCTTTCCTCCACTAGTCTGCAGGTCATCTGTGGGCAATGTGTAGCCCCCCACCCCACCCAATCAGGGTCACGTGAAGCCATGGGAGTAGGAGGTGGGTGGTTGTATGAGCAGCTGGTGCACATCACAAGTCACAGTTATGTGACCACTGACTCCAGGCAGACAATCTCTAAAGAGTATTGATAATGGCTGGGGTCACCTGTCATGTAAAGACACTGCCCAGAAGAAGGCAATGGCAAACCACTTGTGTAGAAAAAATTGCCAAGAACAATTATGGTCATGAGACCATGTTTGCCCAGGTGATATGATGTGGCACATAATGACGATGATGAAAATACAAGCGGGGTATATACAGTACACATCATTTTACCCTTCGTGATGATCAACACAAATTGTCTGGAGTCTGCTAGTAGCATTGGGAAAATTGAATGGGATACTGTTGCAACCACTGAGCAGCAAACATTTAAAAATTCTATACAGATTGTCAAAAGAAAACCTGATTTGAAAGATACAGAGATCATAAGGATCAAGGATTAACCTTATTTGCCATTTCCATGTATTAGGAATTTGCTGTGCTGTGTTGGCACAACAGGTAACAAAAAACAGCAACAATCAATAATTATAAAGAACTGTCTAAAATATAAAATTACAGTTATACAAAAATAAGGTATGGATAGGGAATAAAATGTGTATAAATACATAAATATCAGCATGTATTTACAATGCATTATGAAAAGTGGTTTAAAGTGCTGTGACTGGTGTAACAGGTGGGGGTGGCATTGGGGTCTAAACAGAGTAGTTGATCAGGTTGACTGCCTGGAGGAAGAAACTTTTAAGATGGGTTCCAGTTTTTGTTTTAATAGCACTTTTGCTCTTCCAGAAGGGAGCTTTTGGAAGAAGCAGTTTGCCCAGGAGGTAGCATTATGGAACAATATTTCTGTACCATAGGACAAAGCTGAAGTGCATATACCACAGAACTGTATGCTTCTATCCTCAGATGTTTTGTAGTGGAATTGCTTGGTTATGTGAGACACACCTTTAGAATGTGCCTGATACACAGATGTAGAACATTGATTCCTGCTGCAACTGCAGATTCATTATGTAAGACCAATTTTTACAGTATATTTATGGTACTTGAACATTTAACAAACTGCTGTGCCCATTTTCTGTTGCCATGGTTTTGTGTGCTTCATTTCTCTACTACTTTGTGTGCAGTGCTCTACCACGTGTGGAGTTGGGGCTGTGTGGAGGCAGGTGGAGTGCAGTACTAATGAAGAATCCGACTGTGAAGAGACAAAGAAGCCGGTCCCTGCTCGGAGATGCTTCGTGCGTCCATGCGCTATGTGGAAAATAGGTAACTGGAGCAAGGTGAGCCAGGGGAAATTGCAAAGAGAACAAGGCTTTTGTGTTAACATCTGCTCCATCACCATCACCCACAACCTGACCCAGTTTGTCCCATTATCCAGAGGACATTGAAATCCATTTAAGCAATCATAGAGTCACGGAGTACTACATCACAAAAACAGGCCCTTCATGCCATCTTGTTTATGCTGACCTGTTCTTCTGCCAAGTCCCATCTACCTGCACTCCAAATATCTGCCATCCGTGTACCTATTTATCATTGAGCACCTTCTCTCCATCCCCCAAAAGTGAAACTTCCCAGTGGTTGAAGATTTCAATTCCCATTCCCATGCCACCATGTTGGTCCGTGGCCTCCTCTTGTGCCCAGGTGAGGCCACCTTCAGGCTGGAAGAGCAACACCTTATATTTCATCTGGGTAGGCTTCAACTTGAAAGCATGAATATCAATTTCTCCTTCCGGTTAAAAAAAAATCAATCCCCCTCCCCTCATCTTTTTATTCTAGCATCTCCCCCTTCTTTTCCAGTCCTGAAGAAGGGTCATGGCCTGAACTTCAGCTATCTGTTCATTTCTACAGATAATGCCTGATCTGCTGAGTTCCTCCAGCATTTTGTGTGCATTGCTTTGGATTTCCAGCCTCTGCAGACTTTCTCGTGTTTACATATTTGTCTATTTATTTATGTATATAATCTATATATTTATCTATCTATTTATTTATTATTATTTTACATCTATCTATTTATTTTTAATGCACAATTTGTCTTCTTTTGCACATTGGTTGCTTGTCAGTCCTTGTTTCTGACTAGGTTTTCATAAATTCTATTGCATTTCTTTATTTTCCTATAAATGCCTGCAAGAAAATTAATCTCAAGGTTGTAGATCATGACCACGTGCAGCTGCACAGTAACTGAAATGCTCCCAAGCACATAGCCTTCATCACTGCACAGATGGCATTTTCTTTTCTATGTCGATATTTGAGAGTTGTAAAACTAGTCAGCTCCATCATGGATACGAGCTTCCATTGTATCCAAGAGATCTTCAAGGAACAGTGCATCAGAAAGTCCATCATTAAGGACCCCCAATATCCAGGACATGCATTGTTCTCATTGTTACTATCAGGAAGCCATAAAGCACACACTCAACGATTCAGGAATAGCTTTTTCCCCTCTGCCATCCAATTTCTGAATGGACAGTGAACCCATGAACACCACCTCACTACTTTTTTCAATTTCTGTTTTATATGTATATAAAATAGTTAATTTAACTACTTTATATACATCACAAGATCACAAGACAAAGGAGCAGAAGTAGGTCATTTGGCCCATCAAGTCTGCTCCGCAGCTCCTCCATGAGCTAAACTATTCACCCATCTAGTTCCAATTTCCGGCTTTTTCCCCATATCTCTTGATACCCTGACTAGTTAGATATCTGTCAATCTCCTCCTTAAACACCCTCAATGATCGGGCCTCCAGAGCCATATGTGGCAACGAATTCCACAAATCCATGACCCTCTGGCTAAAAAAATTTCTCCTCATCTCTGTTTTAACTCTAATTCTAAGACTATGGCCTCCTGTCCTGGACTCACCCACCAAGGGAAACAACCTTTCCACATCTATTCTGTCCAAACCTTTCAACATTCGAAATGTTTCTATGCGATCCCCTCTCATTCTTCTGTACTCTAATGAATACAATCCAAGAGCCGACAAACGCTCCTCATATGTTAGCCCCTGCATTCCAGGAATCATCCTCGTAAATCTTCTCTGAACTCTCTCCAACATCAGTACATCCTTTCTAAGATAGGGGGCCCAAAACTGCACACAGTATTCCAAATGAGGTCTCACTAATGCCCCATAGAGCCTCATCAACACCTCCTTACTCTTATACACTATTCCTCTTGAAATGAATGCCAACATAGCATTCGCTTTCCTTACCGCCGATCCAACTTGGTGGTTAACCTTTAGGGTATCCTGCACAAGGACCCCCAAGTGCCTTTGCACTTCAGATTTTTGAATTTTCTCCCCATCTAAATAATAATCTGCCCTATTATTTCTTCTTCCGAAATGTACAACCGTACATTTGTCAACGTTGTATCTCATCTGCCATTTCTTTGCCCACTCTCCTAAACTGACTAAGTCTCTCTGCAACCTTTCCATTTCTTCAACATTTCCTGTTCCTCCACCTATCTTGGTGTCATCCGCAAATTTAGCCACAAAACCATTTAATCCATAATCCAAGTCATCGATATACATTGTAAAAAGAAGCGGCCCCAACACCGACCCCTGCGGAACAACACTAGTAACCGGCAACCAACCAGAATAGGATCCCTTTATTCCCACCTTTTGCTTTCTGCCTATCAGCCAATGCTCCACCCATTTCAATCTCTTTCCTATAATTCCATGGGCTCTCATCTTATTAAGCAGCCTCATATGCAGCACCTTATTGAAGGCCTTTTGAAAATCCAAATACACAACATCCACAGCCTCTCCCTTGTCAATCTTATTCGAGATTACCTCAAAAAATTCCAATAGGTTGGTGAGACAGGATCTTCCCTTCATGAAACCGTGCTGGCTTCGGCCTATCTTGTCATGCACCTTGAGGTATTTCATAACCTCGTCCTTGAGGATTGACTCCAATACCTTTCCAACTCCGACATCGGACTAATAGGTCTGTAATTTTCTTTTGGCTGCCTCCTTCCTTTCTTAAAAAACGGAACTACATTTGCGACCTTCCAGTCCTCCGGAACCATGCCAGAGTCTATTGATTCCTGGAAGATCATTTCCAATGCTTCCACAATCTCCAAAGGCACCTCCTTCTGAACCCTTGGGTGCACCTCATCCGGACCGGGAGACTTATCTATTCTTAGTCCACTTAGCTTCCCAAGCACTTTCTCTCTAGTAATCTTGACTGTACCTAATTCTATTCCCTGATACCTCTGGCTATCAGGTATATTGCTCATGTCTTCCACTGTGAAGACTGATGCAAAATACTCATTCAGTTCCTCCACCATCTCTTTGTTATCCATTATAATTTCTCCAGCATCATTTTCAATCGGTCCCATATCTACCCTTGTCAGTCTTTTACTCTTCATATATTTAAAAAAACTCGTTAGTATCCTTTTTTATGTTAATCGCTAACTTCCTTTCATAATTCATCTTTTCTTTCCTAATGACTTTCTTAGTTTCCTTCTGTAAGTTTTTAAAAGTCTTCTAGTCCTCATTTTTCCCACTAATTTTTGCTTCCTTGTACGCCATTTCTTTTGCTTTTATTTTTGCCTTAACCTCTCTCGTTAGCCACATTTGTGCCATTTTTCCATTTATGATTTTCTTTTTTCTTGGAATATATTTTTCCTGCATTTTCCTTATTTCTTGTAGGAATTTCATCCAATTCTGCTCTGCCGTCCCTCCATTTAGCTTACTTTTCCAATCGACTTGGGCCAGTTCCTCTCTCATACCACTGTAATTTCCCCTGTTCCACTGAAATATCGATACACCTGATACCAGCTTCTCCTTTTCAAATTTGAAACTGAACTCAATCATATTATGATCACTACTTCCAAGAGGTTCCTTTACCTCCAGTTCCCTAATCGCCTCAGGTTCGTTACACAGCACCCAATCCAAAACAGCCGGTCCCCTGGTGGACAAGCTGCCAAAAAGCCATCCTGTAGACATTCTACAAACTCCCTCTCCTGAGATCCATTACCTTCCTGACTTTCCCAGTCCACTTTCATATTAAAATCTCCCATAATTATCTTGACATTTTCCTTCTGACACGCTTTTTCTATTTCCAGCTGCAACTTGTAGTTATCCTGGCTGCTGTTTGGAGGCCTGTATATAACTGCTATTAGTGTCTTTTTACCCTTGCCATTTCTTAATTCTACCCATAAGGATTCTACCTCTTCTGATCCTATGTCCCTTCTTTCTATTGATTTGATATTGTTACTTACCATCAGGGCCATGCCACCCCCTTTACCTACCTTCCTATCCTTCCTGTACACTGTGTATCCTGGGATATTCAGCTCCCAATCACATCTATCATTTAGCCATGACTCGGTGATGGCCACAGTGTCATATCTTTTAACCTGCAGCTGTGCAGCAAGGTCATCCACTTTATTTCTAATGTTGCGTGCATTTAAGTACAGTACATTTAGATCAGTATCTATTGCTGATTTTGCTATATTTCTACTTTGCAGCAAATTATCCTGCATATTCTTCGGCCTGTCCTTCTTGCCATCTTTGCTGCACAGTATTTTTGACTTATTTCTATTTTCCTCTTCCTTGACCCTAACACCTTGGTTTCCTTCCCCTTGCCAACTTAGTTTAAACCCTCTCTAACAGCATTATTAAACAATCCCGCCAGGATATTAGTACCTTTTGGGTTCAGGTGTAATCCATCTTTTTTGTATAAGTCATACCTTCCCCAAAATAGATCCCAATGATTCAAGAATTTGAAGCCCTGCCCCCTACACCAGTTACTTAACCACACATTCATCTGCTTAATTCTGCTATTCTTACCATCATTAGCGCGCAGCTCAGGCAGCAATCCTAATATTATTACTCTGGAGGTCCGGCTTTTCAATTTTCTTCCTAGCTCCCAGTAATCTTTCTTCAGGACCTCCTCTCGGTACATATGTATATACTTACTGCAATTCAGTTTTTTATCTATATGTATCATGTATTGCATTGTACTGATGCCGTCAAGTTAACAAATTTCACAACGTGTATTAAACCTGATTCTGATTCTGATTTGAAATTTGTCCTTTCTGAGAAAGTTAAAACTGGTTCATTTACGATGTTCATTGATATGTTGAATTATGTTTGTAGTAGCCATGTATCTATTTTCTATCTGCATTGAATTTTGTGTTGCATGTTTATTATGGTAGTTAGTTACGTGGGTGGGGGTGTGGAAAAAGCGAAGAGTTTTAGTTACATATTCATGCGTTTGTCTTTGGAAGTTTAGTCGAGAGCTAAGGGAGTAAGTCGGGGTGATATCTTCTTTGTTGACCACTTAAACATCACTTAATTACATTAAAACTAGTTCAGTTAGCTTAATTACATTGACAAAAGCTTAAGCACAGTACACTAAGATGTTTATTTTGTTCATCGCTAGTTTTAGTTCCATTATTTTTATCACGTCAATATTGTTTTGCTAGTTGCTTAATAAAAACTCGAATATATTCTTCAACTTTGGAGCCTTGTTGTTATTGCATTGGATGGAAGGCGTGTCATACAGGATTAACTCCCATTCCCCACCCCCCCCACCACTCCCCTGTCAGTAGTCTCTAAACAGTGTTGGTTTCTTTAAGTGGCTGCTATAATGCCCTTAGAAACGAATAGTCTGAAGAACTGTCAATTCTTGTTGACATTGTTGGACCACTTCAAGCTTCTAGTGCTGACTGCGAACATGGATTCAGTCTTACAAATTCAATCAACTGTAAGTCCAGAAGCAGACTAGAAGTGGAACATTTGCATGATCTCAAAAGGATCAAGACATATTTTTCATCTGGATGCAAAACTAATCTGGATTGTGTTTATAGACAATGGACTTGTTATAAAGACAGACGCAATGAAGTTTACAAAACATGAAAGATTTTCTTTGTTGTACTGTATTTCATTACACCCTTCAATTAATAAATAAAATCAAAACCATGTGATTTAAATTTTTATTTTAAGTCTTCATAGTATGCATATTACAAAAAAAAAACATTTGAAATGCTGTGCGGTTTTCAGACCATGTAAAGTTTCTTGCTCAGAGCAAGGTAAAAAAAAATTAAAGAGAATATTGATGGTGACATATACCGTACACATACTTTAATAATGAATGCACTTTCAATTTGACTTTGATACTAATTTTTCTTGTATTACAAATTAATTCACCTCTACTATTTCCACGAGCAGCTTGTTCCACACTTGTACTACCCTCTGAGTGAAGAAGATCCCCCTCAGATTCCTCTTAACATCCATTTACCCTTAACCCATGACCTCTAGTTTCAGTCTCACCCAATCTGAGTGGAAAATACTGCATTGCATTTACCCTATCTATAACCCTCTTCATTTTGTATACCTCTATAAGATCTCCCCTCATTGTCCCGTGCTCCAGGGAAGAAAGTCCTATTCCATTGCAACCTTCTCCATAACTCTAGTCCTGGCAACATCTACGTAAGTTTGCTCTGCATTCTTTCAAGCTTATTAATCAACTTTTTTTATTTGTTATTCTTTGACTGGTACATTGCAGTGCTCAGAGAACTGTGGAGGTGGAATCAAAACCCGTGATCTTCAGTGTCTGGACACTCGAGACAAAAGACTCCTGCGACCTTTCCACTGCCAGTTGCTAGGAGCCAAACCAATCACAAGTCTCAACTGTAATGTAAAGGCCTGCAGTGAATGGAACGTTTCTGCTTGGAGTGAGGTGACTGAATCAGTTGTTCTATTCTGATCATACTATGGAAATTGATTTTTGAAATGGATAAAATAAATATAATTTTTTCTTACATGCATTTGCCTCCAGTGTTCGAAGACATGTGGCACTGGGATCCAACAACGGTCAGTTTATTGTGCGGAACACAAGCAATGCCATCTTAAAGCTCAACCTGAGACAACCGCAGCCTGCAATATTCAGCCATGTGCTGAGTGGGTGGCTGGCAGCTGGAGCAAGGTGGGTGAAACATTCAGTGCTTGCCACTTAACTTTCTGTGACTTTAGGACAGTGATTGGGATAATACATGCTTGAAGCAATTCAAGATGTGAAGGTTATTATTTGGCCCATCGTTGCTTCATATTTGAACTTCTCATATAACACACAAAATTTCTGGATTTTGTGTGTTACGTTAATCATCGTGGCTGTGGATGAAAGAAGATTATAGTTGTCAGCCATGGCTGAAAGAAGATTATAGTTGGGAGCTTAACATCCAAGGATACAAATTGTAACGAAAGAACAGGCAGGTAGGCAGAGGGGGGTGGCATGGCTCTTGGTAAAAAAATAAAATTAAACCCTTAGAAAGCTGTAACATTGAATTGGAAGGTGTAGAATCCTTGAGGCCTGACTTGCTGAGTTCCTCCAACATTTTGTATGTATTACTTTCCAACATCTGCAGAATCTCTTGTCTTTACCAATTTACAGTACGCAGTTACATACAAGAAAGTCCACCAAATTGTGCTACTTCTGAATTTCTCAGGCATCATCCTGATCAATGGAAAATGTCTAATGATTTACCACTACTCTGATCTCAAAGCTCCGCTGCCTTGTGGCTATACCCACTCATGGGGAAGGCTTTTGGGAGTAAACTCCGAGGGAAAAATCCAAGGGAGTCCTTAAGGCAGTCTTACGTTGAGTTCAATGCTACGACACTGCAGGTACCAAACTGCTTAGTCCACTGCTCTGTGCTCTATATACAGATGACTATGTGGCTCAAATACCATCTATAAATTCACTGATGATACAACCATTGTTGGCAGAATCTCAGGTGGTGACGAGAGTGTGTACAGGAGTGAGATATGCCAACTAGTGGAATGGTGCCACAGCAACAACCTGGCACTCAATGTCAGTAAGACAAAAGAGCTGATTGTGGACTTCAGGAAGGGTAAGACGAAGGAACACATACCAATCCTCATAGAGGGATCAAAAGTGGAGAGAGTGTCATGATCTCTGAGGACCTAACCTGGTCCCAACATATCGATGTAGTTATAAAGAAGGCAAGACAGGGGCTATACTATACTTCATTAGGAGTTTGAAGAGATTTGGCATGTCAACAGATGCACTCAAAAACTTCTATAGATGTACCGTGGAGAGCATTCTGACAGGCTGCATCATTGTCTGGTATGGGGGGGAGGGGGCTACTGCACAGGACTGAAAAAAGCTGCAGAGGGTCGTAAATTTACTCAGCTCCATCTTTGGTACTAGCCTACAAAGTACCCAGGACGTCTTCAGGAAGGCAGTGTCCATTATTAAAGACCTCCAACACCCAGGGCATGCCCTCTTCTCACTGTTACCATCAGGCAGGAGGTACAGAAACTTGAAGGCACACACTCAGTGATTCAGGAACAGATTCTTCCCTTCTGCTATCTGATTCCTAAATGGACATTGAACCCTTGGACACTACCTCACTTTTTTTAATATACGGTATTTCTGTTTTTTGCACATTCTTTTAATCTATTCAATATACAGATACTGTAATTGATTGATTGATTGATTGATTTTTTTTTTCTATAACGTACTGCATTGAACTGCTGCTACTAAATTAACAAATTTCACATCACATGCCGGTGGTAATAAACCTGATTCTGATTCTCTGCTGTTCCTTTGGGTTCATCACATGCAGGGGGAGGGGGAGCTTGTTTCATGGGCAACAGCTCGCTCTCCATATCATACTGCCCAGGCTTGCGTATCTGCACAGCTAGGATGAAATATCCATGGTCATCCCTGACCAACGGAGGCCCTCCTCATACTACTACAATAACGTCATGGTCTCTTTAGGTCTCCAGTATGTCCTCAAACATTTTATACACATTCTGACTCTAGGTGAGAGAGATTTGAACAGTTAGGTATTTACCTTCATTCTTGCTGGGGTCAAGATGCCCAACATTGGTTGTTCATCCCCGCTTCAAACATAATGATTTACTTGGAAGTCTACAGATGCTGGAATCTAAAATCAAAACAGAAACACTGGTGGAACCCAGAACGTCAGCATCATTGTGGGAAGAGGAACTAGTTAACATTTCAGGGCCAACAACTGAGATCACGTACAAGACGGGCCAGATAAGGATAGCGGATTTTCCATCACTGAAACACATTGCTGAACCTGGCAGATCATGCAGCTACTAAACACAGACTCATCAGGACCAGACTGTGGAAATAATATTCACCATTTGTTCTAATTAGCTAACATTATCTAATGAGAAACCATCTGTTAGATTGTAAAGAAATTAGACAGAAAATTAGTGGGTCTAATTAGAACAAATGGTGAATATTATTTCCACAGTCAGTTCTAGATTCCCCAACCTTGGGGAAAATGACTGTGCTCGTACACGCTCTCTATACCCCTCAGGATTTTATACACCTCTCTAACATTCTCCAATGCTCCTTCTGCTTATTTTATCATTCTATTTTCCTCTCTGTACTTTTCTCCATTTTAAAACCTTTTCATCTCTCATTCTTCCTAACCCTGCCTGAATTAGAGCTGAAACAGTAACCTTCCTTTTCCTCTTCACAGATGCAACTTGCCTCACCGAACTCTTCCAGCAGCTTGTTCTTGTTTCAGATTTCGACATCTGCCGTTGGCTGTGTCTCCATTTTTATTTCTTGTTATGAATGTGCTTCTATCACCAGGACAAATGGAATACTTCATTCATGTGAGTGAAGAGAGAAGGCTTTATTGTATCAGTGTGACACACACACACACAAAATGCTGGAGCATCTCAGCAGATCAGGCAGCATCTATGGAGGGAATAAACAGTTGACATTTCGGGCCGAGTCCCCTCATCAGGACTGGAAGGGAAGGGGGAAGAGGCCCGTCTACTCATCTTCCCCCTCACCTAGTCTGACTATCACCTACCAGTTTGTACTCCTTCCCCTCCCTACCTCACCCTTCCCCCTTACTTTCCAATCCCGATGAAGGGTCTTCACCCGCTACATCGACTGTTTATTCATTTCCATTGATGCCCCCTGACCTGCTGAGTTCCTCCAACATTTTGTGTCTATGTTACTCTGAATTTCCAGCATTGTGTTTATCATTTGTTGTATCAGTATTATTTATATAGATACTCGTTTCAATACTGCAGTGCTCTGCATCCTGCGGAGGAGGGTCACAGCACCGGACGGTGAGGTGTATGAACATGGAAACTAGTGAGATACAGGAAGACAACAGCACCTGTCAGCTGAAACCACCACCCAGAGCGGTACAGGTGTGCAACCAACAAAGGTGCGGCAATAAAAAGGGTAAGGCAGCGTTTCTGTCAGTGAAGTTGAATGTTTTGTGTTGTAGCTTACAGGAAATGCTGTCAGCTCTCCTTACAATGAAACAGTAAACCTGTGCAGGGATTGGTGCAAGCTCAAGCACATACGTCCCTAAAATTTTAGACGTTAAGACACTGGAGCATTAATAGGCCATTCAGCCCATCAAGTCTGCTCTGCCGTTTGTTCATGGCTGATTTATTTTCCCTCTGATCCCCATTCTCCTGCCTTCTCCCTCTAACTTTTGGCAGCCTGACTAATCCAGAACCTGTCAACCTCAGCTTTAAATATACCCAATGACTTGGCTTCCACAACTATCTGTGGCAATGAATTCCACAGATTCACCACCCTTAGTTTGACACTTGAATCGAGTCTCGCCTTAATAGGAGAGTGAAATCTGAGACAAACCGAAGGATAGAAAGAGAAAAGTAGACATTCAGCTCTTCAGACCAGAACTCCAACCTCTAAAAAAGTTTCTTGTCTTAACACCATATCCCTTAAAACGTAGAACATTATAACTCAGTACCATGTGCCAACCTAGGAAGAATCTAACCCTTATCTCCTACATAACCCGCTATTTTACTTTCATTTGTGTGCCTACCAAAGAGACTCTTAAATGTCCCGAATGTATCTGTCTCTACCACCCCCCTGGCAGGGAGTTCTACGCAGCCACCAGTGTAAACAAAAACGATCTCTGATATCCCTCTATACTTCCTTCCAATCACCTTAAAATTATGCCTCCTCGTGTTAGTCATTTCCGCCCTGGGAAAAAGTCTCTGGCTGTCTACGCGATCTATGCCTTTTAAGACCTTGTATGCCTATATCAATTCACCTCTCATCCCCCTTCCCTCCAAAGAGTAAAGCCCTGGCTCTCTCAACTTTACCACATAAGATATGTTCTCCAGTCCAGGCAGCATCCTGGTAAATCTCCTTGACACCCACTCTAAGATTTCCACATCCTTCTGATAATGAGACTTAGAAACATAAAAAACCTACAGCACAATACAGGCCTTTCGGCCCACATTGCTGTGCCGAACACGTACTTACTTTAGAAATTACTGAGGGTTACCATGGCTCTCTATTTTTCTAAGCTCCATTTACCTATCCAGGAGTCAGAGTCTTGTCATCTTCAGAAGTTTTCTGATGACTCTGCCATAGTTGGATGCATCAGCAAGGGAGATGAGGCTGAGTACAGGGCTACGGTAGGAAACTTTGTCACATGGTGTGAGCAGAATTATCTGCAGCTTAATGTGAAAAAGACTAAGGAGCTGGTGGTAGACCTGAGGAAGGCTAAGGCACCGGTGACCCCTGTTTCCATCCAGGGGGTCAGTGTGCACATGGTGGAGGATTACAAATACCCAGAGATACGAATTGACAATAAACTGGACTGGTCAAAGAACACTGAGGCTGTCTACAAGAAGGGTCAGAGCCGTCTCTATTTCCTGAGGAGACTGAGGTCCTTTAACATCTGCTGGACGATGCTGAGGATGTTCTACGAGTCTGTGGTGGCCAGTGCTATCATGTTTGCTGTTGTGTGCTGGGGCAGCAGGCTGAGGGTAGCAGACACCAACAGAATCAACAAACTCATTCGTAAGGCCAGTAATGTGGGGATGGAACTGGACTCTCTGACGGTGGTGTCTGAAAAGAGGATGCTGTCTAAGTTGCATGCCATCTTGGTCAATGTCTCCCATCCACTACATAATGTACTGGTTGGGCACAGGAGTACGTTCAGCCAGAGACTCATTCCACCAAGATGCAACACTGAGTGTCATAGGAAGTCATTCCTGCCTGTGGCCATCAAACTTTACAACTCCTCCCTTGGAGGGTCAGACACCCTAAGCCAATAGGCTGGTCCTGGACATTTCCTGGCATAATTTACATATTACTATTTAATTATTTATGGATTTATTACTATTTAATTATTTATGGTGGAACTGTAACGAAAACCAATTTCCCTCGGGATCAATAAAGTATGACTATGACTATAATTATGACTATATGCACCTCCACCACCGTCGATGGCAGTCCACTCCACACCCTCACCACTCTCTGCGTAAAAACGTACCCCTGACATCTCCTCTGCACCTACTTCCAAGCACCTTAAAACTGTGCCCTCTCATGTTAGCCATAACACTAAACACAATACTCCAAGTTTAGTCTAACCAGGATTTTATAGAGCTCAACATTCCTGTGCAAGTAGATAGGATGGTTAAGAAGGCACATGGTGTGTTATGCTTCATCAGTCCCCCAACTAATGAAAGCCAACACACCAAACGCCTTTTAACCTCATTATCAACTTGCACAGCAACTTTGAGGGATCTCAAAATCCATCCGTTACTCCCAACAGCTAAGAAAACTGCCATTAACCAGGTTGAAGATGTTCGTAAATCACTGGCTGCAGCTATTTTACTCGAGTACCTAGAGACTGAACATGCAAATAGATCAAATAGTGAGGCACAATAATGCAGAGTAATAGAACAAAATAATTTATACATTATCTTTCAGGTTATATTTTATAACAAAGTGCTTTTGAAGTGCAATGGTATGTGAATGATTGTAATTGAACCTTTTAGACCAATCTTTTTTATGTCTTACCACTAACCAAGGGGTCCGTGGACCCCAGATTGGAACCCCTTGTCTTAGGGGATTCCCAAAACAGGGGAAACTCTGTTAAAAGATTGTTTTAAGGCATCCATTAGTCTTGCGAGACCATGGATCTGCGCCTGGAAAGTCTTCACTCTCCAGGGCAAGGTTGTATGGAAGACCGGCAGTTGCCCATGCTGCTGTCTCCCCTCTCTACGACACCGATGTTGTCCAAGGGAAGGGCATTAGGACCCATACAGCTTGGCACCAGTGTCGTCACAGAGCAATGTGTGATTAAGTGCCTGGCTCAAGGACACAACACGTTCCCTCAGCTGGGGCTCGAGCTCACAACCTTCAGGTTACTACTCCAATGCCTTAACCCACGTGCCCACATATTGTATTTACAAGAAAACAGTAGGACAACAAATATTTTCCCCAGGAGACCTGTATAATATTTCCACACTCTCATCAACAATTATTCATTTTTATTGTGATTTTGATGAAGTCTTTGAAGTTCCTGGTTAAAACCATTCTAAAGCTATATTTACTTTAACACATTCTAAGCTTATGGATTGAGTCAGTTCATGTTTGACCTGATTTACATCTTACATTCTTAAGGTTATATTACGTTTTTGCATCTGTCGGCAGTTCGTCTCCTTTTGCACATTGGTTGTTTGTCAGTCTTGGTCTGTTTATGTATAATTTTTCATAAACTCTGTGGTATTACTTTTTCACATAGGTGCCTGCATGAAATTGAATTTTGAGATAGTATATAGTACACTTTACTAATAACTTTGAACTTTGAACTTTGAACCTGTGGCTGCCCTATGCAAAACAATAATCGGCAGTTGGTATCTGAGTCTGGTGAGTGATCCTGAGAACCCGCCAACCTGAGCTGCTTTGATGGTCTTTGGGCAGGTCATGGGAAAGGCCTTTTCAATTAGAGATGTTCAAAAACTGTTGAATATACAGAAATTAATAATTATTTAACACAAAAATAATGATAAAATAAAAGGCATGTTCAGGATGTAAATGAATAAAGAAATTTTCGATGTTACTTTAACATACTAACATAAATATCGGTTAAATATCAGATGCATATCAATATATTATATTTGATATTTAATAAATATTGATTAAAATATAAGATATTAAATAAATTAGCAATCTGCTCCACCCACATTAACAATCAATTCTTCAACCCTTCAACCATCACTCCTGAACCAGTGTGAATAATTTCACTCACCTCAACTCTGAACTGATTCCATGACCTATGGACTAACTTTCAAGGACTCTACAATTCATATTCTCAGTAGTTATTATCTGTCTGTCTATTTACCTATTGTCTGTTTATCTGTCAATTTATTAATTTATTTATCTATCTATTATTGTTATTATTTGCAAAGGTTGTGTTCTTTTACACATTGGCTGTTTGTCAGTCTTTGTGTGCGTATAGTTTTACAATGACTATGGTGATGAAGTGCTTTGATTAGTTGGGTCATGGATAGACTTAACTCCTGCATAAGCGAGGACGTGGACCCAGTACAATTTGCCAATCACTGCAATTGGTCTACAGTGGATGCAATCTCACTGGCTCTCCTCTTGGCCTTGGATGACTAGACAAAAGTAATACTTACATCAGGTTGCTGTTTATTGACTACAGCTCAAAGTTCAATGCAATTATACCTGCCAGTCTAATTAACAAGCTCCAAAACTTGGGCCTCTGTACCTCCCTCTGCAACTCGATCCTTGACTTCCTCAATGGAGACCACAGTCTGGGCAGGTCAGAAATAACATCTCTTCCTGCCTGATACTCTTCGTTGGGGCACCTTACCTAGCCCATTCTCCCTACACCCACGACTGTGTGGCTAGACACAGCTCAAATACCATCCATAAGCTTGCCAACATACAATTACTGTTAGAATTTCAGATAGAGACGAGAGGGCGTACAGGAGCAAGATATACCAGCTAGTTGAGTCGTCTCACAGCAACAACCTTGCACTCAAAATCGGTACGACCAAGGAGCTGACTGTGGACTTCAGAAAGGATAAGATGAGGGAGCACGAATCAATCATCATAGAGGGATCAGAAGTGGAGAGAGTGAGCAGTTTCAAGTTCCTGGGTGTCAAGATCTCTGAGGACCTAGCCTGATTCCAACATATCGATGCAGCTAGCCCTCCCCGTAGCGTCTAATTCTGGCTCTTCTCCCTTCCATTCCAGTCCTGATGAAGGATCCAAGCCTGAGAGATCAACTGTTTATTCCTCTCCATAGATGCTGCCTGACCTACTGAGTTCCACCAGTATTTTGTGTGTGTTGCTCTGGATTTCCAGCATCTGCAGAATCTCTTGTGCACCAGTAGATCCCACTGCTTTACTCTCTATATACCCATGACTGTGTGGCTAGGATAGCTCAAATACCATTTACGAATTTGCTGACAATACAACCATTGTTGGTAGATTCTCAGGTGGTGACAACAGGGCGTACAGGAGAGAGCTATGCCAACTAGTGGAATGGCGTTGCAGCAACAACCTTACACTCAACGTAAGTAAGACAAAAGAGCTGATTGTGGACTTCAGGAAGGGTAAAACGACGGAACACATACCAATCCTCCCAGAGGGATCAGAAGGGAAAGTGAGCAGTTTCAAGTTCCTGGGTGTCAAGATCTCTGAGGATCTAACCTGGTCCCAATATCTTCATACAGCTATAAAGAAGGCAAGACAGTGGCTATATTTCTTTAGGAGCTTGAGTAGACTTGGATTGTCACCTAAAACACTCAAAAACAATCTGACAAGCTGCTTCCCTGTCTGGTATTGGGGGTTGGGGGGGGTGGGTGGCTACTGCACAGGATGGAAAGAAGCTACAGAAATTTCTGAAATTAGTCAGCTCCCTCATGGGTACTAGCCTCTGTAGTATCCAAGACATCTTCAGGGAGCAGTTTCTTAGAAAGGCAGCAGCACCCAGAACATGCCCTCTTCTCACTGTTACCATCAGGAAGGAGGTACAGAAGCCTGAAGGCACACACTCAGCGATACAGGAACAGCTTCTTCCCATCTCCCATCTGATTCCGAAATGGACATTGAACACTACCTCACTTTTATTATTATTTCTGTTATTGCACTGTTTTTAATTTAACTATTTAATATCCATATATATACCTATACTGTATATTATCTATATTATCACGTATCGTATTGCCGTGCTGCCACTCAGTTAACAAATTTCACGACATATATGGGTGATATTAATCCTGATTCTGATTCTGATTTTGCATTGTATTCTGGTATGGAGGGGCAGAAAAAGCTGCAGAAAGTCGTAAACTTAGCCGGCTCCATCATGGGCTAGCCTCCCCCTCATCTAGGACACCTTCAGAAGGCGATGCCTCAAAAAGACGACACCCATCATTAAGGACCCCCATCACCCAGCACATGCCCTGTTCTCATTGCTACCATCAGGAAGGAGGTACAGGAACCTGAGGACACACGCTCAATGCATCAAGAACAGCTTCTTCCCCTCCACCATCAGATCACTGAATGGAGAATAAACCCATGAATACTTCCTCAGTATTTGCACTACCTATTTCTAATGTGTACTCTTACTGTAATTTATATTTTTTATTAATATGTATTGCGAAGTACTGCTGCAGAGAACAACAAATTTTATGACATATGCCAGTGGTGTTAAACATAATTCTGATTCTGATTTCTTTGTTCTACTGTGAATCCTGCCAGAAAATGAACCTCAAGAGAGTAAATGGTGTAATCTATGTACTTTCATAAAATATTTATTTTGAAGTTACTTTGAATTTCATTTTGAGACAGAGTGGTCAGCAGTCACTCTGTAATATGGAGCAAGAAACAATCTGCTGGAGGAACTCAGCGGGTCGAGCAGATTTTTGTGGAGTGAAAGGAATTGCTGATGTTTCAGGTTGAATCTGCACCTAGGCTGCATTCTCATTGGACCAGCTTTGCAAGATGAAGCTTCTGACAGGCCAGATATGAAGTGCGTCTCGCACCGCAGCTCAGAAATCCTGGGACTGGTGCTGGACTTACTGGGAATACACCTTCAGTGCGTGTTGCTTTGCAATGTGCAAGCACATAAGTTATGGTGCTGTGATCCATGGGCAGCACCGGTTTTCTTTCAAGCTATAGGGATATCCTCTCCACCTCTGATATCCTGATGAGGACCGGCTCATGGACCTCCTCCTGTAGTCAATAATCAGCGCTGTGGTCTTGCTGATATTGAATTAGTGGTTGTCATTGTGGCACTGTTCAGCCAGATTCTCAATCTCCCTTCTACATATGATTCATCAGCACCTTTGATTCAGCCCACAACAGTGGTGTCATTAGCAAACTTAAATATGGCATATGTTCTATGCTTTGTAGAATGCCAAAGGTACAAGAATGTCAAACAGGTATTTAATACAGTGCATTTGTTATGCATTATGCACAATATAATCTTTTGCTCTAGCAATAGCATACATCTATCAAATGTTCAATTAAATGCATTTGCCCATAAGTTGATTTAGTGCCCTTTTACGTGCATTAAATAATAGCAAAGCATCAAACCAACAATTGCTCCACTTGAGAAGCTGTTGTTGGGCTTTGCTTCAGGATTGGACTTCTCTTCAGAAATTCTACACACCGGCAGAGAATTCTAAACATGGGTCAGAGAAGGGTCAAATGGAAGAGAAGTTTGGGCATGAGGGGAAGACTGGGAGAGAATCAGGGGTCAG
Organism: Mobula birostris; assembly: GCF_030028105.1. Lineage (NCBI taxonomy): Eukaryota > Metazoa > Chordata > Chondrichthyes > Myliobatiformes > Myliobatidae > Mobula > Mobula birostris. Next base: position 17,341,114 of record NC_092372.1, on the reverse strand, counting down.
AACTATAGAAATGAATCCATGATTGGAATGTTAGGGGTCTGGTCAGGATCGGATTAGGCCAAGATTGAGGAGACATGTTGCGTGCAGGTTGGGCTGGCATTAGAAGGATAAGGGTTCTGTGTTCAGAAGCAATCATGTCCGGGATCTGCTGAGGTTTGCAAGCTGTGGTAGTAGATGTGTAGAGGAGAAGCCCACGTGAACGATGGATAGGCAGCTTATCTAAAATGGACTTCCATGGGATGACCTGCAAGTCACTTCTTCTGAAACAAACTTCACAAGATTTATACCTGCACAATCTTGTCTACGGCATCAGGATGTTATGTAGGCCTGAAGAAGAATTCTAAAATTACTGTCTGTGCAGGTAGCACTGTTGGATCACACTGTGAATCACTGGTCTCTTCGATGTATTAATGTATTAATGCCCTGCAGAAAAAGAGTGAAATCTGTGCAATTTTCCTTTCTGGCTGCCGATAGCATGGAATGGTAGGCTGAAGGGCCTTTTATGTGCTGTGACTCTTTGTCTTCGTATTTTATTTATCACTGAAACAGGGTAATGATTGTGCACAGACACATACACTCTTATGTTCCAGCTGTTCTTCTTCTCTGTGATCCAGTTACAAGCTAATGCCCAAGAAGACAAAGGCGGCCCCTAATGTAACTAGGATGTGTTCAACGTGATCTGCTGGCGTGAGTTCAACCCCCATAACAAAATGCAGCGTAAGGCCCATGGTGCTTCATGAACAGACATGAAACATCTCCCAACCAAAGTTGGTGAGAATATTGTCAATGCTTATGGAAGGTGGCAAGGATATGGAGAGAGCCAAATGTTGCTCCATTCCAGAGACAATTTCTGGCTTGATGCTTTGTTTGGGAAGTGGAAGTGGGGAAGACGAGGCAGAGGTGAGAACAGGATAATAAAAAGGTAGATGATGGAAGCTGTGAAAATAGTATCTAAGTACTCACCTAATGTGGTGACAAAGAACGTTTACTCCTCTCACTCCACAACATTAGCTCAGGTAAATACTACAAATATTTTTCATGGTTTTCTCTGGCAAACCTGCTACTGTATGTCCTGCAAACCTTTTCCAGCAGGTTTGGTGGTAAATAGGGCTTTTGGTGTGAAACTCCCATGTTGCTGATGATTACAGTGATAGGTCCAGCAGCCCAGACTACCTGGTGCAGGCAGATAGGTTACGTCTGAATTTTGCCTCAGTGATGCATTGGGTGGGTGAAGACATAAAAAATCTATCATGATTGTGATAACAGCAGCCACTGCAACCACTTGACTAACTGATAGGAGAAACAAGGATTTCCAGATGTTAAAGCTTAACCCTATTTACCTCTCCAGATATGCAGCCTGGCCTGCTGAGCTTTTGCAGATGCTGGAGTCCAGAGCAACACACACAGAATGCTGGAGGAACTCAGCAGGTCAGGCAGCATCTGTGGAAGGGAATAAACAGTAGACATTTCAGGCCAAGACTGTTCATCAGGAAGGTTTAAGAGACTTTCAGAAAGACACATGAATGAAAGAAAAATGAGGGGCTAGGTTAGCTTAATCTCTGAGTAGGTTCAAAGGCACACCATCATAGGTTGAGAGGCCTGTACCATTCTGTATTTTTCAACAGTTGAAGTCAGAAGTTTACATACACCTTAGCCAAATACATTTAAACTCAGTTTTTCACAATTCCTGACACTTAATCCTAGAAAACATTCCCTGTCTTAGGTCAGTTATGAACACTACTTTTTTTTAAGAATGTGAAATGTCAGAATAATAGTAGAGAGAATGATTTATTTCAGCTTTTATTTCTTTCATCACTTCCCAGTGGGTCTGAAGTTTATATACACTTTCTTAGTATTTGGTAGCATTGCCTTTAAATTGTTTAACTTGGGTTAAACATTTTGAGTAGCCTTCCACAAGCTTCTCACAATAAGTTGCTGGAACTTTGTTCCATTCCTCCAGACAGAACTGGTGTAACTGAGTCAGGTTTGTAGGCCTCCTTGCTCGCACACGCTTTTTCCCTTTGGTGGAGACATATCTCCTGCCCATCACCCATGAGGTACAATTGGTTTTAAAGCACTTTAAGGTGGATAAATCACCAGAGCCCGATCTTCATCAGACCTTGCAGAAAACCCAGGAAGAACATTGGAGGGTGACTAATGTAGTACTCTCAATGACAAGCCAGAGAATCAAATGCAAGTTACGTTGATATCAGTGGTTGGTAACTTACTGGAGAGGATTCTGAGGGACAGGATCTACATGTATTTAGATAGACAAGGGTTGGATAGGATATTCCGTATGGGTTTCAGTGTAGGAAATCATGACAACATATCTTCTGGAGTTTGTTTGAGAGGTAACCAAATGGAATGATGAAAGATTGACTGTTTATTTCTTTCCATGAAGCAGCTTCCTGCCCTGCTGAGTTCCACCAGATTTGTGTGTGTGTGTGTTGCTCAAGATTCCCAGCATCTACAGAAATTCTTGTGTATGTATTTACAAGAATATTGCAAGGACTCAAAGACCTAAGTTATGGGGAGAGGTTGGGCAGACCTGTATTCCATAAGACCATAAGATAAAGGAAAAGAATTAGGCCATTTGGAACATCAAGTCTGCTCCGCCATTTCATCATGGCTGATCATTTTCTCCCTCACTCCCAATCCTTCATGCCCTGAACAATCAAGAATCTATCAATCCCTGTCTTAAATATAAATAAAGACGACCTCCACAGCTGCTTGTGGCAATAAATTCCACAGATTTACCACTCTGTGGCTAAAGAAATTCCTCCTCATCTCTGATCTAAAAGAACACCCTTCTATGCTGAGGCTGTGCCCTCTGGTCTTAGATTCTCCCACGATAGGAAATATCTTCTCCACATGCAGTCTGTGAGGCCTTTCCACATTCGATAGGTTTCAATTTGGTCACCCCTCATTCTTCTGAAATCCAGTGAATAAGGAATACTCTGTTATTCCTTGAATCATAGGAGACTTGAGTCACCCTACAGAGATGTATAAAACCATGAGGGGCATAGATAAGATGAGAACATGAAACACATACAAAATGCTGGAGGAACTCAGCAGGCCGGGCAGCATCTATGGAAAAGAGTACAGTCAATGTTTTGGGCTGAGATCCTCCAGCAGGACTGAAGAAAAAAGGATGAGGAGTCAGAGTTAGAAGGTGAGGGGGGGCGGTGGGGAGGGAGAAACACAAGGTGATAGGTGAAACTCGGAAGAGGGAGAGGTGAAGTAAAGAGCCGGGAAGTTGATTAGTGAAAGGGATACAGGGCTGGAGAAGGGGGAATCTAATAGGAGAGGACAGAAGGCTGTGGAAGAAGGAAAAGGGGGGAGGAGCAGCAGAGGGAGGCGATGGGCAGGCATGGAAATCAGGTAAGAGAGGGAAAGGGGATGGGGAATAGAGAAGTGGGGGGGGGGGTACATTACCAGAAGTTCAAGAAATCGATGTCAGGCCATCAGCTTGGAGGCTACTCAGATGGAATATGTATTGCTCCTCCACCCTGACTGTGGCCTCATTTTGGCAGTAGAGGAGGCAATGGATGGATATGTAGGAATGAGAATGGAAAGTGAAATTAAAATGGGTGGCCACTGGGAGATCCCACTTTTTCTGGCAGACGGAGCACAGGTGCTCAGCGAAGTGGTCTCCTAATCTACATTGGGTCTCACTGATATACAGGAGGCCACACCGGGAGCATCAAATGCAGTAGATGACCCCAACAGACTCACAGATGAAGTACAAGGTAACAACATGGTCATTTTTCCATTAAAAGAGAATCAAATTACCCTCTGAACGAAGATGCTGCCCCTCAAGTACTGTTCAAACCTATCCCTCTCACCTTAAACTCATGCCTCTCATGAGGGTATGAGTTTAAGGTGAGAGGAATAGGTTTGAACAATACTTGAGGGAAAACATCTTCATGCAGAGAGTAGTGCATATGAGGAACAGGCTGCCAGAGGAAGTGGTTGAGGCCGATACCATAATACTTGAAGTATTTAGATAAGAACTTGGAGAGTCTGGGTTTACAGGGAAATGGGACTAGCCTTGATAGCATCTTGGTAGGCTTGGATGAGATGGGTCAAAAGGCCTGTTTCGCGCATTGCTACCCATGACGTAATAACTTGTTTCCTGATGCAAAGTCGGCGCTTTGAAGCATGCTGTTGGGAGGAAGTAAAAGGAAGCTGTGACTGATTCGCACTGGAGTATTGTGAGCAATTTTGGTCCCTTATCTAAGAAGGGATGTGCTGGCTTTGGATAGTGTCCAGAGGAGGATCATGGGAATGAAAAAGTTAATGTATGAAGAAAATTTTATGGTTCTGGGCCTGCACTTGGTGGAGTTTAGAAGTATGGGGGGGGGGGGGGAAATGTCATTGAAATCGACCAAATATGTGTGGATGAGGAAAATAGATTGAGAGTATCTAGGACCAGAGAGCTCTGCCTTAGAATACAAGACGTATTCTATCATTTTTATTCTCTTTAGAATAGAAATGAGGAGGAATTTCTTTATCCAGAGGGTGGTGAATCTGTGGAATTCATTGCCAGAAATGGCTATGGAGGCCAAATCATTAGGTATATTTAATGCAGAAGTTGGTATGTTCTTGAGTGTCAAAGGTTACAGGGAGAAGGCAGGAGAGTGGAATTCAGAGGCATAATAAATCAGCTATATGGAGTGGCAGAGCAGACTCGATGAGCCGTATGGCTTAATTCTGCCCCTATGTCTAACAGTCATATGGCCTCATGGATTCACAAAGCTTATAGTAATTGGTGGACAGTCCAATGGCTAGGATTGCTGCCTGCATTGACTAGTTCAGACTTTTCACACACAAAAAAACAAAAATGCTTTTTCTAACTACCTCGATGATTGTCCCTAAAACACAGAGCCTGGTCCCTGATAGAACAATTTCAAAATGAAATTTTGGTTGTCAATCATTTTCTTTAAGTAGGGCAATTAGGTTAGTTTTTTTTTTGACTGGGCAATCCTGAGGGGTTTTTCTTTGTCAATCATTTTGCTTTTCTTTCTGATCGAGTCATGCTTCGCCCTTTCTTCCAATTTAGGCTGCGCCTGCGCATTAGATTACTTTATAAAATTTTAAAATTAAACTTTAAATATGGATCTTAATAAAATTAATATAACATAGAATTTAAATGGTATGAGCCAACCTATTAAGCGCAGAAAGATTTTTAAGAAATTAAAAACACTTCATGCAGATATTATTTTTGTGCAGGAGACTCATGTCCGCAGTCAGGATGAAAATCACTTTTTCAAATTTTGGAAGGGACCCTTATTTCATTCTTTATCAGTAAATAAAATAAGAGGGGCATCTATTTTTATTAATTCTAAAAATCCCTTTGTTCATTTTAATACTGTTGGCAGATATTTGATTGTCACTGGTTTGTTATGTGGTCAAAAGGTGGCTTTGGTGTGTGTATGTGCACCTAATATAGATAGCCCTGAATTTTATAAGAAACTATTTTCTGTATTGCCGAATTTAAATGAATGTAAGTTGATTATGGGCAGTGACTTTAACTGCTGTCTCAATCCGTCGATTGACAGATTGTCCACCAATCCGTTGCTTCCTAATAAAGCTGCAACTTGTATTAATTCTTTTTTATTAGAATATGGTCTGGTCGACATTTGGAGATTTAAATTTCCTAAAGAAAAAGATTTTTCTCATTTTTCATATGTATACCATAAATATTTAAGAATTGATTATTTTTTGTTGGATACGCGATTGGTGCCCTCTGTTGTTGAATGTGCACATGATGTGACTGCGTTGTCAGATCATGCACCTATGAAGCTAACTTTGGAGCTCTCTGAGAGTATTCACATACCTCAGTGGAGATTTAATATTTCATTGTTACAAGATTCAACTTTTGTAAATTTTATTAAAGAGCAAATTTCTCTTTTTTGAATTAAATACAACTCAGGGAATGTCAACTTTGGTTATTTGGGATGCAATGAAATCTTTTCTTAGAGGACAGATAATTTCCTATTCGGTGGGTTCAAGAAGGAAAACTAAGGTGGAAATTTTACTGATTACTAATAGGATTAAAAAAATAGATGACGTTTATTTACTAATGCCTAGTGAAGATCTCTTTAAGGAAAGAGTGGAACTCCAAACACAGCATGATTTGCTTTTGACTTTTCCCATTGAACAGCAACTTCTTAAATCCAAAAGCCAATTTTATATACATGGAGACAAGTCAGGCAAATTATTAGCTGGTCAGTTAAAAGCGCATATGGCTAGAAGACAGATCCTGAAAATACGGAGACCTGATAGAACCGAAACGGTAGATCCTTATGAAATTAATAAGATATTTATGGATTTCTACTCTAATCTTTATGAGTCTGAATTTTCAGATAATATTACCTTTATGAATAGTTTTTTGCAAAAATTGAATATACCTAAAATCTCTATTCAAGATATGAATACATTAGATGCACCTATTAAACAAGAGGAAATAGCAAGGGCTATATCCTCTCTCCAATCAGCTAAGGCTCCAGGACTGGATGGATATACAGTAGAATTTTATTTTATTTATTTTTACTAATTTTTTACTGCAATACCAACAAATTACATTCAGTACAACCAACTGCCAATTACATTTTGACTGTTTAACCCAGCCACCCCCCAACCTTCATCACCATCACCCCTCCACCCCTCTCCCCCCCCATCCCTCTCCCCTCCACCAACCAACTGACGACACAGACAAGGCATTCCTATTTTACAAAAGATCTTTTAAGTTAGATATCAAATTTGTCAACATTAAGTTTGTGTTTGGTCGTGCATCATTTACTCTTGCTGATGATAGTTCCAGGTAAGAAATGTCCAAAAAGCGAGTGAGTATTTGAAATATCATGAGGAGGTTTCCAACGCTGGACTACAATCTTCTTAGCTGCAGTCAGGCCTGCCAGTCAGACTTTGCGTGTTTTTTCCGTAAGGGAAAGGTGTGAGTCATCAATTAGAAGATGTACAGCGGGGTCCATTGGTAATTGTACCCCTGTTAGTTCTGTAAGAGTACTGATAACCTTCCCCGACAAACCAAAAACCCCTGGATATTCCCATACTACATGTATAAAAGAGCCAAGGGTTCCGTGGGGGCAAAATGAGCAATATGGGTCAAGAACCAGTCCCATTTGATGACTAATTCTCGGTGTTAAATATGCTATATGACAAAATTTCAATTGTATATACCAATGATTTGGGTTTTTCGAAGCACCAACAACATTATCCCAAATTGCATCCCAGTCTAAGTCTTGTCCCAGTTCAGATATGTCCCTATCCCAGGCTTTCATTCCTGATGTGGGCATATATTAGATATATGACACTACCTGTCCTGAAGCACTTTGTATCCAACTTAAAATGGGATGGTCCTTTAAACCTGACCCCCAGGGAACGCCGTAGGCTTTACAAGCTGATCTTACTCTAAAGTAGAAGAAAAGAGAGTGTTTATCAATATTATAAAGAGATATCAGTTCTTGAAAGCTAAGGTTAGTACTTACCCCATTTTATATCTTGAAGAGTAGTAATACCTTTATCCTCCCAAGTTCTGTTAGTGAATGATTTCCCCCCAGATAGAAAACAATTATTGTTCCATAATGGAGATGATTTGCACCATTGGCTTTTAAATTTTAGGAATTTTTCTGCTGCTCTAAACACTTGTAACATATGGGTTAAAATTGGACCATAATACAAATCACATTTTTTGGTAGACATACCTATAAGGAGAAAGTCCTTCAACCTTATTGGTACTATTAGCTCTTGTTCTATATTTTTCCATGATGAAACTTTATCCTTCTCCAGCCAATAGCTAGGACTTTTTAATACAAATGCCCAGTGATACAATTTAAAATTTGGACACGCCACTCCCCCATCTGACTTTTTGAATTGTAGAGCTGACCATTTTATATTGGGTCATTTACCATTCCAAACATAGTATCGTAGTAAGGAGTCCAGTTTTGCCAATGTCCTGCTGGAGGTGCAAGTGGGATCATTGAGATGATAAAATTAATGCGGGGTAAGATGTTCATTTTAATGACCGATATACGGGCTGGGACTGATGCTGGCAGGTGTCTCCATCTATTAATATCTTCTTATATTTTTTTCAAAATTAAAGAGTAATTTGTTTTAGCCATAGTCGATAGGGAAGTATTAACTTTAACACCCAAGTAGAGGACCTCATTTGTAACATTAATCTGGGGAGGGAGAGACTTCTTACTTTTATCTGTATTAATCAGCATCAGTGCTGATTTTGACAGATTAACTTTGTATCCTGAAAGAAATCCAAATTGCTCCAGTGTTTTTAAAATGTAGGAGAGAGTTTGTTGAACATTAGCCATATAAACTAATGTGTCGTCCGCGTAAAGTGATATTGAATGTGATATTGCACCTATTGTAATAGGGGAGATCTGAGGAGAGTTTCTAATTAAATGTGCAAGCGGTTCAATAGATATAGTAAAAATTAAAGGAGACAAAGGGTCCCCTTGTCATGTGCCCCTTCCTATTTCAAATAACTCTGAGAAACCTCCTCCTACACATACCCAGGCTGAAGGATTAGCATACAGTGTTTGAATCATACTGATAAATTTATCGCCGAACTTAAATTCTTTTAGAACGCTCCAGAGATATGGCCATTCAAGACAATCGAACACTTTTTCAGCATCTAGAAATAGCAGGCCACAGGCAAGCGGGATTTTATGTGTTGCACTCAGTATGTGTAAGAGCCGGCAAATATTATCAGATGCGAGATGCCCCCTGATAAAGCCCGTTTGATCTGGGCTAATTATTTTCCCAACAACTGTCTCAAGTCTACTGGCTAAGACTTTGGAAAATATCTTGAGGTCGGCATTTATCAAGGAGATTGGACGGTAATTGGCACACTCCAAGGAGTCCTTACTGGACTTAAGTATAACTGTGATCAGGGCTGTGTCTAGATCTCTATGGAAAGCGCCATTTCCAAAAGCATAATTTAATGTTTCTAACCATACTGGTCCAAGAATATCCCAAAATGCCAGGTAAAGTTCCACAGGTATGCCATCTATACTTGGTGTACGGCCCTTATTTGTAGCTTTGACTGCTTTGAGTAGCTCATCCAGTGTAATAGGAGAGTCTAGAGTTTTGATGTCCTCTAATGACAACGTAGTGAGGTCTAATACACTAAAAAAAATCAGTGAAGTTATTCTCAGAAAGAACTGAGCCACTTGTATACAGTTCTTTAAAGTAATTCTTGAATGTCTCGTTTATTTCCTCTGTTGAAGATACTACTCCATGTTTAGCACATCTAATCGCTGGTGTAGAGCTTTTAGCTTCCTGTTGTTTGAGCGTTAGTGCCAAAAGATGGCTCGGTCTGCTGCCTTCTGCGTAAAAGGTATGTTTGGTTATGTGGATCATATATTCTGCCCTGCGTCTTAATAAATCATTTAATTCTGCTTGTTTTGTTTTGAGCTCGTTTTCTTTTGTTATGGTGTATCTTCTTTTGAGATCATTCTCCAAAACCTTACATTCTTCTTCTAGGGTGGAAATCTTTTGAAGCCAGCTTTTATGTAAGTGAGAACTGAACCATATAGTGTTATTTCGTAAGAAACTCTTGATGGAGGCCCAAATCACTGTCACATCCGAGACACTATTTTTATTTAAATTTATAAATTCCCTCAGTTTTGTTCTCAGTTGTGTTAGAAATTTGTCATTTTTTTTTAGAAGGGTGGAGTTAAACCTCTTCCTAGTAGCCTTATTTTTAATTTTGCCATAATTAAAAATAGATATGACTGGGTTGTGATCAGATAGATGTCTGGGCAAAAATTCTATTGAGTGTACCAAAGGCAGCAAACCGGAGGATATAAGAATGTAATCCATCCAAGAGAAGGTTTTATGTCTTGTGGAGAAGAAGGTATAGTCTTTAGCAGATGGATTATGCACCCTCCACACATCAGTTAAATTTAAATCCGTTAGAAAAAGGTTAAGTGCTTTGGTAGCAGATTCTTGAGAGCTTGATATAGTTGAAGAAGATTTATCGAGGTTAATGTTTACCAAAGCATTCATGTCCGAACCAACATATAGTTGGTAGTCACTTAACTTCAGTAATTGTGAGGTAATTGAGGGAAAAAATTCAACCTCGAATATAGTTGGGGCATATAAGCTAATGAATGCAACTTTTTTACCCTGAATAGATGTACAGCAAAAAGTTAAACGTCCTTCATTGTCGGAGACAGTCCTTTCAATTGATGCATTAATACTATGTCTCATTAATATCATAACTCCTTTCGTACGAGTACCATCAGCTGATGCCGCAGCGGGTTTATAAAAGTGGTTTTGAACCCTGGGAATGTCATTAGGTTTAAGATGCATTTCCTGTAACAGCGCGATACCTATTTTCTTTCTGCGTAAGAAATCTAAAACCTTTGAACACTTGTAGGGAGAGTTTAATCCTCTAACATTAAATGATACAAGGCGGGTTGCAGGCTGAGGTCTCTGAGCTTCCGGTCAAGATTGGAGGCAATTATGGTGTAGAATGCTGAGCTGTTGTCCAGGAACAGCATCTGTTGTTAATCTGTTTTGATTACTTCTTGTCTAAGAGGTAATTTGATTTGTCTTGTCTAAAATTGTTACAGATTTCAGTGCTGCTTATATCCTTATGGAAAAATAAAATATTGCATCTAAAGTAAAAACATAAATAATTATAACACAGAGATTCTGTAAACCTGGAAGCTTTGAGCAACACACCCACAATACTGGAGGTAGCAAATTGGGCAGCATCAATGGAGAGGAATAAACAATCAATGTTTCAGGTCAAGAATCTTCAACAGGACAAAAAAAACATTAGAAATACTCAACAAGTCAGGCAACAGCTTTGGGGAGAGAAACAATTAACGTTTCGGGTTGATGACCTTTTATTAAAAGATACTCTGATGTGTATCTCCAGTATTTTTCTGTTTTCATTTCACTTAAGTGGCAGGATGGAAAAACATCTCTACCAAACAAGGTGTAAGGCGCTTCTTCCCTCCGCTAGCCTGCAGGTCACCGTTGAGCAAGTTATAGCACTTGCTTAGCCCCCGATCAGGGTCACGTAAAACCATGGGAGCAGGTGGTGGATGGTCGTATGAGCAGCTGGTGCACATCACACGTCCTGGTTATGCGACCACTGACGCCAGGCAGACAATCTCTGAAGTGTATTGATAATGGCTGGGGTCACTCATCTTGTAAAGACACTGTCCAGAAGAAGGCAACGGGAAACCACTTCTGTAGAAATGATTGCCAAGAACAATCGTAGTCATGGAAAGACAGTGATTGCCTATGTCAAACTGTACAGCAGGTAATGATGATGATTATTTCAGAATGGCAGCATCTTACGTTTCTATATTTAGATTTTCTGTTTCTGAATGAATGTGGCAATTGAGATTTTGTGGCCTTCAGTACAAACTTAAAATACTTTGGTTTGGAAGCTGACCTTATCTTGTGCCAGTTACAGCCTAGTTGGTAACAATCTTCCTTCTTGAGTTGGATGGTTGGAAGTTCAAGGTCATCATCTGACATCTGAGTACAGAGATCTGAGCTAACATTACAGTGCATATCCAAGAGAGGTCTACATTGTCATATGAGCTGTTTTTGGTTGAAATCTTAAACGCGGGTGTCACCATTTACAACTGTTCATGTAGGTTCTGTACGTTAGAATCAAAAAATGATGGAGAGATATCTCACAGAAATAGACCCTGCAGTTCTCTGAGTTTCCACCTATCACCAACCACCTACTTTCACTAATCTTACAATAATTCTTTTCATTTACGATGTTTATATGTGAAAACTCAAAAATAAGCGTAATTAAATGTTTTTAGTCATTGGTATACTGTCAGTGGCCACTAGAGATCAAATCAACCAGCAGGGCTGTAGCTGAGGCAGCAGAGAAAGGATCAGCATGGGTGTGGACCAAGTATGTCCAGAGGGGCAGATAGTCAGACAGTGTATACATATCTTGCAAACCCTTCAGTAGTTGCATAGACACCCGAAGGAGCAGACTATCTGTTGGATGGAAGTGACTGATCGAGGCAGATGCCAAGTTTTTAAGCTCACCAGTGGGAGGTGGTGCTTTAGCACTGCTGGCCCACCAGCTCGAGGGAGGCTTAATCATAAGCGGGCCGAAACTCCTGAAGACAGGTGGCAGATCAACTGATGATCCCACTGGTGATAGCACAGGACAGTTAAATCCAAGTGTATTTTTAACTCTATGTGAAGACTCAAAAATAAGCATAATTAAATGTTTTTAGTCATTGGTATACTCTCAGGTACCACCTTCAGGGAAAGGACATTTTACTGACTTGCGCCTCTTTTTCTCCAGACACACAGAAGTAAAGATCTTATCTGCTCTCTGACAATAAGCAACAAGCCTCACAGATCAGAGACTGTTAGGAGTGGGAGCTAAATATTTGCCTTACCAGTGAGGTTCAGATATCACATAAAACAAAAAAAATCAGAAATCAAGGATTTGCTGTTGCTTGCATGGTGAGTGGCCGGGGGGGGGGGGTGGAAGCGAGGTGGGGGGTTGATGCTTTTGCTGGAGCAAGTGGGGGGAGGGGAAAGGGGGAGGGTTGATGCTTCTGCTGTTGCTTGTGCTGGGGGGGTTGGGGTTCTAACATTTTCTGCCATCATTCTTTGGGGGCCTTCTGTTTCATGGATGGCTGCAAACAGTAAAATTTCAGGATGTATACTGTGTACATTCTCTGATATTAAATTGATGCATTGCAGCAGTTCTAGTACTTGGGAACTGTTCATCGTGTAATAAACTCACAAGTAGGGACCTTTGGCACTTTCAGGTTCGCTAATGAGAAGTATTATTAAACTTTTTATTGAAATGTCGGTATTTTTCCAACCTTAAAATGCAAAGACCGGAGTGATTGAGGTAATGCATCAAGAAGGTAACATCTATCAGAATAAGAATCAGGTTTTTTATCACTGACATATGCCGATGCAGTGAGAATGGTGTGCCAGAGAGCTGCCTTTCCCAGCGGCAATGAATAAGTTGATTTGGAGGCTGTAGTTTGATGAAATCGTTGATGTTCATCGCCAAGGATTTCCTTTATAGTGATACCTGACTGCCACTGACATCGGAAAAGGAGGAATCCATTCTCCGGGTATCATCCAAGTCTTTGTGGGAAGTATGTAAACAAGGAATGTGGAAGTTAAAAATCAGGACAAGTATAAGCATTTGAACTGTACCTTAAGGGAACAAGAGCTGTGTGCTTCATACCAGTGAAGAGGACTAAAAATAACATCAAGCAGCTCATGGGAATGAAGTGAGGAGGGTGAAATGCAAGACGTGCACAAAACGTTTTCTGTCAACTAAACCCTCTGACATGGTGCTATGATGTGTGCCTTGAAAATTCAAACTACAGGTTAAAACTCCACGTCTTGTCACGTGATGATATTTTTCATCGATTTGTTTAAGGTTTTAATGTATTGATTAGGTTAGGTTGAGGCTGCACGATGGTGTAGCAGTTAGTGGAACACCATACGGTGCCAGCAACCTGGGCTCCATTCAGCCGCTGTCTGTAAGGAGTTTATACATTCTCCCTGTGACCACGTGGGCTTCCCTGGGTGCTCCAGTTTACTCCCCCCATACCACAAAAACATAAGGCCGTAAGGTATAGGGGCAGAATTAGGCCGTTGAGTCTGCTCCACCATTTTATCATAGCTGATCCAGTTTTCCTCTCAGCCCCTATCTCCTGCCTTCTCCTTATGTTCCCTTATTCCCTGACCAATCAAGAATCAAGAATTTATCAACCTCTGCCTTAAATATACATCGAGACTGGATCTCCACAGCTGCCTGTGGCAAAGAGTTCCACAGATTCACCACTCTCTGGATAAAGAAATTCCTCCTCATCTCCGTTCTAAAAGCTATAGGTTAGGGTTAGTAAATTGGCACTAAGATCATGGCGACAGTTGCAGACTGTCCCGCCAGCACATCCTTGGATCGTGTCGGTTATTGAAGCAAGTGACACATTCCACTGTATGTTTTGATGTACATGTGACAAATAAAGCTAAACTGTATCTTTTAGGTTTGGGTTAAATTTTAGATTAGATCAGACTAGATTTGATCAGATCAGACTAGATCAGATTAGATTTGAGTAGATTAGATCAGATCGGATTAGTTTAGATCAGATCAGATCAGATTATATTAGATCAGATTGGATTAGATAAGATCAGCGCCAATGGGACAAGTCTGTTAAAGAAGTGATTCTGATAGCCATAGGGAAGAAATTGTTGTTTATTCTCCATTACACTATATTGTATTTAATGAGAATGAGGCCTCTGTTGGTCAGGGTCGACCATGGAGGTGGCATCCTAGCTGTCGAAATATGCATGTCAGGGCAGGACAACATGGAGAGCAAACTGTTGCCCGTGTAGCAAACACCCCTTCTCCACGCAACTGTTGAACCCAAAGGAATGGCAGAGACCGATACAGTTTGACACCAGCGGTGTCCAGGGGTTGCATGTCCTCGTTGAACTAAAAGTAGGACTGCCTTAGGGACTGCAGCTCCAGATTGTTCCCTTGGGGTTTACTCTCAAAGCCTTCCCCATGAGTGGGTATAGGTGCAAGTCAGCAGAGGTTTGAGATCAGTTTTCCTGCTCCTGGGTGAGCTGCTAACCACCACTGATGAGGCCCATCTGCCCAAAGTGACTGGTTTTAAGGTGCCAGTAGCATGCCTTTGCCCTTCTCCTGTCAGTAGAGATGGTTCCACCTGGCTTAATAGCTAAGCCACATGAAGGCCAGGAGCTGGACTTGGTTGTCAGAGGCTATTTGAGGCGCATGCCACTAGGATCAATTGATAGGTAGTGGGAGCTTATCCATATTATCACCTCCAGCTATAACAATGCAGAACGCACACCCTGATGGACTGTTTATTGTCGCCGGAGATTTTAACCATGCGAACCTTAAGTCAGTGCTCCCCAGATTCCAGCAGAACGTGGACTTTGCAACGAGAGAGGAGAATGCATTGGACTTTGTTCACACAAACATTCCCGATGCGTACCAGGTGGAGCCCCACCCCCACCTCGGTTACTCAGACCGCATCTCTGATATGCTAATCCCAGCATACAGACCGCTCGTCAGGCGCTCCAGACCAGTTCAGAAGCAGGTGAAAACCTGGCCAGCAGGAGCCATCTCTGCTCTTCAAGACTGCTTTGAGCACACTGACTGGCACATGTTCAGGGAGGCTGCAACCGATGGCAACTCTACCAATTTAGAGTACACAGCATCAGTGACTAGCTACATCAGCAAGTGCATCGATGACGTCACTGTGGCCAGGACCATCACTACACGCGCTAACCAGAAGCCATGGATGACCACGGGGGTGCGTGCAGTGCTGAGAACCCGTGACTCCACCTTCAGAGCAGGCGACAAGGCAGCCCTAACAACAACGAGGGCCAAACTGTCCCGGGCCATCAGAGAGGCAAAGCATGCACACGCCCAATGAATCCACAGCCATTTCCAGGACAGCAGCAACACGCAGCACATGTGGAAGGGCATTCAGGACATCACCAACTACAAGACAACATCACCTGCCTGTGCTGGTGATGCCTCCCTCCCAGATGCGTTGAACAATTTCTACGCTCATTTTGAGGCAGAAAATGACATGACAGCGAGGAAGACCACCCCTTCTCCAAACGACCAGGTGCTGTGTCTTACCGTGGCCAATGTGAGGAGAACCCTGTGCAGGGTCAACCAACGGAAGACTGCTGGACCAGACAATATTCCTGGCAGAGTGCGTACAGGATGTGCAGACCAGCTAGCAGAGATTCTTACTGACATCTTCAACATCTCCCTGAGCAGTGCCTTCGTTCCTACGTGCTTCAAGGCCGCCATCGTCCCTGTGCCGAAGAAGTGTTCATTGTCCTGCTTCAACGATTACCATCCCGAAGGAAGTGCAGCGGCTAACAGACTGGTGCAGAGCCAACAACCTGTCTCTGAATGTGAACAAAACAAAAAGAGATGGTTATTGACTTAAGGAGAGCACAGAGCGACCATTCTCCACTGATATTGACAGCTCCTCCGTTGAGATCGTTAAGAGCACCAAATTTCTTGGTATTCACCTGGCGGAGAATCTCTCCTGGTCCCTCAACACCAGCTCCATAGTAAAGAAAGCCCAGCAGCGTCTCTACTTTCTGTGAAGGCTGAGAAAAGTCCATCTCCTACCCCCATCCTCACCACATTCTACAGAGGTTGTATTGAGAGCATCCTGAGCAGCTGCATCACGGCCTGGTTCGTTAATTGCACCATCTCGGATCGCAAGACCCTGCAGTGGATAGTGAGGTCAGCTGAGAAGATCATTGGGGTCTCTCCTCCCACCATTACAAACATTTACACTACACGCTGCATCCATAAAGCAAACAGCATTATGAAGGACCCCACGCACCCCTCATAAAAACTCTTCTCCCTCCTGCCATCTGGCAAAAGGCACCAAAGCATTCAGGCTCTCACGACCAGACTATGTAACAGTTTCTTTCCCCAAGCCATCAGACTCCTCAATACCCAGAGCCCGGACTGACACCAACCTACTGCCCTCTACTGTGCCTACTGTCTTGTTTATTATTTATGGTAATGCCTGCACTGTTTTGTGCACTTTATGCAGCCCTGGGTAGGTCTGTAGTCTAGTGTAGTTTTTGTGTTGTTTTACATAGTTCAGTGTAGTTTTTGTATTGTTTCATGTAGCACCATGGTCCTGAAAAACGTTGTTTCGTTTTTACTGTGTACTGTACCAGCAATTATGGTCGAAATGACAATAAAAAGTGACTTGACTTGATTTGACTTAATATACCCTTTATCACTTCTTTATTAAACTTAGTTTCTCACTTAACCATCAGAGAATTCCACTGTGATGTGAAGCAGCTCCCAGGAGTTTCTGTGTAGATTTATCTTACCCAGTAAAGAAAGTTGATTCCAAAAGGATTTATCAAAGTCTCCAGTAAAAGACATGAAGCTCACTCTGCTCAAGTTCTGTTCCCTTTGGACAGCTTCCTAGAGAAGATGAAAGCTGTATTACAAATTATGAATAATTATTTTAAAAAGCTGCACCAAAAAACTGAGGCCAGCCAGTTCATTGAGCTTCTCGTGTTCTTCTTTCGTGTAGTAAAATACTGGAGCCATATTAGCACTGGCAATCAAACATAGGGCCTAATGCCAATGTAAGAAGTCTTGTGATATAATAGAAATGCAGAATTTTAGCTTATTTAGCAGAGAAGAGATAAGTCATATGACAATATATTGAAGATGGAAAGATTGGTGGGGCTCATCAGCAAAAATGATGAAACAATCTACAGGGAGGAGGTCAAACACCTTGAGAGCTGGTGCAGTGACAACAACTTGATGCTTAATGTCACCAAAACCAAGGAGGTGATTGTTGATTTCAGACGGTCTCAGCCTGAGCACACACCCCTCAGCATCAGCGGCTCCACAGTGGAGAGAGTGGAAAACATCAAGTTCCTTGGGGTGCAGATCTCGGACAATCTCACCTGGTCCAGGAACACCACTGGGATTGTGAAACGGGCCCAGCAGAGATTGCACTTTCTGAGGAAGCTTAAACAAGCATCACTCCCCACTAACATCTTAACAACATTCTACAGAGCAGTGGTTGAGAGTGTACTGACCTCTTGCATCACAACCTAGTACTCCAGCTGCAGTGCTGTCGACAAAAAAGCCTTGCAGAGTGTGGTTAGGGGAGCAGAGAAGGTTACTGGGGTCTCCCTACCTTCTGTCCAAGACCTCTTTCAGAGTCGATGCCTCCAGAAGACATGGTACATCATTAAAGACCCCTCACACCCTCTCCATGAACTGTTTGTTCTTCTGCCATCAGGCAAACGTTACAGGAGCATCAAAACTAAAACCACAAGGCTACTAAACAGCTTCTTCCCGCAGGCAGTCAGACTGCTAAATAGCTGCTCCACCTGACTCTGCTTTGGACACTTTTAACTTGCACTGGACACTTATAACTGATTTTAGATGACATGTGGCTGTTATGTTTTACTATTTATTGTTATGTTTATTATTTAGTGTTGTGTTTGTTATGTTATGATTGCCCTGCTCCTGGGAAACGCTGTCTCATTCTGCCCTGCAGAGCTGATGTACGGTTAAAATGACAATAAAGTTTTTTGAATCTTGAATCTTGATTAAGAATTTTAATGAGTAGCAACATTTAGAGTACTATATTAAATAGATTAAATTAATTCTATGTATGGCTGAGAAATTTACGTGCTTCCATTCAAAATGTTTCACTTAGATAAACAGCATGCAATCTGCAGAGAATTGTTTTTATGTATTCCTGCCCACCAATATTATCATGGCATCAGTGATCCAGACCAATGAATTTAGCTATAAACTGGCAGGCAAGAATTGCTTCATGAAAATTAACACCTGCCTGTTCCATAGCACACAATTTTTTAATGTAACATTATTAGAAATATATAACTTTTAAATACAAGAAAGACTGCAGATGCTGGAAATCCAAAGCAACACACACAAAATGCTGGTGGAACTCAGCAGGTTGGACAGCATCTATGGAAATGAATTAAGAGTCAACATTTCAGGATGAGGTCCTTCTTCAGGACTGGAAAGGAAGCGGGGGGAGACTCCAGAATACAAAGATGTGGGGAGGGGAAGGAGGACAAGCCAGAAGGTGATAGGTGAAGCCAGGTAGGTAGGAAAGATCACTTTTTTCTACCCTGTGAGAATATGTCAAGAAAAAAACTGGCAGATAAGTTAACCTGCTTGCAGTCGTAATTCTTCAAATTGCATGATCTGCAATTGTAACTGTGTCACATCCCACCATGACAATCGTTCCTGACAACGGTGGTGCATGCAGATTAGGAAGAATGTTTGAAAGGAGGGGTTATTATGAAATTTTTGAGGTAATTCATAGTGGAATCTGTGAGAAAGGAGGAAAATCGGTCAAATATTCTGTAAGGAAATGCTTATTTATCAATGTGGAATATCCTGGATTAAACCTGAAAGCTAGATTGAAGAAACCCATGATTGTTTATCATTTTGGTAGAATATGAATGCATGATTTAATTACATTCTGTACTGCAAAAACAGCTTATCGTTTATACTTTATACACATCAAAGTAGATACGTTATCAATATGAATATACTATATGTCACCATATACCATCTTGAGAGTCATTTTCTTGCGAGCATGCTCAATAATTCCAATAACCATAGTAGAATCAATGAAAGACTGTGCCAACAGGGTGGGCAACTAGTGTGCAAAGACAACAAATGGTGCAAATAAAGAAAGAAATACAAACATTTATAATAAACATGTTGGCAATAAATACAGATACCATGAAGTGAAAGCAAATCAGTAATGGTTCAGTGATGGGGCGAGTGAAGTTATTCCCTCTGGTTCAGAAAGAGATTGATGGAGCATGATTTTTGAGTTAAACAAGCTTAGCTATCAAATGTAGAGAAGCAGCTCATTCCGATTTTATGTTTTCTATTGTAGCCGATTACAAATGAGAACTGCATTCACTTCTTGGTGAAAGGTCAACAAATATTCCTCAAATTCTATTTGAAGAATTGATCTCACTGATAGTTAAATTACTTGCTAAAAATAATTTGTCTGAGATAGGCATGAATTAAACATTATCATTTGACTTGCTGTCTGAGTTGCTGTACTATTCTAAGGGCAACTGTACAGCCTATCAACTTCGAGATTCAACGTGCTGTGCCTTCAGAGTTGCTGTTCTGCACACCACTGTTGTAACATGTGGTCATGTGAGATACTGTCGCCTTCCTGTCAGCTTGAACCAGCCTGGCCATTCTCCTCTGACCTCTCTCATCAGCAAAGCACTTTTGCCCACAGAACTGTCACTCACTGAATTTTTTTTTTGTTTTCTGCACCATTCTCTGTAAACACTAGAGGCCATTGTATCTGAAAATCCCAGGAGATCAGCAGTTTCTGAGATAATCAAACCACCCCTTCTGACACCAATGATTATTCCACAGTCGAAGTCACTTAGATCACATTTGTTTCCCCATTCCGACATTGGACTGATCAACAACTGAATCCCTCGACTATGTCAGCAGGCATTGAATTGCTGTCACATGATTAGCGTATTAAATATTTGCATTAACGAGCAGGTGTACCTAATAAAGTGGCCACTGAGTGTATGTTCCATGTTCAGTGCTGACATAAACACTGCCACTTTGAAGCTTATCATTCCAGTTATCCCTCTTCTAAACTTTCCCAGTAGAATAGACCTCTCAACTGTGACTTAAAGGACCTCTTACTGCCTACTGCCCGTTGAGTAATGTTGCTGCACTACCAGATTCATTTCCATAACCATACATGAGTCACAGTCCTCCCACGTCTATCTACAGTAGTTAGTCCAGTAATCAGATCTGAATCCATACACGAAGTATGATTAAGTTACTTTGAACTCTCATCACATTGTAAGAACTATTTATAGTAAAAACTCAGATTTCAAAAAAAATTCAAACAAGCTTTGGTTCATCGCAGTGCATTTTCTGTCTGACACAAGTCCTTCTGAAAATATTGACATGACTGGATTTTTAATTTTCTGATGCCAACATGAAAGGGGAACTATAGCTTGATGAAAACTAGATAAAAGCTAATGTGAAGGAGTGAAGTTTGAGCCCATTAACATGGAATAACCCACAGGCAGTATTGTATAAATGAAATACTTAGAGCTTCACATACATAAATCTTCAAAAGCAAGAAAGCAGCTAAATGAACCGTGGCACATTAATATGGAAAAAGTGTAAAAGTCATGCTGGAGAGTTCAATTAGGAGATGTAAATGTATAGAAAAAATAAATAGATAACTCTAAAGGATGACTCTAAGTTAATTACCAGAGATCTGGTCTAATGAACTAGAGATACCTGAATATCAGATTTAACCCATAGTGGGAAATGATGGAAAGAACGCGAACCCCAACCCTATTCAAGTAGAGTCTAGTCTTCAAATAGAAGTTGAAGAATAGTTGTTGATTTTTCACCGCAAAGTGAATGCTAACGTAGCAAACAAGTGCAGGTCCTTTGGCCCACAATATTGTGCTGACCTCTTAACCTACTGCAAGGTAAATGTTCAAAGCTCAACGTAAATTTATTACCAAATGTAATCCTTGTGTACTTGATATGTCAATAATATTGGAGTAATCTTGTATATATATTGTATGCATCGTCGTCTACCTCCAGCCCATGCAGTGCATTCCATGCACCCACCACTCTCTGTGTAAGATATCCTGTCTCTGACATCTCGCCCTGCACTTCCCTCCAGTCATCTGAAGGGGAAGTCATTGCTGCCCAAGAAAAAAGATGCTGGCTATCCACACAATTTATGGCTGTTATCTTCTTGTACACCTCCACCTCTCATCCTCCTTCGATCTAAAGAGAAAAGCCCCAGCTCACTCAACCTTTCTTCCTAAGACATGATCTCTAACCCAGGGAGCATCCTGGTGAATCCAAGATCTACCCATACTTCCTGTGGCCCTAATAACCTCACCAGTACGGCTTTTAGTCACATGTTGGGGACGTATTTTAGATATAAATGCATCTCTAAAATGGATACCAACCAGTCTATTTGTTTTACAAAATGTAATACTGAAAACTCCTTGTAGTCAAAACATGAATTCTTTAACAGATTGGAAATTTAAATAAGTTTATGGAGATCAAACAATGACTATGAATTAATGTACATGGCTATAGCATTAATGGGTGTGGTACAAAGGAGGTCAGAATATTCTATTCATGAAGATTTTTCATGAAGATGAAGACTACTATAAAGTGAATATTTTCTGTGTATTCATGCATAATAGATGTAATGTTATTCAAATCCAAATTTTGCTTCTGCTTTATGTTCAGACGTAGAATAGTGTATGGTTCATAATGCATGTGAGAAGCTAATTAGTAGAGTTAAAACACTAGTGGTTCTTACAGTTACAAAACGCAGGATGTATCATTAACCAATCACTTCTTCACACCTTTCCCGAGGAAATAATAAATTCCCAAGGCTATGTTGATGCATAAATTTTGCATTTCAGTTAGAGTTAATATTCTGCCCCCTCATTGCACTTTAATCAAATAAAACTGAAGATTGGGAACTATTTGTTCACAAATAATTGAGAATAATAACTCTGAAATTCACCACCAGAAGATACAAGTTAGAAATTATTTGAAAAGGTGCGTTATGATTTCTAAAGTTAGGACTTTTAAGGGGGAGAGGGCTGGAGGAAAAAGAGAAAAAACAAATTTCTTCAGGGTGGGACATCAGCGTAGCGGTCGGTGTAACATTATTGCAGTGCCACCAACCCAGGTTCAGTTCCGCTGCAGTCTGTAAGGCGTTTGTGACTGTGGATGCTCTGGTTTCCTCTCTTATTCCAAAGGCGTATGGGTCAGTAGGTTAATTTGTCACATGAATGTAATTGGATGGTGTGGACGCATTGGCTGGAAGGCCCTGTTACCGTGCTGTATCTCGAAATAAGGAATAAATTAACTCCATCTGCAAAATTACTGAATAGAATCTTTGTTAGTGAACTAAACCCTTTAAATAAACAAGGTGAAATAATTGTTAAGATCGTAAAATACTTTTGGATGCTTCTAATGAGAAGAAGCATGTAAACTATTGGAATTTATTAAGCCATTAAGATTATGGAAAAAGTTCAGCACAGAAATAGGCCCTTCAGTCTATCTAGTCTCTGCAGAACACTATTTAAACTGCCT
Organism: Mobula birostris; assembly: GCF_030028105.1. NCBI lineage: Eukaryota > Metazoa > Chordata > Chondrichthyes > Myliobatiformes > Myliobatidae > Mobula > Mobula birostris. Next base: position 17,318,379 of record NC_092372.1, on the reverse strand, counting down.
ACTTCCATAGACCTGTACCAGGACCATGGCCCTCCATACCCCTACTATCCTCGTACCTATCCAAACTTCTCGTAAACTTAGTCAAAAGCAAGCTCACACGCACCAGTTGTGCTGGCAGCTCATTCTACAATCTAACAACCTTCTCAACGTTCTTGCATCATAGACAGATGCAAAAGCAATGAGACACTGTATATAGTTTATGACTTCCATTTCCCCAATATTGACTCGGACTCCCTTGGTGCCATAGGCTAACATAGGGAAGAATTTCGCCAAATAGATGCCACAGGAGGGGTTATTGATGCAGTATATGTAGAATGTTCCCTTCTGTTGGGAACTGAGTCTAGCCAGATGTCTAGAGCTTCAGTGGGAGCAAGTTGGTAACATTGATAATACTTTTATAAGTTTTCAAATAGTTAATGGATAAGGGTCCTTGGGGAAAACGTTAATTTGGAAAAAAGCTAATTGTAACAGCATTTGGCAGGAGCTGCAGAGAGCATCTGTTAATGGACAAGTCCAAATCAGGCATAGGGGACCATTCAAGGACAAGCAGGTTGGAATTCAGAATTAGCATAATCCTGTGAGGGAGAAAAACAGGGATTGGAAACTTTGGATCATGAGACGTGTTACAACTTTGGTCAAAAAGAAGGAGAAGTAAATGTAAGGTTTAGAAAGCTGATGTTGGAAAGGGCCCGTGATGAATATATAAGAAAACAGGGAATCAGGAAGCTTTAAAATAAAGCCCTGAAATTACTGTGACAAGCAAGATTAAATAGAATTCCAAGGCATTTTACCTTTAAAACAAGATTGTAACTAGGAAGAGGCTAAGAACACTTAAGTGCACAGGATGGAATTTTTGCCTGAATCCAGAGAAAGTAGGCAAAGAATTAATAAGTATGACAGTGGGGAGGCTTGAGTGCGTGTTGGTAATTTATTAACTACACCTGTACACCCAGGTTCAAAACTTCAAAGTAATTTTATAGAAACATCGATAACCTACAGCACAATACAGGCCCTTCGGCCCACAAAGTTGTGCCAAACATGTCCCTACCTTAGAAATTACAAGGCTTACCTATAGCCCTCTATTTTTCTAAGCTCTATGTACCTAACCAGAAGTCTCTTAAAAGCCCCTATCGTATCCGTCTCCACCACTGTTGCCGGCAGCCCATTCCACACCCTCACCACTCTCTCAGTAAAAAACTTAACCCTGACATTTCCTCTGTACCTTCTCCCCAGCACCTTAAACCTGTGTCCTCTTGTGGCAACAATTTCAGCCCTGGTAAAAAGCCTCTGCTATCCACACGATCAGTGCCTCTCATCATCTTATACACCTCTATCAAGTCACCTCTCATCCTCTGTTGCTCCAAGGAGAAAAGACCGAGTTCACTCAACCTATTCTCATAAGGCATGCTCCCCAATCCAGGCAACATCCTTGTAAATCTCCTCTGCACACTTTCTATGGCTTCCACGTCCTTCCTGTAGTGAGGCGACCAGAACTGAGCACAGTACACCAAATGGGGTCTGACCAGTCTCCTACATAGCTGCAACATTACCTCTCGGCTCCTAAACTCAATCCTACGATTGATGAAGGCCAATACACCGTACGCCTTCTTAACCACCTAGTCAACCTGTGCAGCAGCTTTGAGTGTCCTATGGACTCAGACCCCAAGATCCCTCTGATCCTCCACACTACCAAGAGTCTTACCATTAATACTATATTCTGCCATCATATTTGACCTACAAAAATGAACCACTTCACATTTATCTGGGTTGAACTCCATCTGCCACTTCTCAGCCCAGTTTTGCATCCTATCAATGTCCTGCTGTAACCTCTGACAGCCCTCCACACTATCCACAACACCCCCAACCTTTGTGTCATCAGCAAACTTATTAACCCATTCCTTCACTTCCTCATCCAGATCATTTATAAAAATCACAAAGAGTAGGGGTCCCAGAACAGATCCCTGAGGCACTCCACTGGTGACCGACCTCCATGCAGAATATAACCCGTCTACAACCACTCTTTGCCTTCTGTGGGCAAGCCAGTTCTGGATCCACAAAGCAATGTCCCCTTGGATCCCATGCCTCCTTACTTTCTTAATAAGCCTTGCATGGGATACCTTATCAAATGCCTTGCTGAAATCCATATACACTACATCCACTGCTCTTCCTTCATCAATGTGTTTAGTCACATCCTCAAAAAGTTCAATCAGTCTTGTAAGGCACGACCTGCCCTTGACAAAGCCATGCTGACAATTCCTAATCATATTATGCCTCTCCAAATGTTCATAAGTCCTGCCTCTGAGTATCTTCTCCATCAACTTACCAACCACTGAGGTAAGACTCACTGGTCTATAATTTCCTGAGCTATCACTACTCCCTATCTTGAATAAAGGAACAACATCCGCAACCCTCCAATCCTCCATAACCTCTCCCGTCCCTATTGATGATGCAAAGATTATCGCCAGAGGCTCAGCAATCTCCTCCCTCGCTTCCCACAGTCGCCTGGGGTATATCTCATCCAGTCCCGGTGACTTATCCAACTTGTTGCTTTCCAAAAGCTCCAGCACATCCTCTTTCTTAATATCTTCATGTTCAAGCTTTTCAGTCTGCTTCAAGTCATCACTACAATCACCAAGATCCTTTTCCACAGCGAATGCTGAAGTAAAGTATTCATTAAGTACCTCTGCCATCTCCTTTGGTTCCATACATACTTTCCTACTGTCACACTTGATAGGTCCTGTTCTTTCACGTCTTATCCTCTTGCTCTTCACATACTTATAGAATGCCCTGGGGTTTTCCTTAATCCTGCCCGCCAAGGCCTTCTCATGGCCCCTTCTGGCTGTCCTAATTTCCTTCTTAAGCTCCTTCCTATTAGCCTTATAATCTTCTAGATCTCTAACATTACCTAGTTTTCCAAACCTTTTGTAAGCTTTTCTTTTCTTCTTGACTAGCTTTATTATAGCCTTTGTATACCACAGTTCCTGTACCCTACCATAACTGCGCTGTCTCATTGGAATGTACCTATGCAGAACTCCACACAAATATCCCCTGAACATTTGCCACATTTACTTTTCCCTTCTTTTGCCTGAGAACAGCTGTTCCCAATTTAAGCTTCCAATTTCCTGCCTGATAACCTGGTAATTCCTTTTACTCCAATTAAATGCTTTTCTAACTGGTCTGTTCCTATCTCTCTCCAATGCTATTATAAAGGAGATAGGATTATGATCACTATCTCCAAAATGCTCTCCCACTGAGAGATCTGACACCTGACCAGGTTAATTTCCCAATACCAAATCAAGTACAGTCTCTCCTCTTGTAGGCTTATCTACATATTGTGTCAAGAAACCTTCTTGAACACACCTAACAAACTCCATCCCATCTGAACCCCTTGCTCTCGGAAGATGCCAATTAATATTTGGGAAATGAAAATCTCCCATCACGACAACTCTTATTATTACACCTTTCCAGGATCTGTTCCCCTATCTGTTCCTCGATATCCCTGTTGCTGTTCGGCAGCCTATAAAAATCACCCAGTAAAGTTATTGACCCCTTCCTGTTCCTAACCTCCACCCACAGAGACTCCATAGACAATCCCTCCATGACGCCCACCTTTTCTGCAGCCGTGACACTATCTCTGATCAACAGTGCTATACCCCCACCTCTTTTGCCTCCCTCCCTGTCCTTTCTGAAACATCTAAAACCCGGAACTTGAAATTGGCATTCCTGTCACTGAGCCATCCAGGTCTCCGTAATGGCCACCACATCATACACATCATATCTCTAAGTACTGATCCACGCTCTAAGCTCATCCACTTTGTTCACAACACTCCTTGCGTTAAAATAGACGCATCTTAAACCTTAGGTCTGAGCACGTCCCTTCTCTATCACCTGCCTATCCTCCCTCTCGCACTGAGGAGGACAAAGGGCTTAATTCAGAAAGGGAAAAAAAGATTATGAGAGAAAACTGGCAGGGAACATAAAAACTGACTGTAAAAGCTTTTAAAGATATGTGAAAAGAAAAAGATTGGTTAAGACAAATGTAGGTCCCCTACAGACAGAAACGGGTGAATTGATTATGGGGAGCAAGGACATTGCAGACCAATTGAATAACTACTTTGGTTCTGTCTTCACTAAGGAGGACATAAATAATCTCCTGGAAATAGTAGGGGACAGAGGGTCCAGTGGGATGGAGGAACTGAGAGAAATACATGTTAGTAGGGAAGTGGTGTTAGGTAAATTGAAGGGATTAAAGGCAGATAAATCCCCAGGGCCAGATGGTCTGCATTCCAGAGTGCTTAAGGAAGTAGCCCAAGAAATAGTGGATGCATTAGTGATAATTTTTCAAAACTCTTTAGATTCTGGACTAGTTCCTGAAGATTGGAGGGTAGCTAATGTAACCCTACTTTTTAAAAAAGGAGGGAGAGAGAAACCGGGGAATTATAGACCGGTTAGCCTAACATCGGCGGTGGAGAAAATGCTAGAGTCAGTTATCAAAGATGTGATAACAGCACATTTGGAAAGCGGTGAAATCATCGGACAAAGTCAGCATGGATTTGTGAAAGGAAAATCATGTCTGACGAATCTCATAGAATTTTTTGAGGATGTAACTAGTAGAGTGGATAGGGGAGAAACAGTGGATGTGGTATATTTGGATTTTCAAAAGGCTTTTGACAAGGTCCCACACAGGAGATTAGTGTGCAAACTTAAAGCACACGGTATTTGGGGTAAGGTATTGATGTGGATAGAGAATTGGTTTGCAGACAGGAAGCAAAGAGTGGGAATAAACGGGACCTTTACAGAATGGCAGGCAGTGACTAGTGGGGTACCGCAAGGCTCAGTGCTGGGACCCCAGTTGTTTACAATATATATTAATGAATTAGATGAGGGAATTAAATGCAGCATCTCCAAGTTTGCGGATGACACGAAGCTGGGCGGCAGTGTTAGCTGTAAGGAGGATGCTAAGAGGATGCAGGGTGACTTGGATAGGTTAGGTGAGTGGGCAAATTCATGGCAGATGCAAGTTAATGTGGATAAATGTGAGGTTATCCACTTTGGTGGCAAAAACAGGAAAACAGATTATTATCTGAATGGTGGCCAATTAGGAAAAGGGGAGGTGCAACGACACTTGGGTGTCATTATACACCAGTCATTGAAAGTGGGCATGCAGGTACAGCAGGCGGTGAAAAAGGTGAATGGTATGCTGGCATTCATAACAAGAGGATTCGAGTACAGGAGCAGGGAGGTACTACTGCAGTTGTACAAGGCCTTGGTGAGACCACACCTGGAGTATTGTGTGCAGTTTTGGTCCCCTAATCTGAGGAAAGACATCCTTGCCATAGAGGGAGTACAAAGAAGGTTCACCAGATTGATTCCTGGGATGGCAGGACTTTCATATGATGAAAGACTGGATCGACTAGGCTTATACTCGTTGGAATTTAGAAGATTGATGAGGGATCTTATTGAAACGTGTAAAATCCTAAAGGGATTGGACAGGCTAGATGCAGGAAGATTGTTCCCGATGTTGGGGAAGTCCAGAACCAGGGGTCACAGTTTGAGGACAAAGGGGAAGCCTTTTAGGACCGAGATTAGGAAAAACTCCTTAACACAGAGAGTGGTGAATCTGTGGAATTCTCTGCCACAGGAAACAGTTGAGGCCAGTTCATTGGCTATATTTAAGAGGGAGTTAGATATGGCCCTTGTGGCTAAAGGGATCAGGGGGTATGGAGGGAAGGCTGGTACAGGGTTCTGAGTTGGATGATCAGCCATGATCATACTGAATGGCGGAGCAGGCTCAAAGGGCCAAATGGCCTACTCCTGCACCTATTTTCTATGTTTCTATGATACGTTGGTTAAGAAGACTTATAGAATGCTTGCTTTTGTTAGTCCAGAAGTTGTGTTGTGACTTTATAAAACTTTGGTTAGGCCACATCTGGAGTAATGTGTACAATTCTGGTCACCCGTCTATAGAAAGTGTGCCAACCTTTGGAGAGGGTGTAGAAGAGGTCTACCAGGATGCTACCCGATTTAAAGGGCATGTGCTATCACAAAAGGCAGGATAAACTTGGGTTGTTTTCTCGGAGCATTGGAGGCTGAGGGGAGATCTGCTAGAGGTTTACAAGATTTTGAGAGGCATAGATAGAGAGTATCTGCTTCTCAGGGTTGAAATGTCTAATACCAGAAGGCGTGCATGGAAGGTGAGAGGGGTGTAGATTTAAAGTGGATGTGAGAGGTAAGTGTTTTTACTGTAGATGTCTGGAATGCACTGCCTAGTACGGTGGTAGAGGTAAATACCTCAGAGGCTTTTAAGAGATGTTTGGATAGGCATATGGATGCAAGGAAGATGGAGAGGTATGGACATTGTGTAGGTAGGAGGGATTAGTGCTTAGATGTTTTTGATTTGCTTTCTAGCTGGTTCGCCACAACACTGTGGGTCAGATGGCCTGTTCCTGTGCTGTACTGTTCTATGTTCTATGTTCTATAACAGGACAGACAAAAACCAATGTGCAAAAAAAAAATGAACTGTACCAATACAAACAGAAAGGAACAAAGAAATAATAGTAATTATTATTATAAATAAGCAACAAACATAGGGAACATGAGATGAAGAGTCCTTGAAAGTATGTCTATAGGTTGTGGGAACAGCTCAGTGATGGGGCGAGTGAAATTGAATGAAGTTATCCCATCCAGTCCGGGAGCCTGATGGTTGAGGGGTAGTAACTGTTCCTAAACCTGGTGGTGTGTGTCCTCAGGCTCTTACACCTTCTTCCTGATGACAGCAGGGAGAAGAGAGCATGGCCGGGATGGTGGGGGCCTTTGATGATGGATGCTGCTTTCTTGTGACTACACTGCATGTAGATGTGCTTAATGGTGGGGAGGGCTTTACCTCCTCACCAAGATCACAATGAGTGATAGACTGGGCTGCATCCAATACTTTTTGTAGGCATTATCATTCAAGGGCATTGGTGTTTCCATACCAGGCCATGATTCAACCAATCAATATACTGTCCATCAAACATATATTGAAGTTTCTCCAAGTTTTGACAGACCTGTTCATGAATACAATAATCTAATCAGGCAATCATGTGGCAGCAGCTCGATGCATAAAAGCATGCCGACATGGTCATGAGGTTCAGTTGTTGTTCAGACCAAACATCAAAATGGGGAAGAAATATGATCTGAGTGACTTTGACTGGAATGATTGTTGATGGCAGATGGGATGGTGGATCAAATAACATCCAGTGAGTGGCAGTTCTATGGATGAAAATGCCTTGTTACTAAGAGAATTCAGAGGAGAATGGCCAAACTGGTTCAAGTTAACAGGAAGGCAACAGTAACTCAATTAGCCATGTGTTACAACAGTGGTGTGCAGAAGAGCATCTCTGTATGTTGAACTTTGAAGTGAATAGACCACAGCAGCAGAAGACCACAAATAATTGTTTATGAAATAAACTGAAAGTTTGGTATAGTGGGGAAATTTTGCAATAAAATTGAGCCCATGTTTCAGAAACAGTCAAAGCATGTCGTGTACATGGAGCTTAGAAAAATAGAGGACTATGGGTAACCTTAGGTAATTTCTAAGTAAGTACATGTTCGGCACAGCATTGTGGGCCGAAGGGCCTGTATTGTGCTGTAGGTTTTCTATGTTTCTATGTAGGCTAGGAAGAGTTTCAAAAGACTGAGTCTCAAAATAAGATAATCTTGTAAAAGGATTAACATCACTTTTTCTAGGGGGTCTTTGTAAATGATTTGTGTAAATGTATGTATGAGCTCTCATATTTATAGATTTAGTACTTGAATTAGCATGCATATGTAATTCAGAATGATTTCAGAATTTCAAATTAGGTCTTTGGCACAACTATGGTGGGTTAATAGATGGCATCTATTAGCTCCAAGAAAATAGACTGCAAACATGAGGTACAGATCTTGCTGAATATTATGAACTTAATAAATGCAAATTTGTAATCTACTTTACAGTCGCATATTACATAAAAATTATTAAGGGAAGATCACATTACACAAGTTAGGCTCAGAACATTTTATGCATACAGTAAACAAGAGGGGTCGTATTGTAACCCTACAAAGTGCTGGTTTCCTTTGATGTTCAACATATACTCTGCTCTTCTGATTATAAAAGTTTGAAGTAAATTTATTGTCAAAGCATATATATGCTTACATGTTATCATATATAATTATAATAATAACTTTATTTAAATAGCATCTTTCAAACATTAAGATGCAGCTTCAATGTGCTTTAAATAGGTTGCAATGTTAAAACAACACCATCCTAAAAATACGAGACAAAATTAAACATCATAATTAAAGGCAAACATTAGGTAGAATAAAATGTAATTGAATATACCAAATTATATAAATATAATTAACATTAACAAGCATTAAGTAGTCCTATAAGTAGGCCAATTTAAAGAAGTAGGATTTTAGAAATGTTTTTAAATATTCCACACTACTAGCCTGACATAATTCAGTTGGTAGAGTATTCCAGATTTTTACTGCATGAGAGCAAAAGGCTGCATCAGCAGTTAGAGTTATGGAGTCATAGAAAAGTACAACACATAAATAGACCCATTGGCCCTTCTAGTCCATGCCAAACCATTTAAACTGCCTGCTGCCTACAGTTCTTATGTGCTTGGCTCTTGGAACACCAAGCAAACCAGTATTCACAGATCATCTTTTTTTTCTGCAGTACTGCTGAAGGGTCTTGGCCTGAACCATTGACTGGACTCTTTTCCGTAGATGCTGCCTGGCCTGCTGAGCTCCTCCAGCATTTTGTGTGTGTTTCGTGGATCTAAGATTATGATTAGGGGTGTAAGGAGATAGGTACTGAAAAATATACTAGATTATTAGAGTCAGATTACTCAGAAACTTAAATATAATTAATTATTAATTATACCACTTCAAGATTCATTTCCAGTAGGCATTTACAGGAAAAAAGAAAAAAAATGAATTTTTGAAAAATTATATGTGAGCAGACTAAGATTGACAAACACCAAAGTGAAATAGAAGACAGGCAGTGCAAATAAGAATATTACTAAAAACTTGAGTTGTAAATCAAATCATGTCAAATCAAGTTTAATTATCATTCAGACCATACATGGATGCAGACAAATGAGACATCATTCCTCTGGGGCCTAGGTGTATAACAAACATTCAAGCCAGCGAGAGAGAGTGAAAAAAAACACACGCATTGTTATGCAAGAAAACACGTGTAGTCCAAGTCGCTGAGCGACATGCAAATTGATGGTACAGCTCCTGGCAGTCCAGCCTGCCCTTCCACCAGTCAAACACTAGAGGGCAGCACTGATGGGAGAGGCCAGTTCCCAACAACGCACAGACTCCATGTGACACCACCTCCAGTAATATCTCATCTGGACTGCAGCGGCAGGCAAGCTCACTTGAGACCTAGTTCTCACTACAGCTGAGACCACGTTGCTGCCTCATCGCCTGTCTTGTCACCAAACAAGGGAAACAGGCCTGCGGCATCTCAGGTTGTCAGAGAGCAACAGGATCTTGCGATTGCAAGCAAAACCTCCAAGACAGTCACTCATGGTTAAGCTGCATGCTTCTTTCACGCACCAACTCTGATGTCTTCAAGTAGCAGCAGCACGATCTACACCCAGATCAGCTCCTCCAAACCTCCGCCGGCTTCCCCTTCTTCCAGCCATCCGCCAGCTTCTCCTTCTCCCAGCCGAGCGCAGATTTCTCCTTCACCTGGTCGAGCACTGGCTTCCCCTTCTTCTGGCCATCTGCCAGCTTCCCCTTCTCCGAGCCGAACGCCAGCTTCTCCTTCTCTGACTCGTCCGCCAGCTCCATCAACACCTCGGCCGGCAGCTCAAAACAACTACTGATGCGGTACTCATTGTTCTTGGAGTCTAGTATAGTCTTACAATCATAAAAAACACATTTTAAAAAGAAAAGTGCTCCTTTGGTTGGCCCCCAAGAGGTCGCTGTGTTCAAATGCGCCACCATCTTACCAGGAGTTTTTTTACCATCTTACCAGAAGAGTCCTTGGAATTGAGTATGCAAAGCGTAGAATCAGGTCAGAGTAATGGTGAATGACATTATCCACAAAGGTTCAGAGGCTTGATGTTTGTAGGGTAGTAACAGTTCCTAAACCAGTTGATGTGGGACCTAAGGTTTCTGTGCTGTCCACCCTATAGTAGCAGTGTGAAGGGCGCATGGTCTAGAACAGCTTTTCTCAACCGTATCACCCTGGAGGAGCCCTTGAAATAGTTTTCAAATCTCAGGGAACCCCGGTATAAAAATTATTATACCTACAGCTCACAGTTCATTAGCCTGGTCAAGAAGTTGTAGATATCATAATCCAAAAATAATTGTCGTTGCTCTTTTGAGTAGAGAATGAATTTTTAGCCAACCTTTCTTGAAAAAAAGAGTTAGTTAATCTTAGCTCACCTTTCTTGAAATTAATCTCTTTCTTTTCCTTTCATAAATTTTAAAAACTCCTAAGGCAAACATAATAAATTTTTGTTAAATAACTGGCTTAAGCCAAAATGGGATTTAATTTTTCTCAAGATAGATTCAGTAGATTTAACTTAAGTAAATGTTGGAAATTGATTTTAATTAATGCAATTTACATCATGAAAATTTATTGACAATGTTGAATAGTAAAGTTACTAAAAACTATAAGCCAAAGCAACATCAATGAAAATATAACTTAAGATGGAATCGGAGGCATGAGCTCCAACATATTAAAATATTATGTGCACAAGACTGATAAGTTACTTATGTGGCGCCTTTTCTTTTAGTTGTTGCTACTAATCCATCACCAAAAATTTGCTATAAAGTATAATTCTTCACTCGCACTTTGTATATTGTTCCATACTTGTATCGTGGCCGATCATTGGGCGACTCACACCTTATCCACACCAACGCATTTGTACTGTTTAGCGGGGTTGACGCTGTTCACCCTAGGCAACGGGAGTCAGGGGGGCAAAGACTGTTACACACAATTTTATACAAGACTTTGAAAAAACATTTTCTTACTATGTGACATGATCAGGCTCAAATATAGACCTAGCATGTGAAACCTCTGCTTGTTTTTTGCTGCACAAATACTCAATTCTGGATAGAATGTGAGATAAGCACACACGGATTTCACCTTCGAATTGAAATAAGATGACCTCTATCCTTGTTTTTGATGCTTGTTAACAAGGAAAAGCTTGGTCGCCGATGTAAGAAGTCGAAAACTGCAACAAAATGTTCATTGCTTTCCTATGAATGGCAGGATACTTTTCTTTCCAGAACTTGCCCAACGACAAGTCAATAATTCTCATCTTGAGTGCATGATCAGCTACAGCTTACAAAGTTCTTCCTCTTCTCCAAAGTCAAGTTCTCAGGCAGAGCAGAAGATTCAGAGAAAGGGTCTCTCTCCCAATCATATACTTGCATTGAAAGGGTGACAAAATACTGTTCAATTTCATTCTGCAGTTCTTCCTGGTCATTTTCAATGTAACCCTCAGGCTCGCCCAGCTCACGTTCGTCTAGGGGAATCAGCCTTAGGCCCCGCCAAACTGGGTAATCACGTTTGTGTAGATGCTGTGTAATGTACCACTCAGTTACAAACCCGCAACACAAAATATCAGACAGTACACCATATGCAATTAACTTTATGAATCTTTATGAATCTGGATCTGAATATAGGATTAGTAATGAAAATAAACAAAACAAAAAAAAGGGCCCAGGTCAAAGTCAAAGTCCCAATTCGAGCTCACTCAGTAGTCATCCTTCCACCATCGATCTTCTCCGATCGTCGCCGACCTTCGGACCCTCAGATCCCAGTCCACTCCATCCGGTGTTCTACTAGCTTTCTCCACACGCGTCTTCTCTCTTTATCTCTCCTCGACAAAAGACCGCGAAAACCCGGCTCCTAGACACACTAGAAAGAACAACATTTCCCCATTGGTTACCCCTGCATACCAAATCCCGTTATCTCCTAGCCATAACCCAAACATTGCTGCTACAGAGAAACCATTACCTTAGCAGTGAACATTACAGAGAAGCCATTACATTAGCATTAGCAGTGAAACATTACAAAGAAGCCATTACACTAATAAGACTGGAGACTTTCTGATCCTTCCTCAATCTCAAGCCCAAGGAGCAGTGGAAATGTTTCAGGATTTCCTTTTGCAACATGATTTTTCCAAAGATTCAGTTTCCTTTTAAATCCAAGAATTTTGTCACTTGAAGTCAAAACAGTTTTTTTCCCAGGGCCTTGCAGAAACTTGTTCAGCTGGTTCATATGATAAAAAATGTCTGCTAAGTAGGCTAGTTTCTGCAGTCATTCTTCATCTTCAAAATACTCAGCAAAATCTGGCCTACGATTTTCTTGAAAGTACTCCTGCAATTCGCCTTTCAACTCAAGCATCCTGTTGAGAACTCTTCCTCTCCTAAGCCACCAGATTTTTGTATGCAGCAGGAGATTGGTGTGCTCTTTGTCCAGTTTGATAGGTTCCAGATTAGGAAGGGTGTCAAAGGTGACAAGGAGAAAGCAAGAAAATGCGGTGAAGAGGGATAATAAGTCAGCCATGATGGAATGGCAGAGCAGAATTGTGGTCCGAAAGGCCTAATTTTACTGCTATATCTGTGGTCTTACCAATAGAATCTACGACTGTCTCCATGAATCCATGAAATATCTTCATATATCATTCTCCTACAATGAAAGGAATTAAAACAAAATCTATGATATTAATTATTGACAAAAATAGAATGAAATGGGAGCCAAGTTACCAGTAGTAATCCAAAAGCTGACAAGAGTCAAATATAAAATATATGCATGTATAAATAATTACATTTAAATGAATGCAGTTACTGACCTAGTTTGTGAAAGTAGTGATTTCAGTTTTGACTCATCATTCCTGAAAGTAAGGAAATTAAAATTCAGAACAAAATCTCTTACAAAAAGGAGTGAAGTTGAATAATTACACATGCTGCTGTATTCCAATTAATTAACAGTTTTGTGATAAGGACATATAAAATCCATATCATTATACTACTGTTTAGTTCTCTTGTTCAATGTTTGTCAAATCTCTTACATTTTTAACTCCCATTTGTTACAAGTATTTTATTTCTTCTGGTGAACTGTTCATTTGGGATGCTTTTCAGATAATTTTTGTTAATTATTACAGCTAGATTAAATACTTCATACTAACGCTCACGGTTTTTCATAGAGCTAAATTAATCAAATTGTGAGGAATTCAGATAAGAAGTGAGCAACAGCATTGAGCTATTTGATTGCATAGAAATTCTGAACATGACAATGTGCATAGGGGTGATAATGTAACATTTCTCCACAAGTTAAAATATAGGATTTTAAAATACAGCTTTATTTGGCTATTTAAAAAGTAGAAGGGAGACCAGAGTGGACATCATACCCCTGGAAAGTGATGCTGGAGTGGTAGCAACAGAGGAGAAAGAAGTGGCGATCAAACTTCTTAAGTATTTTGCAGCCAGTCTTCACTGTGGAAGACACAAAAAGTACGCCAGAATTTTGAGAGTGTCAGCAGACAGAAGTGAGTGTCGTTGCTGTGACTAAGGAGAAGGTGCTTGGAAGTTGAAAGGTCTAGAAGTAGATAAGTCACCTGGACCAGGTGGACTACACCCCAGGGTTCTGAAAGAGGTGGCTGAAGTGATTGTGGAGGGATTAGTAATTATTTTTCAAGAATCTCTAGATTCTGGCCTGGTTCTGGGGGACTGGAAAATTGCAAATGTCACTCCACCCTAAGAAGGGAGGGAGGCAGAAGAAAGTAAGTTATAGGCCAGTTAATCTGACTTCAGTGGTTGGAAAGATGTTGGAATCTATTATTAGGGATGAGGTTTCCAGGTAGTTGGAGGCACATGATAAAACAGGTCAAAGTCAGAATTGTTTCTTTAAGGGCAATCTTACCTGACAAATCTATTTGAACTGTTTGAGGAAATAACAAGCAGGATACACAAAGGAGAATCAGTGGATTCTGTATACTTGAATTTTCAGAAGACCTTTGGCAAAGTGCCGCATGTGAGGCTGCTTAACAAGTTAAGAGCCCAACATATTGCAGGAAATATACTAGTTTGGATAGAATGGCTGACTGCCAGGAGGCAAAGAGTGGAAATAAAGGGGGCCTTTTCTGGTTGGCTGGCAGTAACTAATGTTGTTCCATAGTGGTTGGTACTGGGACCTCTTCTTTTCACATTATATGTGAATGATTTTGATGATGGAATTGACAGCTTTGTAGCCAAGTTTTAGGTGGAAGAGCAAATAATGTTGAGGAAGCAGGGAGTCTGAAATAGGACTTGGACAGATTGGGAGAATGGGCAAAGAAATGTCAGATGCAATATAGTGTAGGGAAGTGTATGGTCATGTATTTTGGTAGAAGGAATACAGGCATAGATAATTTTCTAAACAGGAAGGAAGTCCAAAACTGAGGTGCAAAGGGACTTAGGAGTCCTCGTACAGGATTCTCTGAAGGCTAACTTGCAGATTGATTTGGTGGTAAGGAAGGGAAATGCAATATTAGCATTCTTCTCGAGAAGACTAGAATATAAAAGCAGGGATGTAATGCTGAGGCTTTATAAAACGTTGGTCAGACTGCACTTGGAGTATTGTGAGCAGATTTGGGCTCCTCATTTAAGAAAGGATGTACTGACATTGGTGAGAGTCCAGAGGATGTTCACAAGGATGAGTCTGGTAATGAAAGGTTTAACGTATGAGGACCTGTTCGATGGCTCTGGGACTGTATTCACTGGAGTTTACAATGATGAGGGAGGGATCTCATTGAAACCTATCGAACATTGAAAGGCCTTGTTAGTGTGGATGTAGAGAGGATGTTGCTTTAAGTTGGGGAGGGGGGGGTGTAGAACCAGAGTACACAGATTAGAAGGATGTCCCTTTATAACAGTGATGAGGAGGAATTTCTTTAGCTGGTGAATCTGTGGAATTCATTGCCACAGATGGCTGTGGAGGCCAGGCCATTAGGTACATTTAAAATAGAAGTTGATAGGTTCTTGATTAGTCAGGGTGTCAAAGGAGAAGGCAGGGGAATGTGGTTGAGAGGGATAATAAATCGGCCATGATGGAATGGTGGAGCAGATACAGTGGACTAAATGTTTTATTTCTTCTCCTACGTTGTATGGCCTTATGGTTTAGGATCATCGACAGAAGAGCACAAGAAACAGGAGTAAGAGTGGGTCACCAGTCCCCTCAGGCTCTCCTTATCATTCAGTCCACTGGTCAAATAGGTGAATAAGAAGTATATAAAGTACAATATATCCAGTCCACGTTTCCATTATATGAATGATGAAGAATCAATAAAAGTAGATTCAATAAGCCTATCCTTGGGATGCCGACTGATGCTGTAGTATCATTAGCACCGGACTTCGAGGCAAGTCATCTCGAGTTCGAATTAGGCTGCCTCCTTGCACACTTTCCATCCATGATGGGTTGGGTATTGAGTTAGCAACTCAGATTCGTAAAAGAAAACAGACAAAAAATGCCAAAGAAACAGCAAGGTTGCTGCCCGATGCGCTACAAGATGCAGAGAGGAAAAACAACCCTCCCTGGTTTGAGAGGGATGTTGTATTAATTAAGTCTAGACAGTTTGGTCTGTATTCCTTGGAGATGAGATTATATTAGATCAGATTAGGGATCAGTGTTGGTTTCATTTCTGTTTGTCATCTATGTTAAAAATTAGGATGATAATGTAGTAAACTGGATCAGCAAATTTGGGGTGTGGTGGACAGTGAGGAATTATATGAAAGTTTACAGTGGGATTGGGACCAGCTGGGAAAATGGTGGGTGGAATTTAATGTAGACAAGTGTGAGGTGTTGCACCTTGAGAAGACACACCAGGGCAGGACTTACACAGTTAATGGTAGCGCACTGAGACGTGCAGTAGAACAAAGAGACCTGGGGGCACAGAACAACACACACAAAATGCTGGAGGATCTCAGCTAGACAGGTAACATCAATGGAAATGAATAAACAGCCGATGTTTCGGGCTGAGACCCTTCTTCAGGACTGGCAAGGAAGGGGGAAAGATGCCAGAATAAAAAGAAATACAGATCCATAGTTTGTTGAAAGTGACATCATAGATAGATAAGGTCATAAATACAGCTTTTGGCGCTTGGGCTTTCAGAAATCAGGGCACTGAGCACAGGGCTTGGAGTGTGATGTTGAAGTTGTTTAAGATGCTGGTGATACCAGATTTGCTGCATTGTGTGCAGTCCTGATCCCCCACCTACAAGAAGAAATCAATAAGCTTGAAAGAGTACAGGAAAAATTTACAAGGACCTTGTGGGACTCGGGGACCTGAGTTATAGGGAAAGGTCGAATAGGTTAGGGCTTTACTCCCCGGAGCTCAGGAGAAAGAGGGCAGGTGTTACAGAAGTATACAGAAGTTTAAAAGATGATGAGAGGCATTGATCATGTGCATAGTCAGAGGCTTTTTCCCAGGGCTAAAATGGCTTGCATGAGAGGGCACAGTTTTAAGGCGCTTGGGAGTAGGTACAGAGGAGATGTCAGGGGTAAGTTTAAGAGAGTGGTGAGTGAGTAGAATAAGCTGCTGGCAACGGTGGTGGAGGTCGATACAACAGGGTCTTTTAAGAGGCTCCTGGATAGGTACATGGAGCTTAGAAAAATAAAGGGCTATGGGTAACTCTAGGCAATTTCTAAAATAAGTACATGTTCAGCACAGCATTGTGGGCCAAAGGGCCTGTATTGTGTTGTAGGTTTTCTAGGTTTCTATGTCGCTAGAAGTTAACTCAGTGGCCACTTCATTTGATACCACTTGTACCTAATAAAGTGTCGTCTGAGTAAATGTTCATGGCCTTCTGCCATTATATAGCCCATCCACTTCAGGGCTTGATGTGACGTGCTCTTCTGCCACTGTCATAACACATGATTATTTGAGTTACTGTCGGCTTGAATCAGTCTGCCCAATGTCCTCTGATATCTCTCATTAACGAGGCGTTTTTGCCCACAGAACAGCTGCTCTCAGGATGTCTTATTTTTATCACACCATTATAAGTAAACTCCAGAACCTGTGGTGTGTGAAAATCCTTGGGATCAGTAGTTTCTGAGATACTCAAAGCACCCTGTCAGGCACCAACAATCATTCCACTGTCAACGTCACTGATATCATATTTCTTTCCCATTCTGATGTTTGGTCTGAACGACAACTAAACCTCTTGACCATGTGTAACCCTCAAGTTCGGCTAGCTCGCGTTAGTCTAGGGGAAGACAACCTCCGCCCAGCCAAACTTGAGAAATCTTGTTGGCATGGATGCTGTGTGATGTGTTGCCCAGTTACAAATCCATACCACAAAATATCAGACAGCACACTATATGCAATTAAAGGATAGAGCTTTATAATTCTTAATTTGACTATAGGGTTAGTAAAGAAAACAAAAGAAAAGGGCTCATTTTAATGAAACGGTCTAAAGTGCATGTTAGAGCTCATGATTTTCCATCCATTAATTCCCCATCGACCTCCTCCGAACGTCATCGACCCCTGGACCCTCACTCCAAGTCCACTCCGTCCTGCAGTCTACCAACTCTCTCTCCACTCGCAGCTTCTCTCTTCCTCTCTCTCGCCGACCAAAGACCGCTAATACCTTCTCTCAGACACACAAGAAAGAAACAACACGCCTCTCATTGGATGGTGCATATTCCAAAAGCCCCGTTATCTCTAGTCACAACCCAAACACTGTTGCTACAGAGAAACCATTACATTGGCAGTGAAGCATTACAGAGGCCATTACATTAGTAGTGAAACCTTACAGTACATTACACATGTCTGCAAGCTTTTATACATTGAGTTGCTGCCACATGATTGGCTGATTAGATATTTGTATTAATGAGTAGGTGTACAGGTATATCTAACAAAGTGGTTGCTGAGTATATCAGACATATTGATAGGGTGAATGCTTGCAGGCTTTTTCTCTTCAAGTTGGGTGAGACCAGAACAAGAGCCTAAAGTTCAAATTAAGTTTATTATCAAAGTGCACATACTGCAGATCACCGTAATACAACCCTGATTTTTTTCTGCAGACTTTGGCTATCTCACTTGCTTCCGTCTCTCCAGATAATCCCAGACGGCCCTGATGTTTTTGAGATGAGGGCTTTGTGGAGACCATACCATCGCAAACCATACAAATTAAAAACCTAGCGTGCCTAAGACATTTGCATGGTATTGTATGACTCTTTCATGTCTTGTTGCATGTCTGGAAAACTGAAAAATGGAGAATAAATACTAGTGCAGGGTGACTACCACAAATCCGGAATGATTGGGACCTGTGCAGTGCCGGATTAGTGACTTTGCTGAATCACAGGTGTTTAGGTTAGGATTAAATAAATAAACACCTCTAACCCGCTTGGTGATTCACCTCATCCTTGCACAAAAAAGAAATGGCAAATTCTTTCGCAAATTCCTGTACTGGTCTGCCAGACTCATTTGCACTCAGTAGCCGCTTCATAAACAATGAGTGATATTTAGCATTCAAAGAGCCTAATGTGCGATTATCCAGGGGTTAAATTAATGACATACAGTTAGGTGTCAGGCAGATACCATAAAGATTATTCTTTATCAAGTGTTCTGCTTTTAGATGCGCAGAGCAGTTATCTAAAGTCAGTATTATCTTACAATTTTTGTCCAGACCAACAGAGTCATAATGAACTCTCACTTCTGGAACAAAGTAATGTTCAAACCATTACATTGTAATGCATGTTGTAATCCATCTTTACTGGCAAATTACTGGAAGCTGCTTCATACCTTTGAAAGCTCTGAGACGTAAATTTTGACAATGACTAACAACTTGCGCCTGGGGGCTCCTGCAGCGTTAGATCAGCCCAACACGGTGACATGATCTTTTGATGCTTTAGAACCTGTGTGTGATTATGCATCCTCTGTAGTCAGTGTTTGCCTTGGAGTACAATGCCAATATAAGGTGGTCTTGTCTGCATAGCAGACCTGCTCGGGACTTAAAATTTCCATCAGAAACTAACTTAGCAAACTCAGCAACAAACTGAGCTGTAAATTCCTTGTCTTCTGACTGTTTTCCATTACATACTGCACAAAATGTTATGTGAAGCCACCCTATATTTCCAATACAGTATTCATATACCATAATTAAATGAATAACAAAACTGAATAGTTTAAAAAGTCGAAAGGATTATAATGATAGAAAAGGGGAAAAGTAGTGTTCTGTAACTATTGTATGACTAAACGGAATGGTGAAGCAGACTCAATGGGCCAAATGGCCTATTTCTGTCCTATGGTCTAAATGAACACTTTTTGCTGATCCCTGTGAAAACCTATATGCACAACAGAAATAACCTCATTCAATTTACCCAAAATACTTTGATAATTAGTTTTATCAAAAACAAAGCTATTTACATCAGCTGCTTTATGCCATGAACCAAATAGTCCTATCGTACTATTTACTCATTTGTTACCTGAGAAAGTCATGTATCAGTGCAGCAGCAAAGCTAATGATGAATTAAAATCAGCATTATCAATAGATAGAAATGATACTAAAGTTCAAGTTAAATTTATCATCAAAGTACATTTACAGTGGCATGCAAAAGTTTTGGCACCCCTGGTCAAAATTACTGTTACTGTGAATAGCTAAGAGTAAAAGACAACCTGATTTCCAAAAAGCATGAAGTTAAAGATGACACATTTCTTTAATATCTTAAGCAAGATTACTTTCTTATTTCCATCTTTTACAGTTTCAAAATAACAAAAAAGGAAAAGGGCCTGAAGCAAAAGTTTGGGCACCCTGCATGGTCAGTACTTAGTAACATCCCCTTTGGCAATTATCACAGCTTGTAAACGCTTTCTGTAGCCAGCTAAGAGTTTTTCAATTCTTATTTGGGGGATTTTCATCCATTCTTCCTTGCAAAAGGCTTCTAGTTCTGTGAGATTCTTGGGCTGTCTTGCATGCACTGCTCTTTTGAGGTCTATGTACAGATTTTCGATGATGTTTAGGTCAGGGGACTGTGAGGGCCATGGCAAAACCTTAAGCTTACGACTCTTGAGGTAGTCCATTGTGGATTTTGAGGTGTGTTTAGGATCATTATCCTGTTGTAGAAGCCATCCTCTTTTCATCTTCAGCTTTTTTACAGATGGTGTGATGTTTGCTTCCAGGATTTGCTGGTATTTAATTGAATTTATTCTTCCCTCTACCAGTGAAGTGTTCCCCGTGCCACTGGCTGAAACACAAGCCCAAAGCATGATTGATCCACCCCCGTGTTTAACAGTTGAAGAGGTGTTCTTTTCTTGAAATTCTGCACCCTCTTTTCTCCAAACATACCTTTGCTCATTGTGGCCAAAAAGTTCTACTTTAACTTCATCGGTTCCTTTGCAAACTTCTGATGCTGATTTTTGTGGTGAGGACACAGGAAAGGTTTTCTTCTGATGACTCTTCCATGCTGCTAAATCTTCCTGAAGGTCTTTTGCAGTCAAATTTGATTTGCCTTTCAAGCAATCCTACGAGCAGTTCTCTTGGAAAGTTTTCTTGGTCTTCCAGACCTCAGCTTGACCTTCACCGTTCCTGTTAACTGCCATTTCTTAATTACATTATGAACTAAGGAAACGGCTACCTGAAAATGCTTTGCTATCTTCTTATAGCCTTCTCCTGCTTTGTGGGCATCATTTATTTTAATTTTCAGAGTGCTAGGCAGCTGCTTAGAGGAGCCCATGTCTGCTGATTGTTGGGACAAGGTTTGCAGAGTCAGGGTATTTATAAAGCTTTGAAATTTGCATCACCTGGCCTTTCCTAATGATGATTGTGAACAAGCCATAGCCCTAACAAGCTAATTAAGGTCTGAGACCTCGGTAAAAGTTATCTGAGAGCTGAAATCTTTTGGGGTGCCCCCACTTTTGCATGGGGCCCCTTTCCTTTTTCTCACTCTAAAATTGTACGAAACAAAAATAATACACTAATCTTGTTTAAAATGTTGAAAATAACATTTCATCTTTAACTTTATGACTTTTGGAGATCAGTTCATCTTCTACTCACTTAACTATTCACAGTAACAGAAATTTTGACCGGGGGTGTCCAAACTTTTGCTTGCCACTGTGTGTTACATTGAGATTCATTTTCTTGAGGGTATTTACAGGGAAAAGAAGAAATAGTGTCAGGAAGATGTATGGCATGATGTCGCTATTAATGTCAATCTGCCTATATAAATGTCATATTTTATACATCCATTCTGACTGCCTCAGGCTCACTTCTCTTCTAAAAGCTTTGAAAATATAGCAACATTTCAGAAGCTCTCTGCTCTTGAGTTTTCAGCGTCCTGCCTGTGTTGCTGGTGCTCTGCACTATGTGTTTCCCTTCCCTCCTGAATATCTCCATTTTCTCAGAATTCAACTAAATGTCAGAAATTACCTTCCAGCTTAAAATGCTCTCATTCTCATGGTCAATTTTAATATCTTTTATATCAGTTACCGTGAGATAAATGTGGTGTAATCTTCTTGGAACACAGTTTACATTTTTTTTTAGATTATGAGAACTCTCAGTCCTCTTCTATTGTCATTTAGAAATGCATACATACATTAAGAAATGATACAACGTTTCTCCGGAGTGATATCACAGAAAACAAGACAGACCAAAGACTAACACTGACAGAACCACATAATTATAACATATAGTTACAGCAGTGCAAAGCAATACCGTAATTTGATAAAGAACAGACCATAGGCACAGTAAAAAAAAAAGTCTCAAAGTCCCGAGTACCGAGAATTGAACATTTTTTTAGAATTTAGTATACCCAGAACCAGGCATTGAATTTTAGAACAAGGAATATTGGTAGATTGATAAATTGACTTATTATTGTCACGAAAACTGTGGTGGAGTGAAACATTTTGTTTTGCCTGCCATCCATACAGATCATTTCATCGCATCAGTGCATTGAGGTAACGCAAAGGAAAACAGTATCAGAGTTGCTGGTAAGTTGCTGCAGTGCAGTTGGGCAACCAGGTGCATGGTCACCAGAAAGCAGATTGTGAGGTGATAAATCTATCTTACCATAGTAGTTGAATGCTCACTAGCCTTATAACTTCTGCACCCAGTACATACACCAGGCTCAAAGATAGCAGCATGGTGGGGTACATGCCAGGTGGCTGATCAGCCAGGTATATCAGCCACTGTCCAATCAGCCATTTATCCAGCCTTCCGTAAAAGATGATAATATCACTCTTGAAAATGTAGCCCACTCTCCCTACTTTGGCGGCATTCTCTCCTCAAAAGCAGACGTCGACTCAGAGATTAACCATCGCCAGAGAAGTGCATGTGGAGTCTACGCAAGACTAAGGAAAAGAGCCCGTGAAGACTGTGTCTTGCAGGTTCAACCAAAACCTTTGGTCTGTAGGGCAGTCATTCTTCCTACGTTACTGTATGGAGCTGAATTATGGACCACCCACAGGAGACAACTAAAGTCCCTGGAACATTAACACCAAAAAACCTTACAAAAGACTTTGAGGATCAGCTGGAAGGACAGACATACCAACACCAGCATACTGGAGGAGGCCAAAATGAACAGCATCTCCACCTGGATTGAGCAACACCAGCTCCGATGTATAGGTCATGTCATTCTGATGCCTAACTCACGTCTCCCCAGACAGATCCTTTACTCCCAGTTGAAGGAAGGTGAGCGAACCCCTGTTGGGCAAAGGAAATGCTTCAAAGATAACATCGACATCAGGATGAAGAAATTCAAAATAACATCTAAAAATTCGAAAGACATTGCACTCAATAAATAAATCTGCAGAAAATTTATTCAAGAAGGAACTGTGGTAGATGAGAACGACCTCGACTCTGCCACAGAGAACAAACAGCAGCTGCGAAAGGAGAGACTGGACAATCAAATGACCTGACCACTAACCATAGACATTACTTGCTCTTGCCCACGCTGAACCAATGTTAGAGTATGGAGTACAGGGGTTGAGATATTATGTTGCAGGGGTGTAAATCACTGGTAAGGCTGCACTTTGAGTATTGTCTACCGTTTTGGTCACCTTGTTGTGGAAAAGATGTGGGTAAACTGGATAGAATGCAGAAAATGTTTAAATGTTGCCGAGGATAGAGGGCCTGAGTTATAGGGAGAGATTGGCTAGGCTATGTTTCTATTGCCTGGAACGTCGGAGAATGAGGGATGACCTTTTCGAAATATTTAAATTTATGAGAAGCACAGGTAAGGTAACCGTCTTTTCCCCAGGGCAGAGGAGCCAAAAACTAGGGGGCATAGATTTAGGGTGAGAAGGGAAAGATGAGGGACAATTCTTTGAGAGGGTGGTGAGTATATGGAATGAGCTGCCAGAGGACGTGCTTTAGATAGGTACAATAGTATCATTTAAGAAGCACTAGGATGGGTACATGGAGGGTTGTAGAGGGATACTGGCTGAATTCAGGAAATTGAGACTAGCTGGGTGAATGCCGTGGTCTGCTCTGCGCTGTATCGCTCTGTGACTATGACTCTGTAAAAGTGCAACCAAAATTCAGCCACCTATATTTTAGTTTGCATCATGTTGCATTTCAAAATATTATCAGAATACATATGTGTCACCACGTAATTTATTTATTTTCCTGTGGGCATACTCAGCAAATCTATAGAATAGTGATTACAACAGCATCAGTGAGATGTTCAGAAGACAACAAACTGTGCAAATGCAAGTATAAATAATAGCAATAAATAGCAAGAACATGAAATAAGATAAAGAGTCTTAAAGTGAGACCATTGGTTGCGAAAACATCTCAATGGATGGGCAAGTGAGTAAAGTTATCCACTTTTGTTCAAGAGCCTGGTGGTTGAGGGGTAGTAACTGTTCTTAAACCTGCTGGTGCAAGTCCTGAGGCTCTTATACTTTCTACCTGGGGATGGCAGCAGCGAGAAAAGAGCATGGCCTGGGTGGTGAGCATCTCTGATGATGGATGCTGCATTTAACAAATAATTCTGAGGTCACTGGCAACCAGGTCCGCCTTGCCCTTTAAACCTCTTTCAGTTCTGCAATGATCTGATATTCCTGCAGGCAGCAGTTCGAACCTCTTGGGCATGCCTGATTTTCATTGCTCTGTGATTAGTGGCAAGCCCTTCTGCTGCCTTGGCCCCAACTCCCATCTCCAGTCATCCCGCCTTTCTGTGTAAATGGTACAAAGATGCTCACAGGTTGTGATGTAGACACAAACGGATATAAATAGATTAACTGTGTGGGGAAGAAATTATCAGATGGAGCATAATGTTGAGAAGTAATTATCTCCATTGAAAGGACAAATGAAAAAGCAAGTGATAATTTAAAGGAGGTGAGACATTGAATTATGTGATACTAAAGTACCTAGGAGTCTTTGTCTTGAAACACAGAAGGTTCAGCAAGTCATTAGGAAGGCCAATTAATGGTTGGTTTATACTACAAGAGGTATAAAATATAAAAGTATATGTTTCAACTTGAGAGCAAGATTGCTTTTTTTTCTCTGCATATTGGGTGTTTGACAGTCTTCATTTTTTAATGGGGTCTTATGGGTTTCTTAATTTTTAGGCTGCCTGTAATGAGGTGAATCTCAAGGCTGTATAATGTATACATACTTTGATAATAAATGTACTTTGAACTGAAGAGACTATATACAATCAGAAGAATATACTGCCTCAAGACACGACAAAGCAACACAATTCTAGGTAGCCTCCAACTTGATGGCATGAATATTGGTTTATCCTGCTAGTTAAAAAAAAACTCCCTCCCTCTCCCCTCTTCTTGTATTCCAAACTCTGGTCCCTTAATTCTTCTCACCTGTCAATCATCTCCCCCAGGTCTCCTCCTCCTTCCCTTTCTCCTATAGTCCACTCCCCTCTCCTATCAGATTCCTTCCTCTCCAGCCCTTTATCTTTCCTACCCACCAGGCTTCACCGATCACCTTCTAGCAATCTTCTTTTCCCTCCCCCACCTTTTTATTCTGCCGTCTTCCCCCTTCCTTTCCAGTCCTGGAGAAGGGTCTCAGCCCGAATGTTGACTTTTTATTCATTTCCACAGATGCTGCCTGACCTGCTGAGTTTCACCAGCATTTTGTGTGTATTACTTTGGATTTCCAGCACTTTCAGAATTTCTCATGTTTAAAATTCACGACGTATGTCGGTGATGTGTGGGCACGTGGCCATTTGGTTAAGGCATTGGACTAGCGACCTGAAGGTCGTGAGTTTGAGCCCCAGCTGAGGCAACGTGTTGTGTCCTTGAGCAAGGCACTTAATCACACAGTGCTCTGCGACAACACTGATGCCAAGCTGTATGGGTCCTAATGCCCTTTCCTTGGACAACATCGGTGTCGTGGAGAGGGGAGACTTGCAGCATGGGCAACTGCTGGTCTTCCATTCAACCTTGCCCAGGCCTGTGCCCTGCAGAGTGAAGACTTTCCAGGCGCAGATCCATGATCTCGCAAGATGCCTTTAATGTCGGTGATAATAAACCTGATTCTGAACTAAATGCATCTCCCTGTATAAATGCTGTCTAACCTGTTGAGCCTTACAGCATTTTGTGTGTGCATATGTTTTAATTAATTATTATGATTAAATCAATCATTCACTCAGTGACCACTTTATTGGGGATCTCCTGTACCTAATAAAGTGGCCACTGAGTCTGTGTTCATGGTTGGATTGCCAACAAAATCTCCCCTACGATTTTCATCAAAACAGCTCCACCACAGATCCATGGGCTTTGCCCCTGCTCTGCTTGCTTTACGCCCATGACTGTGTGGCTATGTACAGCTCCAATACCATATTCAAGTTTGCTGATGGCACCACTGTTGTGGCGGAATCAAGGGTGGTGATGAATCAGCACACAGGAGGGAGACTGAAAATCTGGCTGAGTGGTGTCCTAACAACAACCACTCACTCAATGTCAGCAACTGATTATAGACTTCAGGGAAAGGAAACCAGAGGTCCACGAGCCTGCCCTCATTGGAGAATTAGAGGTGGAGAAGGTTAACAACTTAAAAATTCCTGGTTATTACCATTTCAGAGGACCTGTGCTGGGCCCAGCATGTAAGTTCAATTACAAAGAAAGCCTGGGAATGCCTCTACTTCCTTAGGAGTCTATGGAGATTCAACGTGACATCTAAAACTGTGACAAACTTCTGCAGATGTGTAGTGGAGAGTGTATTGAGTAGCTGCATCTTGGCCTAGTATCATCAGTGATCCCCATCACCCAGGCCACGCTGTCTTCTCATTGCTGCTATCAGTTAGAAGGTACAAGAAACTCAGGACTTGCACCACCAGATTCAAAAACAGTTACTACCTCTCAAACATCAGGCTCTTGAATAAAACTACACTCGTTTGCTCTATCATTTAGGTGTACTTACAACCAATGGTCTCACTTTAAGGACTCTATCTCACTAGCTCATGTTCTCGTTATTTATTTCTATTTATTTATATTTGCATTTGCACAGTTTGTTGGCTTCTGCACTTTGGCTGATCTTTCATTGGTTCTGTTATAGTTACTGTTCTGTAGATTTGCTGAGTATGTCCATAGGAAAATGAATCTCCGTGTAGTATATAGTGACGTCTATGTACTTTGATAATAACATTTACTTTGAACTTTGAGTTTGCTTCGCCATTTCGTCATGGCTAATTTATCATCCATCTCAACCCCATTCTCCCGCCTTTCCCCTTTCCCCGTAACCTTTAATGCCCTGACTAATCAAGAACCTTACATTCAAGGATTATACTTGTTATTTTTTGTAACTCCAAAACATAAAATTAATTGAAAGCAAAAACCCAGAGCTGGGAATAGTGTCTCAGTTTGTTTTTACTTTAAATGAGGCACCCACATCTGATGTGATGTGATGTGGTATACAATTCACATAATTAATTTCCCATAATGAATTATTTAAACAAATGAAGAAATCTTACTCAAACAATAGATTTACAATATTACTCAAATATTACTGAAATATTAAATACACAACAATGTTTTAAAAGGAAAAAAAAGCCACTTAGTCTAACCAATCCTTTTCCGTTCTGCCTCCCAGTCTTTTTCGTCAATGTGCAGATTTGCCTCACTTCTCACAAACAGTTGCCTGTTTTGAATTGAATTGATTTTATTTCTTACAGCCTTCACAAACATGAGGAGTAAAAATCTTTATGTTACGTCTCCATCTAAATGTGCCATGTGCAATCATAGTAATTTATAGTAAATAGAACAGTCAATGTAATATGGAGTACACTCAAATTAGCGTGAGTTTAACAGTCTGATGGCCTGGTGGAAGAAGCTGTCCCGGAACCTGTTGGTCCTGGCTTTTATGCTGCAGTACTATTTCTCGGATGGTAGCAGCTAGAATAGATTGTGGTTGGGGTGACTTGGGTCCCCAGTGATCCTATGGGCCCTTTTTACACACCTGTCCTTGTACATGTCCTGAGTCATGGAAAGTTCACATCTACAGATGCGCTGGGCTGTCCGTACCACTCTCTGCAGAGTCCTGCGATTAAGGGAGGTACAGTTCCCATACCAGGCAGTGATGCAGCCAGTCAGGATGCTCTCAATTGTGCCCCTGTAGAAAGTTCTTAAGATTTCTGGGCCCACATCAAACTTCCTCAACCGTCTGAGGTGAAAGGGGCTTCGTTGTGACTTTTCCACCACACACCTGCCATGTACAGACCACGTGAGGTCCTCGGTGATGTGGATACCAAGGAACTTGAAGCTGTTTACCCTCTCAACCCCAGATCCATTAACATCAATAGGGGTTAGCCTGTCTCCATTCCTCCTGTAATCCACAACCAGCCCCTTTGTTATTGTGATACTGAGGGAGAGGTTGTTTTCTTGACACCACTGTGTCAGAGAACTGATGTTTGATGTGTTAGTAAGTGAGCATGCATTATTTTAATGGCTTTAGCTGTAATGTTACACATCAGAATTGAACCTGAGAATTACTGATGGATATGGGTCAATAAGAAGTTCACACAACTATAATAGTTCAAAGAAAGAAATCTCAATTGGATTCAGCATGGATTTGCTTAGATTTTATCAGAGATATTGGAATATTTGTTCATGGACCCAATATTTGCAAATCTAAATGACATTTGCATTTATTGCAGAACAGTCATTAAATATCATATTATTCGAACATAGATTTGAACAAAGATCTTAATTCTGAAGAAGTAATTAATTCACAGGACTGTAAGACCAAAAGATATAGGAGCAGAATTAGGCCATTTGGCCCATTGAGTCTGCTCTGTCATTTAATTATCTCTGATTTATATTTCCCTCTCTACCCCTTTCTCCTGCCTTATCCCCATGATACCCTTACCAATCAAGAAACTACCAACCTCTGCTTTAAACATATCCCATGACTTTGCTTCCAATGAATTTCACAAATTTGCCATCCTCTGGCTAAACAAATTTCTAAATAAATACATACATTATCATCTTTTTCATGCTAGTTATTTGTATTCCAACTATTTTTCTGATCTCTATCATGTACGAACCATTGCCAACAGGTGATAATTGGTTCATGAAATCTCCACCCCTTCCTATCCCACTGTTGGTTGCACTTTGTGAAAAGCCTTTGAACCTAAATTGTGGCCAAGTGTTTGTTGGACCCAATTTTTAATAAACAGGTCCATTGTTTGATAATGTATAGCTAAATTGATTGAAATATAATGACAGAAACAAATTCCAAGTGTACATATCAAAAGCCTTAAAATTAGACCCACTGGTATTAACCAATTCCACCCTGGCTATACACTCTATCTATCCATTTTGTACACCTCTATCAAGTCATCTCTCATCATCCTGTGCTCTGAAGAGAAAAACACTAGCTTGCTCAAGCTATCTTTATAAACATGCCCTCTAGTCCTGACAACATGCTGGTAAGTCACCTCTGCACCCTCTCTAAAGCTTCTGCATCCTTCCTAAAATGAGGCAACCAGAACTGAACACAATATTCCAAGTGTGGCTAACCTGGGCTTTATAGAGTTGCAATATTACCTGACAAATGAAGGCCAACATATCATATGCATTCTTAACAACCTTATCAACTTGCATGGCGATTTCGAAGGACTTTTGGACATGAAACCCAAGATTTCTCTGTTCCTACACACTGCCAAGAATCATTTCATTATCCTTGTACTCTGCCTTCAAGTTTGACCTTCCAAAATGAATGACCTCACACCTTTCTGTGTTGAACACCATCTGCCGCTTCTCGGACCAGCTCTGCAACCAGTCAGAGTCCTCTCTACTGTACATATGTACAAATTTACAAGTCTTTGGTAACATAACAAATCTCCTCCAACTATTGAAGTAGACACCTGGTGTATTAATACATCAATGTATTAGGCACAGGATAGATCTTTTGAGATGTTGGCACCCATGAACTTAAATCTGCTCACTCTTTTCACTGCTAACCCCTCACTAAGGACTGGTGTGCATTCTCCTGAATTCCCATTCCTGAGGTCCACAATCAGTTTCTTAGTCTTGCTGACATTGAATACCAGGTTGTTTCTGAGACAACTAGCCAATTTATCTTTCTCTATAAGCCAGTAAATCCAGAAATTTTATATATATATACACACACACACACACACACACACACGTACTTACTGCCCGTTACACCGCTGGCATTTAGGGCTGCAATAAAGGTCCTCAATTTCTGGTGGTGTAGAGGGTTTACTTCATCACGTTAGTAGCTTTCTTTTGGTTTTCTTTACTGTCAGTCCTGCAAATCCTGGGTGGAGACTCAGGAGTACCATCTCACACAGATGTAGAAGGGTTCTTCATTGTTGTTTCCATAAAAAAATTGTTTTTACCAGTCAGGGTAGTTAGCCCTGAGCTGAACCTCTAAACCTAGAAGACTATATATGCTGTACATAATATATATAATTTGACAATAAATTAACCATCAATGAAGCCTCGCATAAGAGCAAATATCTACAAGAGGTCATCGCTAAAGGACATTCTCCACTCTGGTTGATGTTTGCACTGTTCGTTGGCCTAGATCATCAGAATCCCTTGAGTATCTGTGAATAGCTAAGAATGGATATTCAAAGCACTTCCTTAGCAGTTCCGCTGCATTTCTCTGAAGTAGAAGATGAAGGAAACCTCAAAGAAAATATCTCCTTAATCTTCCTGCTCTAAGATTTAGTTACGTTTTGTTTCTGCTATTTTGTTTGGCATCTCAGTCTGGCATCTGCCAGGAAGTTCTTCCAAAGTGTATTATTTTTAATTTTGGAAAAATTATGCTCACTCAGCATGTGTTTGTTCATTCATGTACCAAATCAAATACCATAGTTTGCTTCTGTGGCATTCTCTTCCATCAGCAAAACTGAACTGCTGATCATTTCCTTCTTGTTGCCATGTCATTTACATAGGCTCGAAGAAATGCTCTTTAAACATCGGCTCTCATGAAGCTCACATGAAATCTCCTCTGCAACCTAATATGATCTATCTTAAATGTATTATGATTCCAAAATGTTAACTAGTTTGCCCTGCAGTGACTTACACCTATCCTATATTTAAGTTATTGCTGTGTAATTATCATAATCCACCTGCTCGTTAGAATGGAGTTCACTGTTTTGTCAGTAAATGGTCAAGGGAGAAATAGCTTGAAAAACCTTTGAGTTTAATAAATCAGAGGCTGATTTTTTGAACTCTCACAAAAATGCTGCATGCTTGCCAAGCTCGTGCTATCACCTTTGAATATAACTTTCTGCTTTGTATGTTTCTGTCAAGCCGTAAATGATTTCCTATTGCTTATCCTATTCTACCATTCACTCACTTTTGTTACCATGTATGGAGCAGGTAGGATAAGGTGTCAAATAAAATGAAAATTGGTTGCCATGGCAGCACAGTGGTTAACATGATGTTATTACATCTGGAGGTGTCAGAGTTCGGTGTTCAATTCTGATACCGTCTGTAAGGAATGTGTGGGTTTCCTCCAGGTGCTCCCGTTTCCTCCCACAGTCCAAAGACATACCAGTTAGTAGGTTAATTGATCATTGTAAATTGTCCAGTGGTTAAGCTAGGGTTAAACAGATGGTTTTCTGGGCAGTGCGGCTCGTTGGCCCAGAAGGGCCTGTTCCACACTGTATCTCAACCTAAGATACAAAGAAATAAAATCAAAACAACCGCAGGCGCCGGAAATCTAAAACAAAACTAAACAGAAACTTTTGGAAATATTCAACAGAACATATGAGGGGATTAGATAGGGTAAATACAAGCATGTTTTTTTCTGCTGAGGTTGGATGAGATTAGAACCAGAGGCCATGTGTTAAGGGTAAAAGGTGAAAAGGGGAAAGCAGGAGGGGGATCTTCTTCCTCAGAGGGTGGTGAGATTGTGGAACGAGCTGTCAACGCAAGTGGTGGATGCGGGTTCGATTGCACCACTTAAGAGAAATTTGGATAAGTACATGGTGGGAGGGGTACGGAGAGCTATGGTTAAGGTGCAGGTCACTGGAGCTAAGCAGAATAATAATAATAGTTCAGCATCCTCTTGTTTCACAGAAATGGCTTGTCTCTGTGCTGTTGTATCCCCATTGTATCAAGTTCTACCTGTGTGGATGGAGTCGGGCAATATTTCAGGTTGAAGGCACTTCATCACAACTGAACAGGAAAGAATAGAAGTGTGTAAAGCCGAGGATTTGGGGTCTGGAGTCTGTAATGGGGTATAATCCGTGTGGCAGTGGGAATGGGCTATAAGTGCCGGGTTTAGATTTCCACATAAGTGCTCAGCCTGGGTACAGCACCTACATGTAATTACGAAGGAAGCACGACAGCACCGCAACTTCCTCAAAAGTTCGTGAAGGTTCAGCATGACATCTAAAACTTTGACAAACTCCTATAGGTGTGTGGTAGAAAGTATATTGGCTGGTTTTATCACACCCTGGTATGAAAGCACTGATGCCCTTGATTGGAAAATCCTACGAAAAGTAGTGGGTATGGTCCAGTTCGTCACAGATAAGGCCCTCCCCACCATTCAACTCCTCCACACAGAAAGTTGTTGCAGGAAAGCAGGTTCCATCCTCAGGGACCCCCACCACCCAGGTCATGCTCTCTTCTCGCTGCTATCACCAAGAAGAATGTACAAGAGTCTCAGGACTCATACCACCAGGTTCAGGAACCCCTTAATGATTAGGCTCTTGAACCAAAGAGGATAACTTCACTCAACTTTACTTGCTCCATCTTTGAAATGTTCCCACAGCCTATGGACTCATTTTCAAGGATTTTTCATCGCATGCTGTCAATTATTTATTGTTTATTTATTTATTATTATTTCTTTCCTTCATGTATTTGCACAGTTCGTGTCTTTTGCACACGGGTTGAATGCCCAAGTTGTTGCAGTCTTTCAGTGATTCTATTATGGTTATTATTCTATTATTGATTTATTGAGTATGCCCACAAGAAAATGACTCTCAGGATTGAATCTCCTGCACTCTTCCCCAGTCTCTGCTGCTCCAGAGAAAACAACCTAAATTTGTCCTCCCTGTGGTCAGGAGACAGGATTCCATGGTGGAACATTGTGGAGATAGTAACCACAACTCCCTGACCTTTAGCGTAGCCATGGACTGGTTTGCCCACAGATGGCAGAATGTAGTCGTAGATGGACCATATTTTGCTTGGAGGTCAGTGACCTGTGGTGTTCCACAGGGATCTGTTCTGGAACCCCTACTCTTTGTCCTTTTCACTAATGGTTTGGATACAACCTGATATGCTCTCTCTTACTCTCATAGATGTCCACGAAACAGAAAACCTCAAAGAACGAATGACAGAAAAGTGTTTGAACCCCAAACCCCCCTCCCATGCACAAGCAGCAGCAAAGCATCAACCCTCCCCCACTTGTTCCAGCACAGGCATCAGCCCCCACCCCACCACCCAACTTGCAACCAATAGCAAAGACTCCAAAGAGACCATGATCTAGAGTCTATCAACAAACACTGTTCTTCCCAACAGTGCAACATCCCTCAGTCTCACTCTCTCTCTCTCTCTCTCTCTCTCTCACTCTCACATTAACGAGGAAGAGAGAGCTATCACTCCTTCCACAGCAAAGGGGAAACCAACAGCTCACTGTTTCAATGTTTCAGTCTGCAACGTCAACATAAAAATTACCATAAGTTACAATGTGGAGGCCAAGTCATTGGGTATATTTAAAGCAGAGGTTGATAGGTTCTTGATTAGTAAGGATATCAAAGGTTTCAGGGAAGAGACAGGAGAATGGAGTTGTTAGGGAAGATAAATCAGCCATGATCAAATGGAGAAGCAGACTCGATGGGTTGAATAGCCTAAATCTGCTCCTTTGTCTTATAAATAATAAATAAATAAAAAGGGTATGAGGAATAGTAAGATAATGTTCTTGGGTTCATGGACCATTCAGAATTCTGAGTGCAGAGGGTAAAAGTTGTTCCTGAAATGTTGAACGATCGTCTTCAGATTTCGGTACCTTCTCCCTGGTGGTAGTAACGAGGAGAGAGCACGTGCTGGATGGTGAGAGTCCTTAATTATGAATGCCAACTTCTTACGGCTCTGCCTTTGAAAGCTGTCCTCGATGATGGGGAGGGTATTTCCCCGGACTCAAGTACCTTCCATGCTGTTAGGGTCAGGAAGAGTGGGAACTGAGGCAGGGCTTGAGGCCTTCGAATGCTATTCAGCAAAGGTCCAAATGAGTGAGAGATTGTAAGTAAGGACAAGATTTATCTCTGGTAAACTCATAAACCACCAGTACTCAATAATTTGAAGAGTGGGAAAGGGGATTGGGCAGCCGCTGATGCTAGATGTAATAGAACATAGAACTACAGCACAGTGCAAGCCTTTTGGCCAACAAAGCTGTACTGACCTTTTAATCTACTCTAAGATTAACTCTTCCCTCATACATTGCTCTCACTTTTTCTACCATCCATATACCTATCTAATGTCCCTAATTTATCTGCCTCTACCGCCACCTCTGGCAGCGCATCCTACACACCCGCCCCAGACATTATCGATACTCTTCAGAGATTGTCTGCCTGGCGTCAGTGGTCGCTTATCCAGGACTTGTGATATGCACCAGCAGCTCAGAACCATAGAAACCATAGAAACTACAGCACAGAAACAGGCCTTTTGGCCCTTCTTGGCTGTGCCGAACCACTTACTGCCTAGTCCCACTGACCTGCACACGGACCATATCCCTCCATACACCTCCCATCCATGTCCAATTTATTCTTAAATGTTAAAAAAGAACCTGCATTTACCACCACCTGTCGCCATGGTTTCACGTGACTCTGATCAGGGGGCTAATCAGGTGCTAAACCTTGCCCAAGGGTGACCTGCAGGCTAGCAGTGGGAACGAGAGCCTTACTCTTCCTTTGGGAGAGACATACCTCCACTCCGCCACCTATTACCTTTGACATCCCACCCCATACGTTCCTCCAATCACCTTGCCTTGCACTGCCATGATACACTATCTTCAGGACAAACAAGAACAATTGCCTTAACAAGGATCCGTTTAAATATAGGCTATTACAGCAATATATACTCCAAATCATAGGATTCATGTTTATGTGTATGCTAATGCAATCAGGAAACATTGTTATATTGTCTGTGCTCTTATTTCTGTGATGGGGAAGCAATCTGAATTATCTCTACTGACAAAAAATAGGTAATTGGTACTACAATACAGAACTCATTAACAGACAGGTTGGTTGGTATGCAAATACAGTTAGTGATTACAAACTCTATTCTACAACTTACACTGTCAATATCTGATCTGTTTCCATTATTTATACATGTTTATTGATTATTTATAGAAGTACAGCATGGAATAGGCTCTTCTGGCCCCTCGAGCTGTACTGCCCAGCAACCCCCTATTTAACACTAATCTATTGTTGAGGTATGTCAGAATACAGATGAAAGCAGAATGATACAGCAGGACATTGCTAGATTTATTGAGTAGGCAGAGCTGGAGGAAGTGGAATTAGAACATGAGGAAGTACGAATTTGTTTATGATGGGTCCTAGAAAGACAAACCTTACTTTGTGCGACGTGCTGAAAGTTATGAAGACAAGAGGAAAAAACCTCTTCTATTCTGCCTTTCGAGTCTGCTCCACCATTTGATAATGGCTGATTTATTATCCCTCTCTACCCCATTCTCTTTCCCTCTTCCTCCTTCTCTGTCACTCCAGAGAAAACAACCTAAATTTGTCCAACTTGTAGTCAGGAGACATAATTCCATGGGTGAACGTTTGGAGATAGTAACCATAACTCCCTGACCTTTAGCATACCCATGGACTCGCTTGCCCATAGATTGCAGAAGCCCATTCAGAGGATACCTAACAAGTATTCTGCCTAGCTCCATTGAGCCGCACGTCCCATCTATGTCCTAATCCAAATGTGGAAATTGAACCCGCATCCATCACTTCAGCTGGGGGCATAGAATGAGCTGCCAGCAGAAGTGGTGGGTACCGATTTAGTTGTAACATTTTAAGAGCAGTTTGGACATGTATATGGACAGGAGGAGTGTGATGGGCTGTGGTGCAGGTGTGGATAGATGGGACTAGGTAGAATAACAGTTCAGCAGACTATATGGGCTGTAGGGATTCTTTCTGCGTTATAGTGCTCTATAACTCTATATATACTTACAGAAAGGGGAGATAAGACATTTTAAGCAAAAAAAAAAACATTTATCAGGAACATATGTCATCTACAGAGGGAAATGGACAATCTGATTTTCAGGTCGGGACCCTTCATCTGACCGTCCAAATAATTGGTCTTGACTCAAAATGGCAACTGTCCATTTCCCTTTAGAGAAGCTACTTGACTGCTGAATTGCTCCTGTAATCTGTTTTTTGCTTTAATATTCTACTCTACACATTTAAGCACTGATTTCTATTGTTATGACTGTAAGATGGAGATAATATTCCAAATTTTAGTCATGCCTTTGATGTACACTTGGACGCATTGCTGATGATTTTTCACAAGCAGACCCCACTACATTAGATTCAGGGTTTGAATGTATGACCCGGTATCAACGTTAACAAAATTTGGATATGGAAAGTTCTGTGCCAACTCTGAAGTGAAGTATGGTTTGAGGATTCTTGTAGGCCCACTAACAAAAGTCTGAATGTATAATCTTGTGTGAAAGCGCAAGCAAAAAGCATAAATGAATACGTGTAATTTATTTATTTATTAAGCTACAGCGCAGAATAGTCCCTTCCAGCCCATCTAGTTGTGCTGCCCAGCAACCCTAGATTTAACCGTAGTCAGGTCATGGGACAATTTACAATGACCAATTAACCAACCAAATGGTACATCTTTGGACTGTGGGAGGAAACCAGAGCACCCAGAGGAAACCGACTCAGTCACGGGGAGAATGTGCAAACTCTTTACAGACAACAGTGGGAATTGAGCCTGGGTCACTGGTATTATAATGCGTTGTGCTAACCACTATGATACCATTCCACCATTTGAGTTAATTCAAAACTCAAACCTACCAGTGTCCCCTTATGATGTGACGATTTAAAATGGGGATCAGAAACACCATCAGAGTTGGAGTCGAGGTCACCAAGTAAGCAGAAGTTTCCATCTAAACTTAGTTTATGCAGTTCTATGCTGAAAACAGGACATCTGGAAAGATAAGCAGAATCATAACTAGAATCAGTTTTATTATCACGACATATGTCATCAAATTTGTTGTTTTGTGACACAAATACAGTGCTGGACAAAAAAATGATTATAATTAACAATAAGTAGATATATAGAGTGTGCAAATGAGGAATAGCAAGGTACTGCTCATATGTTATTGCGCTGTTCAGCAATCTGATGCCAGAGGTTCGTGTTATCTTGTTATTTTCCTTTCGGTAAAGAAATTATGATCGGAATTGGGTTTATCATGTCTGACATATGTTGTGAAATTTGTTGTCGTTTCAAAAAGAAATTAAAAGTGCAAAGGAAAAAGAGCAAGGTAGATAACAGAGATATATAATCGTTGTCCTTAATGTAATATTTTGTTGTGGGAATGTATGGGGTGTCAGGGAGGGGTAAACACCTCTGGTGGGGGAACATGTCGCGTCCCTTTCAGGGCGGTTTGTCCACCTTTGGTCCCCACCTGGCACTCAGCTCTCACCCCGTAGCTGTTTACATGCAACAGCGGCTACACCCTGGGCAACGGCTTCGACAAGTTGGCTAAACCAGGTGAGGGTAGCCGACGGGTCTCAAACCCTCGGTGAGATAGGGAGTTGTCTATCCCAGCATGTGAAGAGACAGACTCCGGCGGATTGAGCGGACGAGACCTATGGAAGGTCCAACGGTCAAGAAGGCGGTCTCTGCAATCGTCACAGAATGCGTAGAGCAGGATAAGACACAGAAGATGTCCTGGTCATCCACTGCACCTAGTCCCATCTCCAGCCGTCTCAACTCTTTTCTTGCCACTGGATCCAGATGGGATTTGGGAAGAGAGAGTGAGGCTGACACTGCGCAACTCTTTCTCACTTAAATCTAAATCAAGTGCTAGTCTCGGCAACATCATATCCCAGCTGGTGGTGCAGTGATATCAGCACCGGACTCCGGGAGCGAAGGTTCCTGAGTTCGAATCCAGTTGGGCCGCTCCTGGGCACGCCTTCCATCCATGCCGGGTTGAGCATCGAGGTCTTCATCGATGACGATGGACGAACCTTAATTTTGTTGTGGCAACAGAGACAGACTTGGAGCAACAACTACAATGGTCTTGTACCTACTGCAGGTTAAGGTAAACACTGGATTTGTTTGTCCATGGATGCCTGAGCTACAACAATCTGGGTGCAAAACATTGAAACTTACCTTCCGGCTGTTTCATGACCGGCAACTGCTCTGGGTAAAGTAGGGTTTGAATCGCATCAAGGCATGTAGATATTGGTTATAAAAGGGCTACAGCCTTCCCTGTCATTGAGGACATCATTAAAGATGAGAGGCCAGACGTACATCATAACTTCTAGTGAAATGTTTGCATCAACGGCCAGTAGAGTCGGAGGATTGTGTTTGGAGCAGCCCACAAGTATCGCCAGGCTTCCAGCACCAACATAGCATGCCCACAACTTTTATTTATTGTTTTATTTGTTTATTAAGATTCATCATGGAATAGGCCCTTCCAGCCCTTCTATGCTACCCAGCAACCCTCATTTAACCCTAGCCTAATCATGGGACAATTTACAATGACTGAATAACCTTCCAACCTACCATGTCTTTGGAATGTGGGAGGAAACCAGAGCACCCAGAGGAAACCCACAGAGGGAAAACGTGCAAATTCCTTATAGGCAGCAGCGGGAATTGAACCCAGGCCCGCTGGTACTGTAAAGCATTGTGCTAACCACTGTGCTCCTGTGTTGTCCTAACTCACTAATCCTAGCCAGTATATCTTTTTCGGAATGTGAGAGCACCCAGACAGAACCCATGCATTCACGGGGAGAATGTACAAACTCCTTACAGACAGTATGGGAATGAAACCCCAATCTTACAGCCAGTGTTACACTGTCCACGACACTACTGTGCCCATCCAGACCCTTACCATCTGTGACATGGCCTCTTCTCATTATTACCATGAAGGGGGAGGTACAGGAGCCTGAAGACCCACCCTTAAAGTTTCAGGAACAATTTCTTCCCTCTGCCATCAGATTCCTGTACCATCCTGGAACTCATGAATATTACCTTACTATTCCTCTTCTGCCCTACTTACTCATTTACTTAGTGGCCACACATTTTAATTCCACGCCCCATTCCCATTCTGATATGTCTATCCACGGCCTCCTCTACTGTCAAGATGAAGCTACACTCAGGTTGGAGGAACAACACCTTATATTCCGTATGGGTAGCCTCCAACCTGATGGCATGAACATTGATTTCTCAAACTTCCGCTAATGCCCCACCCGCCCCTTGTACCCCATCCGTTATTTATTTATATACACACATTCTTTCTCTCTCTCTCCTTTTTCTCCCTCTGTCCCTCTCACTATACCCCTTGCCCATCCTCTGGGCTTTCCCACCCCTCCCCCTTTTCCTTCTCCCTGGGCCTCCTGTCCCATGATCCTCTCATATTCCTTTTGCCAATCACCTGTCCAGCTCTTGGCTCCATCCCTCCCCCTCCTGTCTTCTCCTATCATTTTGGATCTCCCCCTCCCCCTCCTACTTTCAAATCTCTTACTAGCTCTTCCTTCAGTTAGTCCTGACGAAGGGTCTCGGCCTGAAACGTCGACTGCACCTCTTCCTAGAGATGCTGCCTGGCCTGCTGCGTTCACCAGCAACTTTGATGTGTGATGCTTGAATTTCCAGCATCTGCAGAATTCCTGGTGTGTACTCATTTACTGTAATTTTTATGTACTGCACTGTACTGTTGTCTCTGAACAGCACATTTCACGACATTTGGCAGTGATAATGAACCTGTTTCTGATTCTGATTTCTGTGATCTTTAATTTAATTCCACCCTGACGAAACTGCTCTGTGGATCGCATAGAAATGGCAGGTCGAGTGTTAAATTTTACCGCATTCACCCTAGCTGATCAAATGGTAAAATTTGACCCTTGCTTTACCTCTCACTAACAGCACCAATGAGCTGGCTGGTGGTGTAGTGGCACCCTCACCGGACTTCCAGGCAAGAAGTCCTGGGTTTGAGTCTGGCCGGCTATTTACACACTTTCCATCTGTGATTGGTTGAGCATCGAGCTAGCAACTCAGCCTCGTAAAAATCAGACAAAAATGGTAAAGAAACAGCAAGGTTGCAGCCTGATGCGCCACAGAGCTTGTAAAGGAAAAACAACAGCGGCATCAGTGGTAGATTTAGAGTCATAGAACACTACAGCATGGAAACAAACCCTTCAGACCAGCTATTCTGTGCTGAACTATTGATCTGCCTCGTCTCATCAACCTGCCCCCGGGACCATAGTTCTACAACACACACAAAATGCTGGAGGAATGCAGCAGGTCAGGCAGCATCAATTGAAATGAATAAACAGTCAACATTTTGGCTGAGACCCTTCTTCAGGAAGTACTGAAACATTGACTGTATATTCATTTCCATAGACGCTGCTTGACCTGCTGAGTTTCTCCAGCAGTTTGTGTGTGTTGCTTTGGTTTTCCAATGTCTGCAGTTCTGCATCCTCCTCCCCTTCATACACCTACGCAAATCTCTTAAATGTTAAAATCAAAACTGTATCCACCACTGGCTGGCAGTTCATTCCACACACTCATCACCCTCTGAGTGAAGAAATTCCCCCTCATATATCCCTTAAACATTTCACTTTTCGCCCATGATCTCTGGGATACGAATTGACAATAAACTGGACTGGTCAAAGAACACTGAGGCTGTCTACGAGGAGGGTCAGAGCCGTCTCTATTTCCTGAGGAGACTGAGGTCCTTTAACATCTGCCGGACGATGCTGAGGATGTTCTACGAGTCTGTGGTAGCCAGTGTTATCATGTTTGCTGTTGTGTGCTGGGGCAGCAGGCTGAGGGTAGCAGACACCAACAGAATCAACAGGCTCATTCGTAAGGCCAGTGATGTTGTGGGGATGGAACTGGACTCTCTCACGGTGGTGTCTGAAAAGAGGATGCTGTCCAAGTTGCATGCCATCTTGGTCAATGTTTCACATCCACTACATAATGTACTGGTTGGGCACAGGAGTACGTTCAGCCAGAGGCTCATTCCACCGAGATGCAACACAGAGCGTCATAGGAAGTCATTCCTGCCTGTGGCCATCAAACTTTACAACTCCTCCCTTGGAGGGTCAGACACCCTGAGACAATAGGCTGGTCCTGGATTTATTTCATAATTTCCTGGCATAATTTACATATTACTATTTACTATTTATGGTTCTATTACTATTTATTATTTATGGTGCAACTGTAAGGAAAACCAATTTCCCCCGGATCAATAAAGTATGACTGTGACGATGACTAGTTCTAAACTCACCCAATCTTCGTGGAAAAAAACTTACCCTATCTGTACCACCCATAACTTTTGTATACCTCTATCAAATCTCCTCTCATTCTCCTACTCCCTAATAAAGTTCTAACCTATTCAACCCTTCCCTATAACTCAAGTTCTCAGGTCCTGGCAATATCCTTGTATATTTTTTCTGGACTCTTTGAATCTTTCTGAATACTTTCCTGTAGATACGTGACCAGAACCGCACACAATACCCCAAACTAGTCCTCACCATCATCTTATACAACTTCATCATAACATCGCAACACCTGTACAACTTCCGCTAATGCCCCACCTCCCCCTTGTACCCCATCCATTATTTATTTTTATACACACATTTTTTCTCTCTCTCTCCTTTTTCTCCCTCTGACTATACCCCTTGCCCATCCTCTGGGTTCCCCCCACCCTTTTCCTTCTCCCTGGGCCTCCTGTCCCATGATCCTCTCATA
Organism: Mobula birostris; assembly: GCF_030028105.1. Taxonomy (NCBI): domain Eukaryota; kingdom Metazoa; phylum Chordata; class Chondrichthyes; order Myliobatiformes; family Myliobatidae; genus Mobula; species Mobula birostris. Next base: position 17,277,022 of record NC_092372.1, on the reverse strand, counting down.
TCCCCTTTGCCAATCACCTGTCCAGCTCTTGGCTCCATCCCTCCCCCTCCTGTCTTCTCCTATCATTTTGGATCTCCCCCTCCCCCTCCAACTTTCAAATCTCTTACTAACTCTTCCTTCAGTTAGTCCTGACGAGGGGTCTTGGCCTGAAATGTCGACTGTACCTCTTCCTAGAGATGCTGCCTGGCCTGCTGCATTCACCAGCAACTTTGATGTGTGTTGCTTGAATTTCCAGCATCTGCAGAATTCCTGTTGTTTACCTGTACTCAATATTTTGTTCAATCGCTTGGTGAATATATTCAAAAGAACTATATGGGTAAGTGTCTATATTACAATGGAGGGTCCATGAGCAATTACTTGCCACTAATAGGATTACTCCATAGAATTGCTTACCTGCTAAAGACCGAAATGATTTAAGAGTCACGCCACAGCACAACATTGAATTCAAACTCTGCTATCTGAGCACACTTTAATGGACACATTATTCATTACAACACCGTTTACAATAGGTAAATATTTCAGTGCTTCCTGGAGAACATATTTGTTATATTATTCTTTGTACTTACAGTGGGTGATGTTTTGGAAATATGTTCAGTTTAATAACACAAAGAATAAGGCCCTCAATCATACAGTGCTGGTGTCACAAAACAGCATGAGCTATGCAATTTTCTTTCCAGCTCATCTAAAAGAGATTAGAATAATTAAAGTCTTGTTAATTTCTGCTAAATTTACTGTGCATAACATGGAAAATCCGAGAGAACATCCCTCAGGATCTTTATTTAAATTAGCAATTTATATGAATATTTATTTCAGCAGATCTTTTTGCTGTAATATTGAAATAACTGAGAAATTAAAGCTGCTCCAGATATGTATTTTCTTGATTGATCCTACCTTAGAAAGTAAATTTATTGGTACACTCTGTGCCCAATTTACTAGTAACTGCTGTAACTAATAACGTGGCCACTGCATGCATGTTCATGGTCTTCCGCTGCTGTAGCCTGTCTCCTTCAAGGTTCAATGTATAGCTCATCTGCACACCACTATTGTAACATGTGGCTATCATTCTCTTTTCTGTCAGCTTGAACCAGTCTGGCTATTCTCATCTGACCTCTCTCTTTAACAACCATTTTTACCCACAGAACTGCTGCTCACTGAATGTATTTTATTTTTCACACAGTTGTCTTTAATCTACAGAGACTGTTATGTGTGAATATTCCAAGAGTTCAGCATTTTCTGAGATACTCAAACCACCCCATCTGGCACCATGTCAGTTACATTCTCCCCCATTCTGATGTTTGGTCTGTACAACTGACCCCCTTGACCATATCTGTACGCTTTTGTGCTTAGAGTTGCTGCCACCTGATTGGCTGATTAGATATTTACATTTACGAGCAGGTGTACAGGTGTAACTAATGAAGTGGCCAATGAGTATATTTCCAAGTTCAGGAGCTCTGAGGAGGGCTGTGTGAGTTCTCATAGACAATAAACAATAGACAATAGGTGTAGGAGTAGGCCATTTGGCCCTTCGAGCCAGCACCGCCAGCTGACCTACTTCTCATAGTGCCTGGGAAAAATAGTGAATATTTTGATTTTTTTATTACATTGTAATTGTAAATTAGATGTCATGATTTATCCAAGTTTATTGCCCGAGAGTCTAAAGATCAATTGAAGCAAGTTTGGGAGAAATTCAGATTTTTAAAAGTACGATCACTTTTGCTTAACTTTTCCATTTTACATCTCTGTGGAAGGTTTAGTAGTCTACTTTTATGTTATTCAAAAACACAAGAGATTCTGCAGACAATGGAAATCCAGAGCAACACACAAAATGCTGAAGGAACTCAGCAGGTTAGGCAGCAACTATGGAAATCAATAAACAGTTGATGTTTCAGGCTGAGACTCTTCATCAGTACTGGAAAGGAAGGTGGAAGATGCCAAAATAAAAAGATGGGGAGAAGGGGAAGGAGGACAAGCTAGAAGATGACAGGTGAAGCCAGGTAGGGTGGGAAAGGCAAAGTTAGGAAAAAAAGGAATCTGATAGGAGAGGAGAGTGGACCAAGGAGAACGGGAAGAAGGGGCACCAGGGGAGGTGATAAGCAGGTGAGGAGAAGAGGTAAGAGGCTAGAGTTGGAATAGAAGAGAAAAGGTGTAGCAGAAAAAAAGAGAAAAAAACATTACAGGAAGGAGCAATCGATGCTCATGCCATCAGCATAGAGGCTACCTAGATGGGATGTGAGGTGTTGCTCCTCTAAACTGAGTGTGCCCTCATCACGGCAGATGAGGAGACAATGAACCAACATGTCAGAACAAGAGTGGGGATAGGAATTAAAATAATTGGCCACTGGGAAATGCCACTTCAGACAGTTGGAGTAGAGGTTCTCAACAAAGTTGTCCTCCAGTTTACGTTGCATCTCACCATTGCACGGGAGCACAGGATAAAATAGGACACCCCAACAGATTCTCAGATGAAGTGTTGCCTTGCTGGGATGGAGGAGGTGAATGGGCAGGTGTAGAATTTCTCTCGTTTGCAGGGATTACTCGGGAGGGACGAATGGACAAGGGAATCACAGAGACAATGCCCCCTGCAGAAAGCAGAGAGTGGACAGGGGGAGGTAGAGATGTGTTTGGTGGTAAGATCTCTTTGAAGATGGTGGAAGTTGTGAACGTTGTGTTGGGTATGGAACCTCATGGGGTGGTAGGTGAGGACAAGGGGAACTCTAACCCTCTTAAGGTGAGCACAAAATGTCCAAGAAATGGAGGTGTGGGTGAGGGCAGCATCAGTGGTGGAGGAAGAGAAACCCCGTTCTTTGAAGGAGGAGGACATCTCTGATGTCCTGGAAAGGAAGCTTCATCCTGGGAGTAGATGCAGTGGAGACTATGAACTGGGAAAAGGGAATATTATTTTTACAGAAGATAGGGTGGGAATCAGCAAGTTGATAAATGATGTTGATAGAAGTTTGTCTGCAGAGATGGAGAGAGAGAGAGGCACGGTGGTGGAGCTGTGTGGCCTCAGGACTAGGCCTCAAGCCACAGTGTCACCTTTTTACAGCTGCCCGGGAGAGTTATGCACTCCACCGGCACGGGGTGCAAGCTGGAGTTGGTGCTGCCCCCCAGTGGTTGAGTGACAATTAAACTTGAACTTGAAAGGGGAGAGAGGTGTCAAAAATGGACCAAGTGTATTTAAGGGCAGGGAGGAAGTTGGAGGCAAAGTTGAGGAGATTGAGGTGCTCAGCATGGGTGCATGAAACAGCACCTTTGCAGCCATCAATGTAGTACAGAAGGAGTTGAGGACCATTACGAGGGAAGTCTTGGAATACGGACTGTTCCATGCAGTTAACCAAAACACAGGCATAGTTAGGGCCCATGTGGGAACCATGACGACCTCTTGAAGTGGAAGGAGTAGAAGGAGAAATTGTTGAGGGTGAGGACCAGTCCTGCCAGACGGATGAGGGTGGTGGTGGAGGGGAACTGGGTGGGTCTTGCTTGGATTTTATGCTATTCACTACTTTTCTCTTGTATTGCCTAAGGAAATTCTGAAACATAATTAAGATGATTAAAACTATCTGAAATTTTCTGCAACATCTGAATAAAGAGTGGAAATGCTGGAAATCTGAAACAAGCAGAAAATGCTACCAACATTCACCAGGTCCATCAGCTTGCATGAAGAGATAGATAATTAACCTGTCTGTCCTGTAGCCTTTCATCAGAAATGAGAAAGAGAGAGGAAAAGCCTGTTTCAAGGTACAGAGAGGGCTGGAGTGGCAAATACAGAGGAACATTTTTGTAAGAGGCAGCAGACAGATTGGTTGCCAAGGTACCAATTATTTTAAATTCTGGACCCTATCACAGACATTCTATCTGTTGTCACCTTCCCTATGCCTCTCTAATCTGAACCAATTTTATGCGAAACAGCTGACGGGTGGAATTTCCAACCATTAATAGTGTCATCCTGCTGATTTAGTGGAGAATTACAAATACCTGGGGATATGAATTGACAATAAACTGGACTGGTCAAAGAACACTGAGGCTGTCTACAAGAAGGGTCAGAGCCGTCTCTATTTCCTGAGGAGACTGAGGTCCTTTAACATCTGCCTGACGATGCTGAGGGTGTTCTACAAGTCTGTGGTGGCCAGTGCTATCATGTTTGCTGTTGTGTGCTGGGGCAGCAGGCTGAGGGTAGCAGACACCAACAGAATCAACAAACTCATTTGTAAGGCCAGTGATGTTGTGGGGATGGAACTAGACTCTCTCACGGTGGTGACTGAAAAAAGGATGCTGTCTAAGTTGCATGCCATCTTGGCCAATGTTGCCCATCCACTACATAATTTACTGGGTGGGCACAGGAGTACATTCAGCCAGAGACTCATTCCACCGAGATGCACTGTTCTATTAGATCTGCTTTTTTTCCACATTAACAATTGCTGCTTCACCATTATACCTGTTAATTTGGTTTTCCAATCTGGCACAGCCAACTCACGCCTCATGTCTATTTACTTTCTCTTATTCAAGACAGCGTTTGATCTATTTTTTCTACTTGAGAGATTAAAGGAAATGGGGTTGATGCAGAAGAGTGTTGCTAAGAATGATCCCGGGAACGAAAAGGTTAACAACTAGGTATGTGTTTGGTGGCTCTGGGCTTGTATTCACTGGATTCACTGGAGTTTGGAAGAATGGGGGTGGGGGGGGGAATCTCATTGAAACCTATTGAATATTGAAAGGACTAGATAGTGTGGACCTGGAGAGAATGTTTCCTATCGTTAGAAGGGTCCAGAAACAGAGCACTCAGTCTCAGACTAGAAGGACGTCCCTTTAGAACAGAGATGAGGAGGATTTTTTTTTTTAGCCAGAGAGTAGTGAATCAGTGGAATTCATTGCCACGGGCAGCTGTAGCGGTCAAGTCATTGGGTACATTCAAAGTGAAGGCTAATAATTACTTAATTTTTAAGGGTGTCAAAGTTTACTGGGAGAAGGCAGGAGAATGGTGTTGAGAGGGAAAAGAAATCAAACGTGATGGAATAGCAGAGCAGGCTCAATAGTCTGAATGAACTAATTCTGCTCCTGTGTCGTGTGGTCTAAGGTAAATCAGCGATGATGAATGGTTGAGCAGTCACAGAAGGCCAAATATCCTCCTCCAGCTTCATTTCCTTGCGTTCTTCTGTTTAGTCAGGACTTCTGGAGGCTTACCCTCAGTGTCAAAAGTTCAAAGTACTGTACATCATCATATGCTACCCTGGGATTCATTTCTTGCAGGCATTTACAAGAAAACACGGAAAAACAGTAGAATTCATAAAAAATTATGCATGAACAAAGACTCACAGACAATCCAGTGCAAAAGAAGACAAAGTGTACAAATGAAAATTAAATATTACTGAGGACACGAGTTGCAGAGTCCTTGACAGTGAGTCCATAGGTTGTGGAGTTAATTTAGTGTTGATGTGAGTGAAATTTTCCATGCTGGTTTGGGAGTCTGATGGTTGAGCTGTTCCTGAACTTGGTGGACCTAAGGCCCCCGTACCTCCTTCCTAATGATAATAACGAGAAGAGAGCCTGGATGATGGGGGTCTTTGATGATGGATATGTCACAACTTCTAATCAGTGTGATCCAAAAGTCCCAGTGCTCATAGTGGCTGAACTGAGTCAAAGATTTGCATCAACATTGCATTACCGGTGTGACGAGTTGTAATGTAGACTGAAGCTAATGCAAATTAACTGTGATTGAGCGTCAGCCATGATCACATTAATTGGAAGACCAGGCTCAATTGATATGCATTTCACATGGCTGGGTCAAACACCCATGTGTCATGCATATGTTTATATCACAACAAGCCAAAGACTGGTGCACAAGAGCCTCTGCAGATGCTGGAAATCCAGAGCAACACCCACAAAATACCGGAGGAAATCAGCAAGTCAGGCAGCATCTATGGAGAAGAATAAACAGTTGATGTTTTGGGCTGAGGTCCTTCACTAGGATTGGAATGGAAGGGGGAAGAAGCCAGAATAAGATGACATGGGGAGGGATACGAGTACAGCTGGCAGGGGATAAGTGAGACCAGGTGAAGAGATGGTGGGTGGAGGAGGAAGGTAAGTGAAGTGAGAAGCTGGGACGTGATTCTTCTGCTGATGTACAAACCAAACCTGATGGAGGGAGGGGGTGATACTTGATGGTGGTGTTGTTGCTGCAGATGTTTAAATAACACTGTTAACATTGTCTTTCAGGCAACATCTGTACGAAGGACAGAATGTCAGAAAAATTTTGTCTCACCTTGAAGAAACTGGGCCGATGCTTCATGGTGGCGATCAAAATCCAGTGCTGTCGAACCTGCCTAAAATTGAATGCCACAGTTAGAAGAAAGGGAATCGCACGGGGCACTAGCCAAGGGGCCTCATCGGGCTCGTGAAAGACTGTTTTGCTGTTACACTTCAAATACAAGGAATGGACTTCTGTAAACGAGGTTTTTGAATGCTTCTGTTGGCATTGCCAGGATGCTTTTAAAATCTTTCAATGCTTGGTTGACAAAAAGAAATTAGTATATCTATTTTGCTTCGCAGGTGCACAAAAGCAGTCTGAATGCACATTACTTTGTCAGCTCTTAATCATTGTGAGTTCAGTTAGTTAATTTCATCGAAAACTCCACTCCTTACACTCATGCTTACCAGATTCCTCTCTTAATTACAAAATTATCAACAAGAGCAAAAGGTATTTTTTTAGTTTCACTTGTTTACCTTTTCAACCTTAAAATCAGAACACTGGAAAATAAGTATCAATACCACTGTACTTAATAAAAAAATATATTCCCAGCTGTCCTTCATTTTCCCTAATAAGCCTTTCTTGGATTTATATACAGCAATGTCTTGCTGTTGCTAAATTAAGATATAAATTCAACCTTCTTCTGAGTCAATATCGACGATTCAGCTCCCTAAAGTAGTTACATTGATATCAAGAGATGTGACAGCCCCAACCTTTCCTCTGGAATTTCATCTTCAGCTGTTGTGTTTAATTAAAATACATTTTAAATTGGGCTGCTCAAGTGTTGCCAATGCAAACATATATGTATGATCAGGGGTTAGAAGTAAAAGGTAGGACTACTATTTGGCTTGTTCGCTGTTGTAATTAATGAATTCTATTTTTAATCTTTAGAATAGCAAAAATCACTTCCATACAGTGAGAAGTTAAGGTTGCACAAAGTACACTCAGTTACCACTTTATTTGGTACACGAGTGGAACCAGGAGTGGTCTTCTGCTGCTGTGCCCATCCACTTCAAGGTTCAATGTGTTGTGCATTCAGAGATACTCTTCTACACAGCACTATTGTAACACACGGTTATTCGAGTTACTGTCACCTTCCTGTCTGCCTGAACCAGTCTGACCGTTCTCTTCTAATCTCTCTCATTAACAAAAATTTCCACCCACAGACCTGCCACTCACTTGATGTTTTTTTGTTTTTCGCACCATTCTCTGCAAACTCTAAAGACTCTTTTGCATGAAAATCCAAAGAGATCAACAATTTCTGAGATACTCAAACCACCCCGTCTGGCACCAATCATCAAATGATCAAAGTCACTTAGATCACATTCCTTTCCCATACTGATGTTTGGGCTGAACAACAACTGAACCTCTTGAAGATGTCAGAGTGCTTTTATACATTGAGTTGCTACCACTTGATTGGCTGATTAGATATTTGCATTAATGAGTAGGTGTACAGCTGTACCTAATTAAGTGGCCAGTGAATGTACATTTTAAATTGGGGTGCTGAGCTGTTACTGATACAGGGGTTATAATTAATATTTGGCTTGTTTGATTAATGAAATCAATTATTAACTATACAAACAGCAAAAATCACTTAAACATAATGAGAAGTTACAGTAGTACAAAATGAGTTAAAGTACAAAAGTATAATTACTGTTTAAAAAGAAACATTTCTTCAATTGAATTTGTGAATAGATACTGAGGTTATGATTACACAGATATGCATATTAAAGTGACAGAAGATAACTGGAGAATATCATTCATGTACTGAAAGGCTGACTGCTGCCACTTTCCTTATACCCTGGGATTCCTGAACACAATGAGCCAACTGTAATTTTACAATGGCAAAATACTTAGAAATTCGATCAGAATATTTCCTGTTCAGCTATTTTTTGACTTATTTTGAATTAGCAGGATTAATGTTGCATAACACATTATCATCTCCCTGAAATACAACACAAAGTACTTCAGGATAATCACTGTTATCTGGGAAGAAGTATAGGTTCATGCTAAGATGTGGAACAGCTCATGAAAGATAATGTGTATTTTAAAAAACACTTCGTTATAAAACAAAATACTGCTTCTCATATTTTCTTCAGTGAGGAAGATACACTTCCAGTAATTTCTCTCCCTTCACTTTCCTCTTTTTCCATTTCCCATTGGGCTCCTCGCTCACCCTTTCTCTTCTCCTCACCTTCCCATCACCTTCCTCTGCAGCCTCTCCTCCTTCCCTTTCTCCACGGCCCACTCTTCTATCAGATTCCTCCTTCTTCAATCCTTTACATTTTCCACCTATCGCCTACCAGCTGCTTAATCCATCTGCCCTCCCCTACCTATCCACCCACCTTCCCTCTCACCCAGTCTCATCTACCACCTAACAGCTTGTCCTCCTTTTCCTCTTCACACCTTCTTTTTCTGGTGTCTGTCCTCTTCCATTCTAGTCCTGATGAAGAGTCTGGACCTAAAACATCAACTGTTTATTCCCCTCCATAGAGGGCAGCGGCCTGACACACTGAGTTCCCCCATTTCTTTTTGTATGTTGCTGAAGATTTCCAGCATCTGCAGAATCTCTTGTATCCCATGCTTAGAAATCCGGCAGGACAGATGGTAAAATATGGAATATAGGTTATAAAACATAAAATACAGGATGAAGTCAGAGGGAAAATAAATCAGCCATGATAGAATGCGGAACAGAATCAATGGGTTGAATGGCTTTATTCTGCTCCTATTCTTACAAAATAGAAGTGATAAGTGCTGGAAATGCTCAGCAGATGAGCAAATACGTGAGGAGAGTGAAACAAAGTGCTAATATTTCAGATCAATGACCCTCATCTGAATGATATTAATTAATATGGTCGTTGTTCGTCATGCTGACAATGACAGGAGACCAGTACGGGAGAGTTTTTAAAATGGAAAAGCCATTTTTCTGGGGCAGTTCCATCCTCTCGACCTTAGAAGTCCAGGTCCGGTGGTACGAACAAGTGTCACAAACTGGGTTCTTCCTTGGTTGCAGTGGATGACCATGACATCTTCTGTGCCTTGTCATGCCCTTTGCTCTCCACGCCACGGAGCGTTGCAAAATCGTCTTCCTGTCCTTTGGGTCTCTCTGTCAATTTCATCTACCCCGTCTACCGGAGCCGACTTCCCATGCTGGTACACGTATGTCCGTAACTTTCTGGAGTATGAGGTCACCTGGTTTAGCCTGCACATCAAAGTGGTGTACTGGGGTGTGGCCACTGATGCATGCAAATGGCCACTTGGAGCCACAGTTGAGAGCTGAGTGTCTGGTGGCCCAAAGTTGAGTGAGCTGCTCCAGATTGGACATGACAAGCCCTTTCACCAGAGGTGCTACCCTTCCCTGGACAACCCATACACCCCATTAATTAACTATTAGATTAAATAACTAAAAATTATTTACACTAATGGTACAAAATCAATATGACAGCTCTGTTTGAGGAATCCCTTCAGTAGTGTTCAATTGAAAAGTCAACCAACTTTGAAGCATCATTATATTGTTAATGAAAATTATGTAATTACTCATTTTAATATAAAAACAATTATGTTCGTATGTTTACTGCTTGAAGATGACAGTACTGCTCTATATAGCTGCTCCTACTTCCTTTGTTTTGCCTGTGTTCTATGTTGGGAAACAAGGAAATTAAAATTAGCACATATTAAGAATGCTGCAATTGCCCACTGCAAGAACAGACCATCCAGCCCTCTTGGCCTAATTCTTGCTTGAAAATGAAAGATGTTTCTGCAAATGAGTGACTGAAAGCAGAAAATCTCTCCTGTAACATATGAGGGGTGATTGATAAGCTCGTGGCCTAAGGTAGAAGGAGTCAGATTTAGAAAACCTAGCACATTTATTTTTCAACACAGTCCCTTCCTACACTTACACACTTAGTCCAGCAGTCGTGGAGCATACGGATCCATTCTTTGTAGAAGTGGTCCACAGCAGGGGTGATTGATAAGTTTGTGGCCTTAGGTAGAAGGAGATGAGTTATACAGCTCTTGTTACATGCACGTGCAGTTCCACTCTTTGAGTGAAAATGCAGAAAGTTTGAAGTTAATAACTGCTGTGGACCACCTCTGGAGGTCCAAGACACCGACTTCTACAAAGAAGGGATCCGTATGCTCCACGACCGCTGGACTAAGTGTGTAAATGTAGGAAAAATAAATGTGCTAGGTTTTCTAAAATTGACTCCTTCTACCTTAGGCCACGAACATCAATCACCCCTCGTATGTTGCAAGGAGATGATGAAAGCACTGCAGCATAAGTTGAAGAAATAAATCATGCATTTAGCACTCAGAGGGTGGTGAGAGTGTGTGGAACGAGCTGCCAGCACAAGTGTGCATGCAAGCTTGCTTTCAACTTTTAAGAGAAGTTTGGATAGATACATGGATGGTAGGAGGTATGGAGGGCTGTGGTCCCTGTGCAGGTTTATGGGAGTAGTTTGCTTAAATGGTTCAGCATGAACTAGATGGACTGAAGGGCCTGTTTCTGTTCTATATTTTCCTATGACTCCATATAAAAATGTTCTTTATAAATAAGGTGCACAAATATTCAGAGGCAATTTTGAACTCTTTTACATTGCTCTTTTATGTTCAACGGTGCATGCCTCATTTTGATAAATTATTTCTTTAATAGCTATTGTTGTGACTGACTGTCAGCAGTTGACAGTTCTAGTCTTCAGGGTATACGGTTTTAGTTATCTAATTGCAACATGGTGCTATTGAATGATGGTGCTCCCCCAATAAACAGCTTGCCTTACCTTCCCTATGAATGTGTTGCTGGGCAGCACATAAGTCTTTAGTATATTTTGTCTGCTGATGAAAATAAATGCAAAATCTTATTAAATAAAACAATTAATAAAAATAGACTTTTAAAGATTATTTACTCTTTCAGATCTTACCACAATATCACCTTACGGATTTCCGTAAGTCTTCTGTTCAACACTCAAACTGTGCATTTTAAAGTTATGCCGCCCGCTGCAGATTTTGTGTGTACTGAACAGTGATGTGAACAGGATTTTAGGTAAAGGACAAAAGCAATGCAAAGTGCTAGAAATCAGAAATAAAACAACAGAAAATGTAGGAACCTTCAGGGGATCAGTCATTGCCGTGGAAGAGAAAAAAGTAATATTTAAGATAATTGACTTTTTATCAAGTATTAACATATTGGCCTATGTGTCAAACATATTCAAATAGTTTTCTGCTAAATCAAGCTTCTAATGGAGAGTCAAAAGCACAAGAAATTTTGCAGATGCTAGAAATCCAGAGTAACACAAAATGCTTGGGGCCCTTAGCAGACCAGGCAGCATCTATAGAAAGGAATAACGAGTGGACGTTACCAGCCAAGGTTCTTGACGATGAGTCCTGAAGAATGGTCTCCACCTGAAATGTCAACTCTTTATTCCCTTCTGTTGATGCTGCCTGGCCTGTTGGCTTCCTCCAGCATTTTGTGTGTGTTCATCTGGATTTCCAGCATCAGTAGAATCTCTTGTATTATGTTTTCCCATCCATTATGAACGATCTGAATAGTGACCCAGTTGAACTCTCTTGAACTTAAGAGAGAGAAAAAAAGGAACTTCAAGAGTAATGCAGAAGTTATTTTCTGGAGTAAGGTTCTGACTGGAGACTAACTTGCATAAACACATCAGGATAACAGAGTGGTCACAAGTCTTGCTACTGGTGATGGAAGCAATTTTGTGGGCACAGAGAAAGCACACTGTTTTAACACCAAAACACATTCATTTATGTGCAATTTTAAAAATGGCATTTGCAAAAATGAATTAAAATGAAATAGGATTGTAAGTGCACTGCTTTGATTTATAACTTGTTCTTTTGCCAAAAGAGGATCAGCATGAATTCAAAGTACATGCAATCAATTCAGGATTTTGTGGAAGAAATTATTTACGTTATGTTTGTAACATATCCTTAAGACCATATGAATTTCAAGTAATGCATAATGTACTTTTATTGATTACATTAAGCAAACATTTATGTGCTGTGCAATAATCATTCATTTTGATAATGTCAATGTTTTCAATTTTATAAAGGCAAAATGGTGAATTGAATGCATTTGTCAGTACTTTTATTCACTTAATCCATATTCTTTAATATACACAAAATGTACATAAATATAATACCGCAGGTGTGTGTGATCTGAAGTAAAGTCAAAATAAGATACTTGATGAAGAGTCCTGATGAAGGGTCTCGGCCTGAAACGTCGACTGTTTACTCTTTTCCATAGATGCTTCCTGGCCTGCTGAGTTCCTCCGGCATTTTGTGTGTGTTGCTTTAGATTTCCAGCATCTGTAGATTGTCTCGTGTTTGAATAACAATACTTTCTAGTTTCAAAGTTCAAAGTACATTTATTATCATAGTATGTATATATTATCCAACAAGAGGACCACAACCTTTTGTGGTTGGGTTTGGAAGCTTGCATGCTTCAATGACCCAGAGAATTATGTCAGACATCCCACCTCTCCTGGAAGTTCCGGGAGTCTCCCGCATATGAATAGTGGCTCCCTGATGCCTGCAAATTATACACAATATCACAGAAATCAATGTTTTTGAGAGCGAGCGAGAGAAAGCAAGAGCACGAGAGCGACCGAGAGAGAGTGAGTGCGAGAGAGAGTGAGTGCGAGAGAGAGTGAGAGCAAGCAAGCAAGCAAGCGAGAGCGCGCGAGCGACCACGAGACAGAGAGCACGAGCAAGTGTGCGCCATGGCAGAATGTTCCAAAAAAAATATAAAACATACGTCACCCCAGACTACACTAAAGTGTACTTTTGCCAAATAGGGGTCAAAATAATGACAGTGTTGCTCGCTACACTGTTTGCAACAGTGACTTTTCTATTGCCAATGGTGGGTTAAGACTGTAAAAGATGTGTTGAGGTGAGTTTAACAGGTGTCATTCGTTCATTAGCATAGCTAACATTATTTGAACTAGCTGGCCAGCTGCTAAGGAGCTACTCTATTGCAGACATCCCACCTCTCCTGGAAGTCTCCCACAAATTGATGATTGCTACTCCCTGAGATGAGTTTTTGCTGGGTGGGATGTCTGTTATGTTGATGAGGGTCAGGGCCGAGAGCCAAAGCACAAGGGGAGAGGCCAGACTAAGAGTGGTCTACTAATCCTCCCAATTCACGAGTTCAACTCAGTGCTAACAGCCTGACTGGTGAAAACAAAATTGTTATGGAAACAGAGATGAAGAATCTTTCAAATCTCTTACTAACTCTTCCTTCAGTTAGTCCTGACGAAGGGTCTCGGCCTGAAATGTCAACTGTACCTCTTCCTAGAAATGCTGCCTGGCCTGCTGCGTTCACCAGTGACTTTGATGTGTGTTGCTTGAAGAATCTTTTATCTGTTTGCGACAGTATCTCTGAGGCTCCACCAGGATTCGACCATGAACCATACCTGGCACACAACAGAGAAGATGGCCACGAACAGACAGAGGTGGAGGACCTTAATTCCCACCTTAAACACCTGCTATGTAACAAACAGTAACTATACATTATACAGCCTTGAGATTTGTCTCCTTACAGGCAGCCACAACACACAAAAAAAACAAAAGAACCCATTAAAATAGGGGAAAAAGAAGACTGTCAAACATCCAATCTGCAGAGAGAAAACTAAACAAAAGTGCAAGCAAATGGCATTCAGAACTGAAGTTTTACAGAAGGCAGGAAGGCAGGCATCACTGCAGCCAGAGGAGGCCACAGCCCCCGTTGAATTCCTGCCTCCAATCTCATTGTTCTCAAACCTTAGTTGTAGAGCAATTTTTATCACTGGTCTTTGCAGCCCAGAGGCCAGAACGTGTGGTTAGTGTAGGACTGAGTTTTAACTGGCATAGTACTGGAAACCTGCCCCAAGATGTCCTTCACAGAGGATGGTGGAATTTTTTCACTGTCTCTAATGATTCTCCAATGTCTCTGACTTTCCAGGCATTCAAAAGCAATTAAAACTGAAGAAAGTTAAAAAGGATTATCGGAAAAAAAGCAACAATACTTAAAAAAAGTATTAACCACATTAAACTGAAGGAAAAATTATATATATTTTTAAAGTGATACAAATTTCCTCTTTGTCACCTGAACCAGAATCTCTATTAAAATCAATGGGGTTGTGGAAAGCACAGCAAGATTGGACCCCACCTCTGGACACAGGGGTATGGAATTTAAACAAGAGAAAATCTGCAGAATCTGGAAATCTGAAATGTCATGGCGCAAAATGTCGAATGTTCTCTTTTCCGTAGATTCTGCCTGGCCTGCTGAGTTCTTCCAGCATTTTGTGTGTGTTTTTAGTGGAAACTTAAATCCATTTCAAGAGATGGGAGGATCTAGGCAAACTTCTAGCACTATCCAACACTGTAAATCAGTGTAGAGAGAAGCAAAATCAGTGTTTCAGATTAAAGGTCTCATAATTTGATAGAATATTATAGTACAGTACAGGCCCTTCAGCCCACAATGTTGTGCCAATTTCACCTGATGCTACCCAACCTGTGGAAGATTTCCAGTATTACTGTGTTTTCAGATGATCAGACAGCACCCATGGAAAAAAAACAGAAATTAGAACACAGACCAGCACAATACAACACAGGCCCTATTGTCCATGAATTGGTGCTGACCTTTGAACCTACTTTATGCTTCCCTCCCCACATAGCCCATCATTTTATCTCATTAATGTGCCTGACTTGGAGTCTCTTAAATATCTCTAATGCCTTTACCGCCACCTCTGGCAGAGTGTTCCACATAGCCCTATCATCATCATCATCATGTGCCGTGTCATATGTCGTAGGCGATCATGGTCTTATGTCTATGATTGCTCTTGCCAATTTGTTCTACGGAAGTGGTTTGCCATTGCCCTCTTCTGGGCAGTGCCTTTACAAGACGGGTGACCCCAGCCAATATCAATACTCTTCAGAGATTGTCTGCCTGGCATCAGTGGTCACATCACCAGGACTTGTGAAAGGCATCAACTGCTCATTTGACCATCAACCACCTGCTCCCATTGCTTTGCATAACCCTGATCGGCGAGGGGTGGGGGGGGGTGGGGAAGGGGTGACTAAGCAGATGCTACACCTTGCCCAAGG
The DNA here is from genome assembly GCF_030028105.1 of Mobula birostris. Taxonomy (NCBI): domain Eukaryota; kingdom Metazoa; phylum Chordata; class Chondrichthyes; order Myliobatiformes; family Myliobatidae; genus Mobula; species Mobula birostris. Next base: position 17,261,682 of record NC_092372.1, on the reverse strand, counting down.
ATGACCTGCAGGCCAGCGGAGAGAAGGAGCACCTTACACCTCCACCCACCACATGTACTCGCCACATACTGTTGTAAAACAACCCCTGGCATCCCCCCTATACTTTCCTCCAATCACCATAAAATTGTACCTCATTTCCACACTGGGAAAAGGTCTCTGTTCACTGTCTCCATGTCTCTTATTATCTTATACTACTCTATTAATTCACCTCTCATCGTTCTTCGCTTCAAAGAGAAAAGCCTTAGCTTACCCAACCAAGCGGCAGGGCCTGCATCCAAGAGTGAGGAACAACCCGAAGTTTGGCCGATTTAAGCTCCGGACCAGATTGAAGAGGTCAGAGTGTTGGAGATGGAGGAGAGGGATGGGCCAATGTTCAGCTCACTGCTCACAAGGTTTACTCGTCACTGCACTGCACTGAGGCTGTGTCCTGGTTCAGCAGTAGGGATGACTGGCTTCATGGCTGTGAACTCACTTTTGTGAACTTCAGTTCGGAATGCTTTTCGCTTACTCATATTGCTTGCATGGTACGTGTTTATTTCCCTGCACATTGGGTGTTCGTCAGTCTTTTTTAAACAGGTTTTTTTCGTGTTTCTTTATTTTGTGGCTGTCTGTAAGGAGATGAATCTCAAGGCTGTATATAATATACATATTTTAGTAATAAATGTACTTTCAACTTTGAACTATTCCTATCAAACATGCCTTGTAACCCAGGCAGCATCCTGGTAAATCTCCTCTGTACTCTCTGTAAAGCTTCTACATCCTTCCTAAAACAAAGTGACCAGAACTTAGGGAGCTGAACTCATCCTAGCCTTAGTCTTGTGTTAATAGCTGCATTAGACGTGTTGAGATATGAACGAAAGGTGATCTGGAAGTCACAGTCTCAGAATAAGACAGCCATTTAGAATTGAAATAAGGGTCTGAAACCTCTCCACTCAGAAGTGGTGAATTCTTCAAATGCTCTACACTAAAGGGCATAGGAAATTCAGTAACTAAGTTTATTTCCTTAATTTTCAAGTAATCAACAAAGTTGAGATGGAAAATAACCACTGAATGGTAAGTTCAGCCATGTTCTTTTCGAATGGCAGTGTAGAATTGAGGAGCCCATTCCCTCTCTTATAAGTTATGTTCTTACACAAACTGTAATTAAACAGAAGAGATTTACAGTATTTACAGTATTCTGTATTGTGCTGGGCTATACAAAATCTGCCAGAAACTCCAGGTATCATTTAAGGACTGCATTTAAACTTCCTTGCTTCTTATGCTGTGTACATACATCTACTGATGCTTCTGGACACATCTTCAGTGATGTTCCTGGAATCATCGGGTGTTTCGGGTCTTTCAACATCATACAGGTGACTCAGCCGGGACTGATCAGACCCCAGCTTGTGTCCAGATGGCTAGCTACTTACGACTCCATAGCTCCCCTCTTTTGAGCCACAGCCATCTTGAGGCCCTCTCTGCTGCATCGGTGGTACTGCGGATGGCTCTCCTCTTCCTCTCTCCCTCGATGCCCAAAATGCTGAAGGCTCTAACTAAGGAACGGGCTACGAATCCCCTACAACCAACCTCCACTGGGAGACACCTCGCTCTCCATCCAGCCTGCTGACAGCTGCTGACCAGTCCTGCGTACTTGGAGAGCTTCCTTTCAAAGGCCTCTTCCTAAGCTATCTTCCCATGGGACTGTCAGCTCCAGCAGCACCACTTGCTTAGTAGACTCAGACACTAGGACAATGTCTGGTCGCAGGGTGGTGGCTGCGATATGGTTGGGGAACTTCAGCTGCCCTTCGAGGTCCACCAACAGCTGCCAGTCCCTTGCAGAGGTCAGAATATCAAAATAAATATTATTTATTATGGTCTAGCAAAAAAGACTGAAAGTAGCACCATGGTAGCATCATGGTTAGCAGGATACTATTACAGCTCGGGGCGATATGGAGTTCAGAGTTCAATTCCGGCACTGTCCTGTAAGGAGTCTCTGTAAGTACTCCCTGTGGAAAGCGTGGGTTTTCTCTGGGTGTTCTAGTATCCTCCCACACTCCGAAGTTGTACTGGGTAGATTATTTGGTCATTGTAAAAGGGTTAGGGTTAGGGTTAATTAGGGGTATTGGTGGTTGCTGGAGCAGTGTGGCTCAAAGGGGCTGAAAGGGGTTACTCTGCGCTATATCACTAAATATATAAATACATTATACACACATACATGGAACTACAGAGAAAATTTACAAGGCTGTTGACAGGACATGAGGACCTGAATTAAACGGTAAGTTTGAAGAGGTAAGCATGTTTTATTTTCTCTCTGGAGCATAAGGGAATGAGGGGAGATACGATAGAGGTACACAAAGTTATCAGGGTAAATGCAAGCAGGTTCTGTCATTTGAAGTTGGGTTAGACAAGAGCTAGAGGTCACAGGTCAAGGGTGAAAGATGAAATATTTAAGGAAAAATTGAAAGGGAATTTCTTCACTCAGAGTGTTGAACCATCTGCCAGCAGAAATGATGGATACGGCTTCAATTGCAATACTAAAGAGTAGTTTGGATAGGTACATACATCACTATACAGAAGTCTTAGGCACATATATAGCTGAGGTGTCTAAGACTTTTGCTCAGTATTGTAATAATTTTATGTATTGCACTGTACTGCTCTCATGAAAAAAAACATAAGTGAGTGATGATAAATGTGATTCTGACATGAGTCACTGTTGTGGACTAAGAGTGGGAAGGGGGCAGGGAGAGGGGAATCATGGTTGTGGGAAAGAGAACGGAGAGGGGAGGGAGTGCAAAGCACCAGAGAGACGTTCTGTAATGATCAATAAACCAGTTGTTTGGAATCAAATGACCATTCCTGGTGTCTCAGGGCTGGGTGTGCCTGCACCCATGCCATCCCACCTCGACAGTCCTCTGCCGCCTGTCCCACATTCCACCCTTGCCATTCCCAACATACTTTGCTCCTGCCAGACTTTCAAAATCGCTTAGTGTTCCACATTGTCAAATGCAGTACTGTGCAGAAGTCTTAGGCACCCGAGCTATATATATATATATATGTGCCAAAGACTTGCACAGCACTGTAGATAGGAAGGCTGTGGAGGGCTATAGTCCAGGTGGGCGTCAATGGACGCATGGACTAGATGGGCCAAAGGTCTTGTTTTTGTGCTGTGGCGCTTAGTGACTCCATCTCCAAAGTACTTCATTAGAACTGTCAATTCCATTATTGGTGGAGATTCTGCCCCTGTTGTTGCCAAAGTTCTCTGTGTTTTTGAAACACAAATAAAGATTGTTACCCCCCTCACCGGACTCGTATACAAACTTGGCTTGATAGCCAACTTGGCTAGCAGCCACGTGACCTGGCGGTGAGAAAGCCACCTTTATAACAATATATGTCTAGGGCTAGTATGATTTGGGGTTCAACCAAACAGGTAATTTGGGATGTTCCCATTAACAGAAGCTCAATTTGAGTGAATGCTGTGTAAATACTGCCAATACAGAGGTACTGGTCGCTAAAAATGACAAATCATACACCAACATAAAATTATAAAGCAAGTATATTTACCAATTTCAGTTTTATCAAACAGTTACTAATAGAAATTAAAGGAAGTAAAAAAAATAATAGGACCCATTACAGTTATACCAGTCTAAATGTGCACATGAACGTTGGAGCTCATCTTTTCCAAACGCTGGATATAACAGTTACGACACTAAAGTCTCAACACCAATCATCGGTAGAACTTCCCATCTTGGACTCCTTCATCTTGCAGAGCACTCCTTGCAATAGTGTCTTCCTGTCGGGTCGAATCTTACGGTCGTCTAACTGATCTTCTCTTCTCCACAATTCCTGCCAAAAGACCACGAACCTGACCACTGGCTGTCACAAATCTCTCTCCACCCAGCTCTCACTAGAAAATTCTCCTGATCCCATCATCCTGATTGGCAGACACAACGTTCCAAAGTTGAACAACGTGGCCCCTTATCTCTAGCCGAAACCAAAACATTATCCCAGCAGGACATAAACACAAGGAAATCTGCAGATGCTGGAATTTCAAGCAACACACATAAAAGTTGCCAGGCAGCATCTCTAGGAAGAGGTACAGTCGACGTTTTGGGCCGAGACCTGACGAAGGGCCCAAAATATCGACTGTACCTCTTCCTAGAGATGCTGCCTGGCCTGCTGCGTTCACCTGCAACTTTTATGTGTGTTCCTAGCAGGACACACTGCTTTTACAGAAACTACTAAAATGAAATATCTCACAGCATAGTGGCAGAATTCTTGACCAGGAAACTACAGGGTCATATCAAAACTTGAGCTGAACCCTAGTATCTATGGAGATGAAAAGGACTCTGCTCTAGAATGTAAAGTCTCAAAGTTCTTTTGGAGGAGTTTATCAGTAAAAACCAAAGCCATTAAAGTAAATCTCAGAAAGGCAAAGTATGTGTAGATGCAGCAGAAACTTCAGAAGTTAATCTGGAAGGAACTGCTTGATGTTGAGTCAGTTGTGGAACAATGGGCGTCAATTTAAAGAGGTAATACACGCAATGCAGGAAATGTTCATACTTAAGGTTGGGAGAAACAATAAAAACAATATATCAACTATTTGGATGAATAAATTATTCATTATACAGCTATATAAGAAATTCAGAAAAAATAGTAGTGACATTAACCATAGGGCATATGAAAGTATGAGAGCTATGGGGAATTTCAGAGTGCCAAAAGGCAAGCTGAGAAGGATATTAATAATAATGCTAAATTTGACCTCAAGAGATTTTTTTAACAATACTTTAGTAGTAAACAAAAACTCAAGGAGGAAGTTAAGTATATTTGGAATAATAGTGGGGTTATACATAATACAGAGAAGGACTCAAAGGATACTCTTAACTCATATTTTGCTAAAGTATTCACCTGTGAAGTTGTTAGCAATATGCTAGTAAGTGTAGAGAAAAATAAAGTTGTTTTAAGTGACTTATAAATCTTAGAAAATTAGGTCCTGCTTCAGTTAATAAAAGTTAACAAATCTCCAGGGCCAGAGAACATATATCCAAGGGAACTTAGCAAGCTCTGTGATGAGATGTACAGACCCCTTACATGTAATTTTCAAAAGTCAGTGAAGACTGGGGAAGTCCCTACAGACTGGAAATGGGCTACCATTGTCCTAGTATATACTGTATGAAGGCTGACTGCACTGAACTTGGTAACTATAGACCAGTAAGCTTAACATGTATTGTACGTAAGATAATGGAAACAATAATAAAGAATGAGATGGAAAAGAAGATGCTAAGAAGAGTAAACATGAGGAATTCTGCAGATGCTGGAAATTCAAGCAACACACATCAAAGTTGCTGGTGAACGCAGCAGGCCAGGTAGCATCTCTAGGAAGAGGTACAGTCGAGGTTTCGGGCCGGGACCCTTCGTCAGGACTTCATCAGTCATTAAAACACAATTAGGATGGGATGGGGGAGGGGCTTGCTTTCCTCAATCTTCTTAGGAAGTGAAGATCCTGCTGTGTCTCCTTGTTCAGGAAGGTAATATTAAGGAACCAGGTAAGGTCATTTATGATGTGAACTCCCAGGAACTTAACTCTCTCTACAGAGGAGCTGTACATTCACAGAGAGGGACAGTTCATGTCCAACTTCCTGAAGTCCACAATGACTTCCTTGGTCTTTTCCACGTTCAGGCTTAGGTTGGTTTCTTATGCCAATCCACCAGCCGCTCCACTTCCTCTCTGTATTCCATCTCGTCATCACCGAGGCCAGCCACTTTTGTGTCATCTGCAAACTTGATGACACAGTTTGAGCTGGATCCTGCGACGCAGTCATGCATCAGCAGTGTGAACAGCAGCAGGCAGAACACACAGCCTTGGGGAGTGTCAGTGCTTAGCTTTTTTTCTGTAAGGTTGGACTGGAGAAACTGGGGTTGTTATCAGTGAAGCAAAGATCAATATGAGCAGATCTGTAGAGATAAACAATATCATCCCTGGTTTAGATAGGGTAATCAGAGAAAAATATTTGCCTCCAATGAAAGATTCAATGACCAGAGGAATACAAATTTTGTCATGGTCCGGTCCGTGAACTCTGCATTCCGGTTCATGGTCCGGTCCATCGATCCATATTCCAGGTTTTCCGGTTTTCCTTTGTCCTTTTGTGTGCCTTAATTGAGGCACATGATTCTGATTTTGGGCTGGCTACATAAACAGCTCCTGGGGTCAGCTGCAGTTGCTTACGTCAAGCTAAAAGGGCAAGTTGGAGGAGTTTTTGTGACAAGGTAGGAAGAAAAACACCTGTGGGAGAGATATGAGGAATGATTAAGAGGATGGGAGGAGATAGAAGGGAATGGGAACATCCAGTAATGATATCTGAGGAGGAAACTGCAGTCTCTAGTAGGGCTAAGGCTGAGGTCACGGCCAAGTCATTTGTACTGATACACAGTTCAGAAAATTTGTCTGAAGAAGGGAGAAGAAGAAGGGAAAGAATAATGAGCCAACACCCAGGTGTGTTAAGCAGGAGGGAAGGAACAGATGATATAATTGATGATCCATTTACATTAGCAGAAATGGTGAGAGCAATAAAGAGATTGAGACCAACCTCCCCAGGGAAAGATCTGATATGCTCTGTGATGCTAAAAAATCTAGGAGAAGGAGCGCTCTTGAAGTTGCTGCATTTTTATAACAGAGTGTGAGAGGAGGGAAGATTACCAAGTGCATGGAAAGAAGCAGTAGTAATTCCAATAAGGAAGCCTGGCAAGGATCTGTCAAAACCCACTAGCTACAGACCAATTGCATTAACATCAAGTATATGTAAGATAATGGAAAGGATGATAACACAAAGGTTATCATATGAACTTGAGAAAAGGGGAATGCTGGCAAGTTAACAGAGTGGTTTTAGAAAGGGAAGGAATTCCATGGACTCAGTGATTATGTTAGAGACTGAAATAAGGAAGGCTCAGGCAAATAGAGAGTCAGAAGTGGCAGTGTCTTTGACATTGAAAAAGCCTATGATATGATGTGGAAGGAAGGATTATTAATTAAACTGCACAAGATGGGGGTTGGTGGGAGAGTTTTTAATTGAATTAAAGATTTTTTGTTTGGTAGAAAAATTCAAGTTCAGATTGGATCAGAATTATGAAAACAGTACATAGTGGAAAATGGCACACCTCAAGGTAGTGTGATTAGCCCGTTACTTTTCATCATTATGATCAATGATGTCTTCACAAAGGTACCAGTGGATATAGGTAGGTCACTGTTTGCGGATGATGGGGCCTTGCGGAAAAGAGGCAGGAACATGGACCATATAATCAGGAAACTACAAGAAGCAATTGATGAAGTGGTGGAGTGGGGTTATGATTGGGGATGTAGATTTTCAGTAGATAAAACTCAAACTGTATTTTCTACCAGGAAAAGGGTTGAGGTAGGGAAGAAGTTAAGAATGTATGGGGTTGAATTAGAAAGGGTTGCATCATTTAAATTTCTGGGAGTTGTATTTGATTCACGATTAACATGGGTAGACCATATCAGGAAAGTTGAGGAGGAATGTAAAAAAAGTAATAAATGTGATGAGATGTTTGACTGATAGGGAATGGGGAGCAAGTTGTTCAGCTTTGAAGAGAATGTATGTGGCTTTAGTGAGATCTGTATTGGATTATGGAAATATAGTATATGGATCAGCAGCTAGGTCTCTTATAAGGAAATTGGATGTGATTCAGGCTCAGGCCTTGAGAGTGTGCAGTGGAGCTTTTAAAACGTCACCAGTGTCAGCCCTACAGGTAGAAATGGGAATAATGCCTTTGGAACTAAGAAGGATGCAACTGATGGCAAACTACTGGGCTAACTTGCAGGGGCACAATGATTCTCACCCTACTAAAGGAGTGTTGCAGGAGTGCTGGGAAAATGGGAGGTTTCAGAGGGATACCTTTAGTCGGGTAGGGAATGATATTGCGAAAGAATGTGGAGTATTTGATCTGAGGATAAGTCCTTCAGTAGTTTATCCGGTTGTAGCTCCATGGAAGCTTGTATGGCCTGACATAGACTGGCATTTGTTAGAGGTAAAAAGGAAAGAAAGATATAAAACAGATTTGGTAAATGCATTTAACTGTTATGTGATGGAAAAGTATAGTGATTATACTCACATTTATACGGATGGTGCGAAGGAATCTGAAACAGGAGTGACAGGGTTTGGGGTGGTAATACTAGCAAAAGAAATTGGAATCAGCAGAAGAACATCTAATAAGTTAGGGGTGTTTACAGTGGAGATGCTGGCAGTGTTGGTTGCGTTGCAATGGGTGCAGAAAGCCAGACAAGTTAAAGCATTGATATGTTCAGATTCATCCTCAGTTCTAGCAAGTTTAAGGTCTTTTCACACAAACAGTCGGCAAGATGTACTTTATGAAGTCCTTCAGTTACTTACAAGAATTGCAAATCAGGTAGGTCAGGTAAAATTTCTATGGGTTCCAGCACATGTAGGGGTGAAGGGGAATGAGAGGGTGGATGAGTTGACAAAGAGGGCGTTAAAGAAAGAAAATGTGGAAATGCACATTAGTATCAGTAAAGCAGAGGTTAAGTGTGTAATCTGGGAAAAAGTCAACCGAATGTGGCAAGAAAGATGGGACAGGGAGGGGAAAGGGAGGCATTTATATCAAATACAAAAGAATGTTGCAGTTACTAGGGTAGGTAATGGAAACAGAAGAGAGGAAATTGTGTGGACTAGGTTAAGGCTGGGGCATTGTGCATTAAACAAAACATTGAAAATGATAGGGAAACACCAGACAGGATTGTGTGAGGAATGTCAGGAAGAGGAGTCAGTAGAACATGTAGTTCTGAGTTGCAGGAAGTATGGGATACAGAGAGAGATGATGAGAAATAAATTAAGGGAGTTGGGGATGCAGGAATTCACATTAAAAGGGTTGCTGGGCATGGGTGAGAGAGCACAAGGGTGAAGGGATTTAGAATGTATGTCTAGTGCACATTCTGGAGCAGAGGGTGGCGGTAATGCACCATTAAGCTGGATGCCAACTGCTGTAAAACAAGATACAGACAGATAGCTTCAGTTGCTGGACTGTGCCCTTCCCTTCACCTTCTGCCTTGGCCTTGGCCTGAAGACTTGCCTGTGTCCTTGCCTGTATTGCTGTCAAGTTCTACTGCTGGAGCAAGACTAGAGCTTTGCTGTGTCTAGATAAGGAACTGTTTTTCATTGTTTGGAACTGTCTCTGTGTCCATGCCTTCACTAGGTAGGTCTGGCTGTTTGCTGCTACCTTGTGTTGAGGACTGTGTCCATGCCTTTGCTAGATAGGTCCAGCTGTTTGCCGCTACCTAGTGTTGGGAACTGTCTCTTTGTGTTCATCATTCTGTGTATGAGTCCTGGCCCTACATCCTGTTCCCAAGGAGGGGTCCTGGCTTGGTGTTCCATGTTCCTGTTCTCCCTTGGCCAAGGCTCCTGCGTTCCTGTTCTCCCTTGGCCAAGGCTCCTGTGTTCCTTTTCTCCCTTGACCATGTGCCTCGTCTTGCCCAGGAGTCTCTCGTTCTATCCTGTAGTCATGTCATATCCTTGCCTAGTTCTGGGGTCTGAGCCTGAGTCAAGACCCAGGTTCTGGGTCCTTGTCCAGTCTCTGGCTCGGAGTCCAAGCCCAGGTTCCTAGTTCCTTGTCCTGGTCCCACTTGCCAAGCCAATGTCCTAGCCCAAGTCTGTGTTCTTGTCCCAGGTCTCTAATCAAGTCCTGTTCCTAGTACTTCAGTGTCTGTGTCTTGCATCTGGGTCCACCACCAATACTTCTCTTCTCTCCCCCCCCCCCCCCGCCCCATGACAAAAATTTAATATTCTGGCCATGACAAGATGAGAGAAGTTATTGCGCTCCACACCTGAGAAAATGGCCAAGGACAAACATAAATGGAGGACCTTCATTGCTGCCCTAAATGCCAGAGGCACAATGGGCAGTAAGTAAGGTAAGAGAAGTGGTGTAAGGAAAGACTTATTTACTCTAAGACTATTTTACATCTGGAATTTAGTGACTGAATACAAAATAATGGCATCATTAAGGCAAAGTAATAGAAATGTCTTAAATTTAAAAGTAAGCAACATCTGAGCCATTGCAATAAATACAAAACAAATTTGCATTCATTGCCATTCCTATTCCCTTCATGTATTGGAAAATGTGTAACGTGTAGATGAAATAAATACTTTTTACAAAATCCTGATATTTAACTTGGGGGATTTGACTGCAGAGAGCAACCAGCTAAGAGTCAGCCTTGCTTGTTACTGCTATTTTTGACTACATATTTATTCCCAACTCATTTTAAGCCAGTGCTTCAAGTTAAGGGAGTCATCCACATGCCACATCACGTCAGTTCAGATTTATTTAGTAAGGTAGTAATGGTTATCACTTTCTTGAAAGGAGTGAACCAGAAAGCATTCATTCCTACTGGCCAAGTTCTCACGTGCTGGGTGCCATCATCACAGAGGACAGACATGTTTGTCAATTGTTCTTGCCTCTTACTTGTAATTGATTGCTCACCAACTTTAACGACAGGATGTGGCAGGATTGTACAGTTTTAATATACTGTGCAAAGGTCTTAGGTGCATATATATAGCTGGCTAGGACTTTTCCACAGTACTGTAGTAATTTTATTTATTGCACTGTACTGCTGCCACAAAAAAATCAATTTCTTTGACATATGTGAGTGATGATAAACCTGATTCTGATATGGTTTTGCCACCCGGGACATGCCATCTTTTCATTACTACCATCGAGGAGGTACAAGAACCTAAATACCTACACTCAATATTTTTGGAACAACTTCTTCCTCTCTTCCAATAGATTTCTGAATGGTCCATGAACCCATGATCACTGCCTCAGAATTCCTCTTTTGCATTATCCACTTATGTATAAATTGTAGTGATTTTTAAAAATGTCTATTGTACTCCTGCCACAAAATAACACATTTCATAACATATATAAGATGCTGGAGGAACTCAGCAGGACCGGCAGCATATATGGAAAGGAATAAAATGTTGACGATTTGGGCCTAGATCTTTCATTCGGACTGGAAAGGAAGGGTGAAGAAGCTTGAATAAGAACATCTGGGTGGGGGCTACATGTCAGAACGGGAATGGGAATTGGAATTAAAAATCTTCCTTGTTGCAGATGGGTGAAGGTGCTTGACAAAGCAACCTCCCAATCTTCATTGGGTCTCACCAATGTGGAGGAGGCCATAGTGGAAGCACCAGATACAGTAGACGACCCCTAAAGATTTGCAGGTGAAGTGCTGCCCTACCTGGAAGCACTGTTTGGGGCCCTGAATGGAGGTGTGGGAGGAGGTGAAAGGGGATGTGTAGCTTGCAGGGTAAGTGCCAGAGGGGAGATTAGTGAGGAGGTACGAACTGACGAGGGAATCACACAGTGACCCCTGTGGAAAGTGGAGAGGACATATTTGAGAGTAGGATCAGGTTGAAAATGGCGGAAGTTGTAGAGAATGATGTGCTGGATGTGGAGGCACATGCAGTGGTAGCTAAGGACAAGAGGGCTGCTATCCCTATTAAGGTGGGGGGAAGATGGGTTGAGGGAAAAGTCTGGAAAATGGAGGAGTTGCAGGTGAGGGTAGCATCAATAGTGGAGTAGGGAAACCCCTACTCTTATTCTTTGAACTCCTATTCTTTGAAGACGGAGGATATCTCTGTTGTCCTGGAAAGGAAAGCTGCATCCTGGGAACAGATGTAGCAGAGGCAAATGAATTGAGAAAAGGGAATGTCATTTTTACAGCTGACAGGATGAGTAGAAGTATAGTCAAAGTAGCTGTGAGAGCCAGTAGGTTTATAAAAGATGTTGGTAGACAGTTTGTTACCAGAGAAGAGTGTCAGAAATGGACCAAGTGAATTTAAGGGCAGGGTGGAAGCTCAAGGCAAATTTGATGAGCTCAGCATGGGTGCATGAAGTAAAACCAATGTAGTGCAGAAAGAGTTGGGAAGAGTTACCAGGGAACAGTTGAAAGTTGGACTGTTCTGCGTAGCCTATGAAAAGGCAAACATAGCTGGAGTCCATGCAGGTAACCATGGCTACACTTTGAGTTTGGAGAAAGTGGGAGGGGCCGAAGGAGAAATTGATGAGGGTTGGGACAAGTTCTGCCAGACGGAAGAGGGTGGTGGAGGAAGGGCTTTTATCAAGAGAAAAACAGATCTTTAAGGTCTTGTTGAAGGGGGATAGAAGTGTATAGGGACTGGATGTCCATGATGAAAGTAAGGCAATCAGACCCAGGGAACAAAATTGTTAAAGAGATTGAGAGCATGTGAAGTGTTGTGGATGTTTGTGGGAAGGGACAGACAGAAGTGGGATCAAACGGAGTCGAGCTATACAGAGACAAGTCCAATGGGACAGAAGCAGGCAGAAACAGTGGACCTACCTGGATAGGCAAGTCACATCATACAGTCTTTCAGCGATAATAAACCTGATTCTGATTCAAGGCAGAGCTATTCCATCCCCATGTTACAGATATGCTGCCATGTAACCACTTTGCTTGTCAGCTGTGTGTAGCAGGGTGGAGATACGTCTCTACTAGAAGAGTTGTAAAGCATTCCCTCCGCTAGCCTACAGGTCGCCCTAGGCAAGGTGTAGCACCTGCTCAGCCCCCTCCCCAGATCAGTGTCATGTGAAGCCATGGGAGCAGGAGCTTGATGGTCATATGAGCAGCTGATGCATATCATAAGTCTTCATTATTTGTTGAGATAGAGCATGGAATATGTCCCTCTGGCCTTAGAGCCACACCTCTCAGCAATCCCCTGGTTTATTTTAATTGTAGCCTAATCATGGGATAATTTACAATGACCAAGTAACCTACCAACTGGTACATCTTTGGAATGAGAGGGTAAATCAGAGCACCCAGAGGAAACCCATTCAGTGACAGGGAGAATGTACAAACTTCCTATAGCGAGTGACGGGAACTGAACCCATGTTGTTTGTATAGTAAAGTGTTATTTCAACTACTACACTACCATGCCATCACTGATGCCAGGCATATAATCTTTGAAGAGTATTAATAATGGCTGGGGTCACCCATCAGGTTAAGGTGAATGCAATGGCAAACCACTTCCGTAGAAAACATTTTCCAAGAACAATCAGTCATGAGACCATGATTGCCCACATCATATGATATGGCACATAATGATGATGATGGTGATGATGCCTCTCACCTGCTTCAATAATGGGCCCCTTCACCAAGAATCCAGCTATTATTGGCCAAGTCTCTGAAACTTAACACACATCTGCATTTGTTAGTGACGATGACTTTACAGGGTGAAAGGAACTTGTATCCAAATTGAATGTCTAGATCAAAATTAGGTAGATGCTCTGGTTTTATTCCTAATGCTTTTTACTTGTAGCACTGTTATACATCTATATTCTAGGCATTTTCAGCAGATATAATGCAATGGGTTGAAAGGAATACATAGGTCAGACTGTGTTCATTTTCAAAGGAAGCCAGCACGATTCTCACAAAGCTGATGGCTTCATTCTTTCATTTGCTAAATTAATAGCTTTCCGATATTTATTTATTCATTGAATTTGAATCTGCAAACTACGTTGCTTGAATTAAAACATTAGTCGATTTGTGTTGCTAGACAAACAACAACATAACACCAATTCTATGGGCCTAATTACTACGTTTCCTGTTCCAGCTAATTAGACAAGTTCCTTTCTTTTCTGATATTTTTATTATTATTATTATCCAAAATTAATGAGTACAGTGAAGTAAGCAACATTACTATATCTCAAGAAAAAAAAACCATTATTTAAAAGATTGAAACAGTTTTGGTGATAATGGGGGGGAAACCCTACTAAGCAAGAAAAAGTGAGGGGGGAAAAAACCCCATTAGGTGTTTAACCCTGGAGCCATGCGTCATACAAAAAGCTTCTAAAAATAAACATCAAACCGCCAGCAAGAAAAAAAAAATCAAAAATTTACAATTAGATCATGGAGAATCCATCGATTAGCTGAAATGATAACGAGCAAATGAACCCGATCTTTTCTCAAAATCAAACATAGGTTCGAAGGTTCGACTTCTAATTTTCTCCAAACTAAGACATAGCATCACTTGAGAGAACCATTGTGACAAAATGGGAGCTGACGTATCCTTCCACTTCAACAAAATGGCCCTCCTAGCTATCAATGTAACAAATGTAATAACATGTTGGTCAGACACAGATACCACAGAGATTTTGAGGAATTATTCCAAAAAGCAGTTAATTTGTTAGGTTGTAAATTAATTTTAAGTGCTTTAGAAATTGTCGAAAAAACTGACTTCCAGAATTGTTCCAGTATAGAACAAGACCAAAACATGTCAGTGTAGCTGTCTCAGTTTTACATCTATCACAATAACTTTCAACATTAGGAGATATTTTGGACAATCTCTCCTTCGTCAAATGGTAATGATGTACAATTTTAAGTTGAATCAGTGAATGACTAGCACAGATCGAAGAAGAGTTAACCAGCTTCAGAATCTGTGTCCAATCGTCCGTCATAAAAGTCAAATTGAGTAACTTTTCCCAATCTTGGTTAATCTTAAATAAAGGACGTTTATCCCATTGTAATACAGGTGTCCCCCGCTTTTCAAAAGTTTGCTTTACGAAACCTCACTGTTACAAAAGACCTACATTAGTACCGTGTTTTCGCTTTCAGAAGGTGTTTTCACTGTTATGAAAAATAAAGCAGCGCGCCATAAAAAATCAGTGCGCGATGAATGGCAGCGCGTGCCCCGAGCAGCCACTCTCCCCTGGATTCTCGCCGGCATTGATTAAATACGAGCCTATGAGCAGCCGTTAGCAAGATGAGTTCTAAGGTATCGGAAAACCCTGAAAGAGCTCGTAAGGGTGTTACACTTAGCGTAAAACTAGACATAATTAAGCGTTTCGATCGTGGTGAACCAAGTAAGGACAACATGAGTTTGGCTTGTGGAAGCTGACGAAGATGATGTTGAAGAAGTTTTGGCATCCCATGACCAAGAACTGACAGATGAAGAGCTGCTGCAATTGGAAGAAAAAAAGGATAACAATCCAAACCAAGTGAGTAATGATGAAGTACGACTTTAATTTTGAAAGGATACGTCGGTTTAGGAGATATTTGCAGGATGGTTTGAGTACTTACAAAGAACTGTATGATAGAAAAATGCGCGAGGCTCAGCAGTCAAGCAAGCCTTCCACATCAGCCACAGCAGATGACGAACCTCAACCTTTGACATCGAGGTGGGCAGTCATAGAAGAAGATGAGCTGCCTGCTCTAATGGAAACAGACGATGAGATGACACCCCAGTGTCCCACCACCTCAACCCCCAGGCCACGGACAGATACCGATTCGTGGAGAATGCAATGGAGGAGGCACACAGCACATTAAGAAAAAAGCCAAAATAAACATGCTAATTAACTAGGTGCCGCCGACACGTAATTGTTGGCCCAGATCAGAGGCGATGCCTCACCTGGAAGGACTGTCTGGGGCCCTGGATGGTGGCAAGAGAGGAGGTGTAGGGACAGGTGTAGCACTTACGCTTACAGGGATAAGTGCCGGGTGGGAGATCTGTTGGGAGGGACGCGTGGATCAGAGTCGTGGAGGGACAGGTCCTGGAGGAAAGCGGAGAGGGGTGGAGAGGGAAAGATGTGTTTAGTGGTGGGGTCCTGTTGAAGGTGGCGGAGGTTACGGAGGATAATGCGCTGGATCCGGAGGCCGGTGGGGTGGTAGGTGAGGACAAGAGGAACTCCGTCCCTGTTGTGGTGGCAGGAGGATGGGGTGAGGGCCGAAGTGTGGGAAATGGAGGAGATGCGGGTGAGGGCATCATTGATGATGGCAGAAGGGAAACCACGATCCTTAAAGAAAGAGGACATTTGAGATGTCCTGGAAGGGAAAGTCTCATCCTCGGAGCAGGTGCAGCAGAGACAGAGGAACTGGGAATAGGTAATGGCATTTTTGCATGTGGCAGAGTGGGAAGAGGTGTAGTCGAGGTAGGTATGAAAGTCAGTGGGCTTGTAGAAGATGTCAGTGGACAGTCTGTCTCCAGAGATGGAGACTGAGACATCGAGAAAGGGGAGAGAAGTGTCCGAGATAGAGCAAGTGAATTTGAGTGCTGGGTGGAAGTTTGAAGTCAATGAAATTGACGAGCTCAGCATGGGTGCAGGGAGCAGCACCAATGTAGTCGTCAATGTACCGAAGGAAAAGTTGGGGAGCAGTACCAGTATAGGTTTGGAGCACAGACTGTTCCACATAACCAAAGAAGAGACAGGCATAGCTGGGGCCCATGCGAGTGCCCATAGCTACACCCTTGGTCTGAAGAAAGTGGGAAGAGCCAAAAGAGAAGTTATTAAGTGTGAGTACCTGTTCTGCCAACCGAAGGAGGGCAGTGGTGGTGGGGAACTGGTGAGGTCTATTGCCCAGAAAGTAGCGGAGGGCTTTGAGGTCTTGATGGGGAATGGAGGTGTATAAGGATTGGACATCCATAGTGAAAATGAAGCGGTCAGGACCAGGGATCTGGAAGTTATTGAAGAGGTGGAGGTCATGGGATGTATCATGGATGTAGGTGGGGAGGGACTGAACTATGGGTGACAAAATGGAGTCCAGGTAGGCAGATACAAGTTCGGTGGGACAGGGGCAGGCAGAAACTATGGGTCTACCAGGACAGTCAGGCTTGTGGATTTTGGGGAGGAGGTAAAACCGAGCGGTACGGGGTGTGGGAATTATGAGTTTAGCGGCTGAGGATGGAAGGTCTCCAGAGTTGATGAGGGCAGTGATGGTACGGGAGACAACAGTTTGATGTTTTTTGGTGGGGTTCTGTTCCAGGAGTAAGTAAGAGGAGGTGTCAGAGAGCTGCCGTATGGCCTCAGTGAGGTAGAGGTCCGTCCGCCAGACTACTACGGCACCACCTTTGTCAGCGGGTTTGATGGTGAGGTTGGGATTAGTGCGGAGAGAGTGGAGGGCAGTGCGTTCAGAGGGAGTGAGGTTAGAACAGGAGAGAGGAGTGGTGAATTTGAGACGGTTGATGTCTCGGCAACAGTTGGAGATGAAAAGATGGAGTGCAGGTAGAAGGCCCGGGCAGGGCGTCCAGGAGGAGGAGAGTTGAAGACAGGAGAAGGGGTCATCAGTAGGGGGAGGGGAATCCTTGCCCAAGAAGTAGGCTCGGAGACGTAGGCGACGAAAGAAGAGTTCAGCGTCATGGCGGGAACGGAACTCATTGAGGTGTGGATGGAGGGGGACAAAAGTGAGGCCCTTGCTAAGGACAGAACACTCTGCCTCAAAGGGGAAGGTCAGAGGAGATGGTGAAGACACGGCAAGGGTTGGGGCTGGGGTCAGAGGAGGGTAAAGAGTGGGAGGTCTTAGGAGGGAGAGGGGGGTTGGGATATTCAGGGAGAGTGGGGTTGGGGTGGATGAGGGATCAGAGGAATGGAGGTGATGAGGGGTAGGGGGAAGGTTGGGCGTCGTGGGGAGGAAAGAGGGTAGTGGGGGAATAAGACAGGAGGTAGGAGGCAGTAAGAGGGGTCCCAATTTGGAGAGGGTCAGGATTCGGTCCGAGCTGGATCTGGAGCTGGGGGTGGCAGAGCCTGTAGCCTTCAGGGCCCCAAAACTGAGGTCGGAGTCGGAGGCGAGTGAGTCCATGGCCTGCCGGGGGCTGGTGCCCTATTCTGGTACTGCTCCCCAAATATTCCTTCGCTACATTGACAACTACATTGGTGCTGCTTCCTGCACCCATGCTGAGCTCGTCAATTTCATCGACTTTACTTCAAACTTCCACCCAGCCCTCAAATTCACTTGGTCTATCTCGGACACTTCTCTCCCCTTTCTCGATGTCTCGGTCTCCATCTCTTGAGACAGACTGACATCTTCTACAAGCCCACTGACTCTCATAACTACCTCGACTATACCTCTTCCCACCCTGCCACATGCAAAAATGCCATTACCTATTCCCAGTTCCTCCGTCTCTGCCGCATCTGCTCCCAAGATGAGGCTTTCCAATCCAGGACATCTCAAATGTCCTCTTTCTTTAAGGATCGTAGTTTCCCTTCTGTCATCATCAATGATGTCCTCACCCGCATCTCCTCCATTTCCTGCACTTCGGCCCTCACCCCATCCTCCCGCCACCACAACAGGGACAGAGTTCCCCTTGCCCTCACCTACCACCCCACCAGCCTCCGAATCCAGCACATTATCTTTCGCAACTTCTGCCACCTTCAACAGGACCCCACCACTAAACACATCTTTCCCTCTCCACCCCTCTCCGCTTTCCGCCGGGATCTGTCCTTCCGCGACTCCCTGATCCACATGTCCCTCCCCATGGATCTCCCACCCGGCACTTATCCCTGTAAGCGTAAGTGCTACACCTGTCCCTACACCACCTCTCGCCACCATTCAGGGCCCCAAACAGTCCTTCCAGGTGAGACAACACTTCACTTGTGAGTCTGTTGGGATCATCTATTGCATCCGGTGCTCCTGGTGCGGCCTCCTCTACATCGGTGAAACCCGACACAGATTGGGGGACCGCTTCGTCGAGCACCTCCGCTCCGTCCACCACAACAGACAGAATCTCCCAGTTGCCACCCACTTCAACTCTTATTCACATTCCCATTCGGATATATCCATACATGGCCTCCTCTACTGCCATGATGAGGCTAAACTCAGGTTGGAGGAGCAACACCTCATATACCGTCTAGGTAGTCTCCAGCCCCTTGGTATGAACATAGGATTCTCCACCTTCCAGTAATTCCCTCCCCCTCCCCTCCCCTGTCCCAATTTTACTCTGCCACCTCCCCCAGCTGCCTATCACCTCCCTCATGGTTCCGCCTCCTTCTACTACCCATTGTGTTTTCCCCATTCCTTCTTCACCTGTCCTGCCTATCACCTCCCTGCTTCCCCTCCCCCACCCCTTGATCTTTCCCCTTATGGTTTTTCACCTGGCACCTACCAGCCTTCTCCTTCCCACCCTCCCCCCACCTTCTTTATAGGGCCTCTGCCTCTTCCCTCCACAGTCCTGATGAAGGGTTCCAGCAAGAAATGTTGACTGATCGATTCCACGGATGCTGCCCGACCTGCTGAGTTCCTCCAGCGTGTTGTGAGAGTTGCTTTGACCCCAGCATCTGCAGAGTATTTTTACAAAACTTTGAGGGTTATAGGTAGGGTAAATGCAATCAGGCTTTTCCAATTAGGTGAGACGAGAACTAGAGTTAAGGATGAAAGGGGAAATATTTAAGGGGAACCCAAGGGGGGACGACGTCACACAGAGGGTGGAGCCAGTGCACAATGAGCTCCCAGGGGAAAGTGTTGGATGTGTGTTTCATTTCAATATTTAAGATAAATTTGGATAAGTACATGGATGAGAGGGCTATAGTCCATGTGTGCATCAATGAGACTAGGTAGAATAAAGCCTGATTTATACTTGTGCGTTAAATGAATGCCGTAGGCATGGCGTAGCTGCAAACCCTACGCTGTATCTACGCTGAACCCTACGCCATAGCCTAACGCGCACCTCTCCCAAAATGTAACTACGCGTTGCGGCGTCGCAGACCGCAACAACTGTGATTGGTCCGCTTGGTAGCATCGCATTTCCTCCTACGCTGCAATAGCTTCCCATTGGGGGACTGAAGGGCAGGGAAGGAACTCTGGCTGCAATGCTTTCTATAAAGCTTTACAGACCTCCGAAATTATGGAGGACCCTGTGCTTGACAACATTTTGTAGCTAGCTGCTACAGCCTGTTGACTTCCACCTGAAGCTAAAACTCGAATGGTGATTGCCAGTCTCTGAGTATACTGTGCGTACACTGATGTGAAATAAGTGGTTGGAGACGATGAACCAAATCGTCAAATCTATCTGCCGACATCCGAAAATATTTGAAATGCATTCCCTCGTCCATGTCTCTCAGTGGCCGGACAAGCACAGAAAATTCACTCTCCTTCAGTTTCAGTCGCCATTGTTCGAAGTTTGAGTTTCTTTATGCTGAGTTTCATCACGAAGAAACTCAACCCAGTGGCATAGAAACCCCAGCGCCAACTAGCATTTTGGTGGTGAATTGCAGAGTGACACAGACACAACAACGCACAGGTATTAATGCTCACAAAGGCATAAGCTAGTATGTACAAGTGTAAATAGCCTTAACTGTTCAACATGGACTAGATGGGCTGAGTGGCCAGTTTCAGTTCTGCAGTGCTGAGTACCTCTGACTTCATCAAAGGAGCTTCATGTTTGCAGCTGCTTCTCTATTGAGATGTTAAAAATTATTACTTAATTTACCTTGCTTGTGATTTTTTTTTGGCAAGTGGAGAGGTAATAGATTGAATCAATCTCCAAACTCGTGGAAAGATTGTTTAAATAAAAATCTTTTTAAATGAATAATTCAGTTTTCTAACATTTACTTCCTCCTTAAGGGGGAAATCAGTATAGCCCCACTGCAATTCAGTGAGTTTGTTTTCTGTGCATTTAATCACCACATCAATTATCCAAGTATTAATTCCATTTCAGCAGTAGAATGATAATTGCCGTATTGCTCATCTTGCGTAACTGGCAGGAATTGGAATACAGAGCACTACAATACAGTCTCTTCATCCCACAATGTTATGCTGATCTTTTAACTTACTCTAAGATGAGTCTAACTCTTCCCTCCTACATAGTTCTCCATTTTTCTATCATCCGTATGCGTATCTAAAAGTTTCGTACATATTCCTAATGTATTTCCCTCTACAATGGCCCCCTCAGAACACATTACACACACCCGCTGTTCTCTGTGTAATAAAAAACTCCTTACAATGACAACCTCATTATAGCCACTTCTGCCCAGCGGCAATGTCTCTGGCTGTCCACACAATCTATGCTTCCTATTATCTTGTACACCTCAACTGCTTGGCTAATATGTTGATAATAACATGAATTTGTGCTGAAGCAAAGCATTTATTTAAGATGTGTTTTCCTTATTGAAATGAATACTGTTTGCATGTTAATCTGAAGGATTGCAAACGTCAAACCCACTATCATGTTTAAAGCCACAGAGCACTTGAATCGAGAATGGTAATCGAATCATGACATATGGGTGGTGCAGTAGTGTACATGACAGGCTGGGATTCCTCTGGGTGCTCCAGTTTCATAGAACATAGAATAGTACAGCACATTACAGGCCCTTTGGCCACAATGGTGTGCCGACCCTCAAACCCTGCCTCCCATATAAGCCTCCACCTTAAATTTCTCCATATACCTGTCTAGTAGTCTCTTAAACTTCACTAGTGTTCCTGCCTCCACCACTGACTCAGGCAGTGCATTCCACGTACCAACCACTCAAAGAGTAAAAAACCTTCCTCTAATATCCCCCTTGAACTTCCCACCCCTTACCTTAAAGCCATGTCCTCTTGTATTGAGCAGTGTTGCCCTGGGAAGAGGTGCTGGCTGTCCACTCTATCTATTCTTCTTATTATCTTGTGCACCTCTATCATGTCTCCTCTTATCTTCCTTCTCTCCAAAGAGTAAAGCCCTAGCTCCCTTAATCTCTGATAATAATGTATACTGTCTAAACCAGGCAGCATCCTGGTAAATCTTCTCTGTACCCTTTCCAATGCTTCCACATCCTTCCTATAGTGAGGCGACCAGAACTGGACACAGTACTCCAAATGTGGTCTAACCAGAGTTTTATAGAGCTGCATCATTACATCACGACTCTCAAACTCTATCCCACGACTTATGAAAGCTAACACCCATAAGCTTTCTTAACTACCCTATCTACCTGTGAGGCAACTTTCCGGGATCTGTGGACATGTAACCTCAGATCCCTTTGCTCCTCCACAACTACCAAGTATCCTGCCATTTACTTTGTACTCTGCCTTGGAGTTTGTCCTTCCAAAGTGTACCACCTCATATTTCTCTGGGTTGAACTCCATCTGCCACTTCTCAGCCCACTTCTGCAACCTATCAATGTCTCTCTGCAATCTTCCACAATCCTCTACACTATCTACAACACCACCAATCTTTGTGTCGTCTGCAAACTTGCCAACCCATCCTTCTACCCCCACATCCAGGTTGTTAATAAAAATCACGAAAAGTAGAGGTCCCAGAACAGATCCTTGTGGGACACCACGTCACAATCCTCCAATCTGAATGTACTCCCTCCACCATGACCCTCTGCCTTCTGCAGGCAAGCCAATTCTGAATCCACCTGGCTAAACTTCCCTGGATCCCATGCCTTCTGACTCTCTGAATAAGCCTACCATGTGGAACCTTGTCAAGTGCCTTACTAAAATCCATATAGATCACATCCACTGCACTACCCTCATCTATATGCCTGATCACCTCCTCAAAGAACTCTATCAGTTTTGTTAGACATGATCTGCTCTTCACAAAGCCATGCTGACTGTCCCTGATCAGACCATGATTCTCTAAATGCCCATAGATCCTATCTAAGATTCTTTTCCAACAGCTTTCGCACCACAGACGTCAGGCTTACTGGTCTATAATTACCCGGAATATCCCTACTACCTTTTTTGAACAAGGGGACAACATTCGCCTCCCTCCAATCCTCCGGTACCATTCCCGTGGACAACAAGAACATAAAGATCTTTGCCAGAGGCTCAGCAATCTTTTCCCTCATCTCGTGGAGCAGCCTATAGAATATTCTGCCAGGCCCCAGGCAGTTATCCACCCTAATGTATTTTAACAACTCTAATACCTCCTCTCCCTTAATATCAACATGCTCCAGAGCATCAACCTCACACATTCCAAAGATATGCGGGTTTGTAGGTAAAATGTGTGTAATTGGGTAGCGTGGGTTCATTGGGCCAGGAAGGCCTAATAAATAAGGCACCAGCTCTTAATTTATCCATTTAGGATGATCATCATAGTTGCTTTGAAAAGGTGTGACTTTTTAATAAGAGGAGAAATGCTGATGTGACTTTACTAATGAATGAAAATTTAAAATAAAAAGATGCTGGAAATCTGAAGCAAAGTCCTCTGGCCCAGCTGTGTCCTTAGATCCAAAGCAGAGAAACACACACAAACTGCTGGAGAAACTCTGCATGTCAGGCACCATCTATGGAAATGAATAAACTGTCAATGGTTCAGGCCAAGAACCTTCATCAGGACTGGAAAGAAAGGGGGGGAAAAAACAGAATAAAAATATTTTGTGGGAGGGGAAGAAGGACTAGCTAGAAGGTGATAGGTGAAGGCAGGTGGGTGGGAAAGATAAAAGACTGGAAAGAAGGAATCTGATAAGAGAAGAGAATCAGCCCCAGGAGAAAGGAGGAGGGCACGAGCAGGAGGTGAGGAGAATATGCAAGAAGCTTGAATAGGAATCGGAGGAAAAGGGAAGGTGCAGGGGAAAGCAAAAGAGAAAAACATTTCTGGAAAGGGGAATCCATGTTCATGCCATCAGATTGGAGGCTACCTAGATCGAATATGAGGTGTTGCTCCTCCACCCTGAGAGTGGCCTGATGATGGCAGAAGAGGAGGCCATGGACCGACTAGTAAGAATGAGAATGGGGATAAGAATTAAATGGTTGGCCACTGGAAAATTCTGCTTTTGGTGGACGGATTGAAGGTGCTCAACAAAGCAGTACCCCAGTTTCTGTCGCACCTTACCAATGTAGAGAAAGCCACACCAGGAGCACCGGATACAACAGATGACCCCAGCAGATTCACAGCTGAAGTGTTGCCTCACATACAAGACAGTTCTGGGCACTGAATGGAGGTGAGGGAGGAGGTGAATTGGCAGGTGTAGCATTCTGTTGCTTATAGGGATTAGTGGGGAGGGATGGATAGGGGAACCACAGAGGGTGTGATCTCTGCAGAAAACAGAGTGGGGGAGAGATAAACATATGTTTGGTGGTAGAGTCCTGTTGAAGATGGTGGAAATTGATGAGAACGATGTACTGGATGCAGAGGCTCATGGGATGGTAGGTGAGGACAAGAGGAATTCTATCCCTGTTAAGGTGGCAGGAATATTGGGTGAGCACAGATGCCTGAGCAATGGAGGAGATGCTGATGAGGGCAGGAATGGACACGCATTGGTTGAAGAAAAATTGCATCTCTAATGTCCTGGAAAGGAAAGCCTCACTTGGGAACAGATTTGGCACAGGCAAAAGAATTGAGAAAAGGGAATAGCATTTTTACAGGAGATAGAATGAGAAGAGGTATAGTCAAGATAGCTGTGGAAATTGATAGGTTTATGAAAGATTTCAGTGGACAGTTTGTTTCCAGAGATGATCAAGAAGTAAAAGAGAAGAGTCAGAAATGGACAAAGTGAATATAGCAGAGAGGAAGTTGGAGGCAAAATTGATGAAATTGAGGTGCTCGGTATGGGAGCATGACGTAGCACCAATCCAGTCATCAACGTAGCACAGAAAGAGTGGAAAGCATTACCAGGGAAGGCTTGGAGCATTGACTGTTCTACGTAGTCAACAAAAAGACAGACATAGCTGGGGCCCACGTGGGTGCCCATGTCTACCCATTGAATTTGCAGAAAGTGAGAGGAGGTGAAAGAGAAGTTGTTGAGGGTGAGGACCAGTTCTACCAGGTAGAGGTGGGTGGAAAGGGAAACAGGTTGGGTCTTTTGTCGAGAAAGAGCCTTAAGGCCTTCTTGATGGGGTATAGAAGTGTATAGGGACTGGGCATCCATGGTGGAAATGAGATGATTAGGACCAGGCTATCGAAATTTGTTGAGGAGATTGAGAGAGTGTGAAGTGTTGAGGATGTAGCTGGAAGGGATTGAACCAGGGGTGAAGGTGGGAAGGTATAGAATGGAGTTGGGGTATGCTGACACAAGTTCAGTGGGGCAGGAGCAGGCAGAGACAGTGGGCCTACGTGGATAATCAGTTTGTGGATCTTGGGTAGGTGGTAGAAGCAAGCAGTCATAAGCAGAGGGAACAATGAGTTTGGTGGCCTTGGATGGGAGCTCTCCAGATTTGATGAAATTAGAGATGTTGCAGGAGACAGTGGTCTGCTGATCTGGAGTGGAGTCCTTTACAAGGGGTAAGTTAGAAGACGTGCTCAAGCAGATCAGCTGGCGTCAGTACTTGCAGTCATTTTTAATCTCCTCCTTCAATCTGTGGTTTCTGCCCTGGTTTTATGCCACTATCATTCTGGTACCTAAGAAAATAAAGGCACTGTACACATCTTCATAGCTATCATCCAATGGTTCTGACAAGGGCCATTCATGTCACCTCCAGCCTGCCAGACAACCCCGATTCACTGTCATTCACCTTCTGCCGTAACAGTTCCATGGCAGACGCCATCTCCCTGGCCACACGTTTACCTCTGAAGCATCTGGACAGGAAAGCCACCTATGTTTATTGACTACAGCTCCACCTTCAATATTATAATCTTCACAAAACTTATCACCAAATTCCCAGACCTGGGAATCAACACCTCCCTTTACAAGTGGATCCCTCACTTCCTGGCCAAACTGTAATGGATGAGGATAGGGAGAAAGGCCTTTGCCTCAATTTATCCTCAACACTGGTACACCGAGAGGCTGGGACATCAGCCTCCTCTTTCCCATACGTTCATAATCGCATGGCCAGTCTCTGCTCAAATTCCATCTCCAGCAGGGTTCCCAACCTTTCTTACGCCATGGACCAATACTATTAAGCAAAGATTCTGTGCACCTGATCTATGAGTTTGCAGATAATACCATCATAATGGGCTGTATCTCAAACAATGATGAGTCAGAGTACAGCAAGGAGATAGGGAGCCTAGTAGCATGGTGTCACAGCAACCACCTTTCTCTCAAGGTCAGAAAAACAAAAAGAGGTGGTCAATATCTTCAGTAAATGGAGGGTGGGGAGGGAGGTATAGGGTACGCTGTGCACGTGTCCTGTTTATAGTAACAGTGCTGAGGTCAAGAAAAACAACCCCTGTGCTTATGACTGCAAGAAACTGCAGAACGTTGTGGACACAATTCAGCACATCACAGAAACCACCCTCCATTTATGGACTGTCTACACTTCTTCCTGCCTCGGTAAAGCAGCCAAAGTAATCAAAGATCCACCTGGACGATTCCCTCTTATTCCCACTACCATCAGGCAGAAAGATTCAAAGTACAAAGTACATATATAGCTTACAACCCTGAAATTTGTCCTCCTGCAGGCAGTCACAAGACAAGGAAAAACACAACAGAACCCATTTAAAGAAAACACCGAACTCCCCACGCGCAAGAAAAAGAACAAGTCACGCAAACAGCAAAAAGTGAGTGTATAATACACAGAATATTACACACCGAGTGGCAGAGTCCTCGCAACGTTCTAAGAGTGTTCATTTCAGATCAGCATTGTGTCGTTCATTGACTGCAGGCCACAGAAGCAGTCCACACCAAAGCACCCCAAGCAAATTGCGCAGAATAGCAAAAAAAAAGGTGTAACCAGAAACCAAAAAACCATATAACATGGCCAGCGGAGTCCACAGCCGCGAGCAGTGTCAATCAAATATTGCAGCGTGGAACCGAGGTCTCCTGCACATTCCTCTGGCAGCAGGGAGAGGGAGACCGGTCAAATGCAGATGGTGCTGAACAACCACTCACCTTCCCGAGAGCCGGTACCACCAGGTGCGAGGGCAGCTTCTACCGCACTGTTATCAGACTACCGCATGCTTCCCTCGTGTGACAAGGTGGATTCTTGATCTCTCGGTCTACCTCGTTACAACCTTGCATCTTAGTGTCTACCTGCACTGCACTTCCTCTGTACTGTAGCACTTTATTCTGCACTCTATTATTGTTTTAACTTGTGCTACCACAATACATGGTTGTAATGAAATGATCTATAGGGATGGCATGCAAAACAAAATTTTTCACTGTACCTCGGTGCACGTGGCAGTAATAAACCAATTTAAAACAGAAAATGTCGGAAAAATTTGGGACTTCAAACAGTCCCTACGGAAAGTAAAATTGAGATAACACGGTTGAAGGGTCCGGCAAACAATCTTTTAAGCATTTACTGATTTATTTGTAACATCTATAGGTTTTGAGTTGAGGAAGAAACTTCCCTTTGAAAGAAAGCTTTTTTGGTGTTATATTTAATTCTGGTGAGGTTCTGTTTCCTTAATGTTGTCATAGCCGGGAGTGGGTTTAGTGGGGATGAGCTCCACTATCCACTAAACACTCCCAAAGGCGTGCTTCTCAAGTAGCTTCTGACAACCAAGTCCAGCTCCTGGCCTTCATATGTGGCTTAGCTACTAGGCTCAGTTGAATTGTCTTTACTAACAGGAGAAGGGGCAAAGCTGGTTACTGGTACTTTAAAATCAGTCACTTCGGTTTGATGGGGCTCGCTGGCTGTGGTTGGCATCTCATCTAAGAGAAAGGAAACTCTAATCTCAAACCACCATTGCCTTATGGCTATAGACACTCATAGGGAAGCCTTCAGGAGTAATCCATAAGGAAAAAAATCAGAGCTGGAGTCCCTAAGGGAGAACTACGTTGAGATCAATGCTGACTAACAGCTCACCAGCTCCTGCAACACCACTGGTGCCAAATTGTATTGTCCTCTGCCGTTCCTTTAGATTCATGAATTGTGTGGAGAGGGGGAGCTTGCTATATTGGCAACAGCTTGCTCTCTATAAATGTAATGCCCTAGCTTACACACTAGATTGCATATATGTAGACAGCCAGAATGCGTGTGCATGCGTGTGTGCACGCGTAGCCCAAGACTTTTACTCAGCACTGTAGAAATTTTATGTATTGCACTGTACTTGCACTGCAAAAAAAACCAAATTTCATGACATATGTGAGTGAAAATAATCCTGATTCTGATACGGGTCTCGATTGAGGATTGAGAGTGGGAAGGGGGCAGGGAGAGGGGAAGGGTAGAAACACTAGAAAGACATTCTGTAATGATCAATAAACAATTATTTGGAATCAAGTGACCTTGCCTGGTGTCTCAGGGCTGGGTGTGACTGCACCCGCACCATCCCTCGCCCCTGACACTCCTTCTTTGCTACCTGTCCCACACCACTCCTGTGGCGCTCCACCCTTGCCATTCCCAAAATCCTTTGCCCTGTCAGATTTACAAACTTGCTCTCTGCTTCACGTTGACAAATATAGTGCTATGCAAATTCTTATGCACCCTACCTTTTAATATATAGAGTATATGTGCTTAAGATGTTTCTACAGTATTGCACAGAAATAGCTAACAACTTAATTGGCATTAATTGTAAATTAATCAAATTTTTCATCATCTCCTGCATCATACGCTCAGTGGCCATTACAAACAGCCTTGAGTCTGTGTGGATCGGTCTCTATCAGCTTTGCACATCTGGACACCACAATTTTTCTGCATTCTTCTTTACAAAACTGCTCAAGTTCTGGCAGATTGCATGGGAATTGTGAGTGAACAGCCCTTTTCAGGTCCAGCCACAAATTCTCAGTTGGATTGAGGTCTGGACTCTGATATGGCCACTCCAGGACATTAACTTTGTTGCTGAGAAGCCATTCCTGTGTAGCTTTGGTTTTATGCTTGGGGTCATTGTCTTGCTGGAAAACAAATCTTCTCCCAAGTCACAGTTCTCTTGCAGACTGCATCAGGCTTTCCTCCAGGATTTCCCTGCATTTTGTTGCATTCATTTTACCTTTTATCTTCACAAGCCTTCCAGTGAAGCTGCAGTGAAGCATCCCCACTGCATGATGCAGCCTCCACCATGTTTCATGGTAGGGATGGTGTGTTTCTGATGATGTGCGGTGTTTGGCTTAAGCCAAACAGTGTTTAGTCTGATGGCCAAAAAGCTCAATTTTGGTTTCATCAGACAAAAGAATCTTCTTCCAGATGACTCAAGAGTCTCCCACTTGCCTTCTGGCTCACTCTTTTTTTTCAAAACAGTGGCTTTCTCTTTGCCACTCTCCCATAAAGCTGTGACTGGTGAAGCATCCAGACAAAACTTGTTGTATGCACAAGTCTCTCCCATCTCAGCCACTGAAGCTTGTAACTCCTCTACAGTTGTCATAGGTCCCCTTCTTGCATGGTCACTCAGTTTTTGAGGACAGCCTGCTCTAGAAAGATTTACAGCTGTGCCATATTCTTCCATTCTTGATGATTGACCTAACTGTATTCCAAGGGATATTCTGTGACTTGGAAAATTTCTTTGTTCCATCTCCTGACTTGTACTTTTCAATATCCTTTCCCCAGAGTTGCTTGGAGTGTTCGTTTGTCTTCATGGTGTAGTTTTTGCCAGGACACTGATTCACGAGCAGTTGGACCTTCCAGATACATTTGTATTTTTACTACAATCAATTGAAACACTTTGACTGCATGCAGGTGATGTCCATTTAACTAATCATATGACTTCCAAAACCAATTGGCTGCGCAAGTAATGATTTGGTGTGTCATATTAAAGGGGTGAATACATTTTCAATCAAGTTGTGTTTTATATTTGTAATTATTTTGATCACTTTGTAGAGATCCATTTTCACTTTGACACAAAAGTCTTTTTCTGTTGATCAATGTCAAAAAATCCAAATTAAATCCACGATTCAATGTTGTAAAACAATAAAACATGAAAACTTCCAAGGGTGGTGAATACTTTTTATAGGCTCCATAGGTGTAATGTTTGACAGAAAATACTCAAAAGGACAGAAGGAATCACAGAACATGTAACAATATTGTTCTTCATTTGTGTGCAGTTTCATTTTGTGCAAACACGTAAATAAGTAGATTGTGGAGAAAAGTTTTTGGAATGAGAGGAGGCAGAAGGAAGCCCGGAGTTCAAGGGTAAATAACTCAGTGTGGAAAATCCAGGAATACCATACATACTCAGAAAATCAGCAATATTCGTAAGTTAAAATTTTAAGCTGGAAGTCAGAGTTGTAAATTTAAATAGTTAAAAGTGAAGAGCATTCTACCTGGTTACAATACTGTCTTGTATGGAGGGACCACTGTACATGATCAGAATATTTTTTATGTATTGCACTAAACTGCTGCCGCAAAACAACACATTTCACAAATATGTCAGTGATGTTAAACTTGATTCTCATTCTGAATAACATCTAAATATTAACAGTTTTTAAAAGTCTAGAATTTGCGCATTGAAACATACAGTGAAATGCATCATTTGTGTTAACAACCAACACAACCAAGGCTGTGCTGGGGTCAGCCTGCAAATGTCTCCACCCATTTCAGTGCCACCATAGCATATTCAGAATGCTCTGCAGAACAATGCAGAACACAACAAACAACAAAGCAATGCCAGCTAAAACAACCCCTTTCGTCCCTCCCTCCCACCTACCAAACTGTTTGCGTACACAGTGCTCTAATGCTAGGACAGGCCATCTTCAGTCTCCAGTGGATTCATGGATTTGCAGACACTGGGCCCCAACTTCCACAGCAGATGCACAGTAATTCACAGAATTGGGCTCTGAAATGGAGCCTTGACTTCTGGACTTCTAATCAATCTTCACCTTTCGATCTGGACCTGCAATCAAATTTTGGACTTCAACCTAGGTCACTGATCAACTTTGGGGGTTTGATTTGGACCTCCAATCAGCCGTCAATCATTGGTATTGACCAAGGGCTCGCAGACGATGATGAAGGAGAACCTCGAACTCCACGCCTCAAACTGAATTCTCGCTGATGAAGGGACCCTGAACGAACTCACTGGTTGCCGGCCGACATCCAACCACACCCTCACCGCTGGCCTTCAAACACGGAGCAGATGAACAGACACAACCTCTCCACTAATTCCCCCACATCCCTGTCCCTGAAACCTAACCTGGCAATCAACACCTATCACTGCACTCGTGAAGGGTCTCAGCCCGAATCCTTGACTTTTTATTCCTTTTTTTGATCCCTTGTGACCTGCTGAGTTCCTCCAGCATTTTGTGCATGCTGCATTTGTTTAATAACTTTAAAGGTCTTCAGGGCATTTGCTGATAATCAGGTGATAAATCAGGCAGAAGATTGATTAGCTTCCTCAATACACCACTTGTGTTAATGGTTTTGCATCATTTGCCTGTGTATGCTATTAATATAAAAATATTAGTAATTTAAAGTAATGGATTAAGTAAATAATTTAGAATAAATTGTGAGTTAAGAATCACCATTGAGAAGAATGATAATGTAGTGGTTAGCACTGTGCTTTCTCCCTCTCTCTCTTCTGTTGTCCAATGAAATCAGATGACGACGTCCACTCCTTTAACAGTGAGATCGTTGATGACTATACAGTCCTATCCTGGACCCACAAGCTCTATTGCAGATGGGACATGTACATGCTGTACTGGTGGCAACCATGGCTGCATTTCTCCTGGCTCTCTTCTGCCGTCTTCTGGTTGTTCTTTCCACCTCCAGAATACAAAACCCATCCCTATATAGCTGTAACCAAGTGGTACGGTCAGCAGCAACATCCTCCAGGTCCTCGGGTCTGATCTTGCACTTCCTTAAAGCATTCTTCATCTGATCCTTATAGCGTTTCTTCAGCCCTCCAGCTGAGCGTTGACCATGATGTAGCTGGCCGTATAACACTCTGCAGAGTAGCCGACATGGGGGCATCGTTATCACGTGCTCCAGCCACTGCAGCTGACGCTGGGTGATCATGGCCTCAATACTCCTGCAGTTGGTATTTATGAGTATTTCAGTGTGAGGCACCCGCTCACGCCAGGTAATTCCCAGGATGCGCTGGAGGTAGCTTATGTGGAAGCGCTCCAAGGACTTGATGTGACGGCTGTAGATTACCCAAGTTTCACAGCTATAAAGGAGGGTGGAGACACAGACCGCTTGGTATATGGCGACCTTTGTGGAGGGACGAAGACTCCTGTTCTGAAAGACTCTACGCCGAAGTCTCCCAAAGGCAGCTGATGCCTGTTTAATGCCTGTTCAGGGGTGAAACAGGTGTGTGTGCTAGTTCCAGTGCTCCTTAACATCTTCCTCTTGTGTGTTACCAAGCTTGTCCACAACGAGATTGAAGACAGCAGCGGTGTGGCAGTGGACGTCAGATTAGATGGCAACCTCTTTGACATCAGGAGGCTCCATGCAACCACCAAACTCCATAGAGAGCGGGTCCTGGAGCTGCAGTATGCAGACGAGTATGGCCCATACTCCGGAGGATCTTCAGACTGTCCTTGCTGTGGCGGTGAGAGCGTACAGCAGGATGGGGCTGACTGACAATACAACCAAGACAGAAGTGGTTTGCCAATGAAGTACCGGTGTCCCACCCACTCTACCGGCCTTCACTGTTGGTGATGAAAAGCTGTCAGTTGTGCCATCTTTCAAATATCTGGGGAGCATTCTCTCTGAGGATAGCGGCACTGACAACGAAATTCAGAGCCGCATTAAACTATGCTTTACATTTGCATTGGCCTGGGTTCAATTCCCACTGCTGTCTGTAAGGAGTTTGTCCTTCTGCATGAGTTTCCTCTAGGTGCTCCAGTTTCCTCCCACAGTCCAAAGATGTACTGGTGGGTAGGTTAATTGGTCAGTGGAAGTGGTCATGTGATTAAGTTAGGGTTAAATTGGGAGTTGCTGAGCGGCATGGCTCGAGGGTTTGACAGGACCTACTCCGCGCTACATCTCAATACATTTTAAAAAAAATCTTTCCGCTACATTGCATTTAACTTTATTGAAAATAGCCTAAGTTGCAATTTTTTTTGGCACAATCAAACGCAGTAAGCAGTGGAAGTCTAATCCAAAGTGTAACAATAGAAGACCTTACAGGAAAAATTGATGCTTAAAATACACAAAGCAGACAACTTGGCTTCAACAGAAATTTAATTGAAATCTATTGATCGTAAACCATCACTTGCAGTGGAAGAATTCCGAACCTGCCAAGCAGTTTATTGAAAGGAAATACTCAGATCAATTTTGCAAAGGCTGATCAATTATTTTGTTATCAGTCAAGTCTTTTCAAAATGATCAATTAAGCTGAATACAGCCGAATACACTAATTCTGTGCTGCGCAGTGGGATTCATTCTGCTGTAAATAACCAAGACAGATTTCGACTCCTCGAGAGATCGATTTTGGAAACA